>NC_142925.1:26360000-26714911 GCF_054131065.1 Drosophila arizonae | reverse complement strand
ACAACGCAAATTTGAAGACTCCAGGTTTAAAAGTGTTCAAATTAGGCTAAAAAAACAAAATCAAATTTTCGATTATTCTCGATAAAAAAGTTATCGGATGATTTATCGAAAAAATAAAGCAAACTCGTACTGCGTATGGTACACACGAGTACGCATGCCAAATTTCAGCTTTCTAGCTCTTATAACTTCTGAGATCGACGCACTCATACGGACGGACGGACGGACGGACGGACGGACGGACGGACAGACGGACAGGGCTATATCGACTCAGCTCGTCGCGCTGATCAAGAATATATATACTTTGTGGGGTCTGCCACGCCTCCTTCTGCCCGTTACATACTTTTTCACAAAACCATTATACCCTGATTTCCCATTTTCAATGGGTTCAGGGTATAATAAAAAATAGTTATTCAAGCTGTTGTTGGAGGGAACGACATATATTGTGTGTTTTCACATGTTTTCCTTTCCTTTCCTATGCATATATCAAAAGTTATCTTTGGAATCTCTGAAGCATGCGAAAGATCGACAGACTGAAATACACAAGTTGAGAAGGAAAACATCTTAATAAATCTAATCTATGAAGAGACCATTCCGAAAAGATCTAATTCTCAGCCGTAAACGGCGCAGTGAAGCGAGTCAAAAAAAAAAAAAAAAAAAAAAAAAAAACAAAAAAATAATAATAAATAAAAATATATATAAAAGAAAATAAACAGAAGAAAACCTTTGTAAACTCTTGTCAACGCCGCCGACGCAGCCTCTGCCACGCTCCAGTGGCGGTGCTTTTGGGCGTGGCAGGCGGACAGGCGCATGTTGCCCCATGGCACATGGCGCTAGCCTAAAAGCGACGGGCTCGCCCGGGGGTAAGGTCGTTGAGATTTCATAGTCGATAGCGAAGAATTTTGATTAACTCGGAAAATCATTGGAGTAGCTCAGACGAGGGAGCGGCAATCCGGCAGGGCAGTCTACTATCCCTGTGTGTGTGTATGTGTGTGTGTGTGTGTGTGTGAGGGTATTGCACAATCGCTGCTTAGACAGTTGCATACAATGTACGCATTATTTGTTTGCATTGCCAACAATAATTGCTTAACTAAATGCGCCGAAGGAGTTCTGAAAGGAAGAAGCGCCTCGTTAGGGCCGCCTGTTGGCGGGTTTCGGCCTTTAAATAATCACAATGAAAGCAAGAGGCGAACAAAACGGACGGCAGACAACTCAGCCAAGCAAAAACAATACACAAATGCAGCACAGCCGAAGCAGCAGCCAGAGGAGAATCAGCAGCAGCAGAAAAGAAGCTCACAAATTGTCATTTCTTAAACTTTGCTTTTTACTTTTTCTTTTGCAGATTGCGAAGGCGGCAGCCAACCGGGTAGCAGGACGCAGGGGGCAGCAGGAGGCAACGGCCACAAGGAGTTACAAGCTGCCGACTCGCAGTTCAGGTACCTCCCTGCTGCCAGCCTCAAGATGTTGCCGACGCGCACAATGCGCGGCTTTAAGAAATGCCGAATTCCAGAAGCTGCAGTACAATCAGTTGAATTAAAAACGAGCCCACAGGCAGACCCGGCGCACGAGAGAGAGAGGGAGAGGGAGAGCGAGAGCGAAAGCGAGAGAGCTAGAAAGGGATCGAGGATGCGCTGGCGACGATATCATCGCACAGCTGCGGCCTAGGAAATTAAGAGGACATTGTGGCGGCATGTGGTTAGAACTCAACGTGCGGCAACTTAAACACAAAATCCAGCTACAGCTCTGCAGCTTGGCAGCATTGCAGCTTTGGAGCTACTCAGCTCCAGGTTGGGGCCACGCAAGATTCTTGGCGTTGTTGCGATGTTGGTGGCGACTCCCGACTCGCGACTCGCGACTCGCCACTGACAGAGGTTGCCCTCGTACGTAATCGGCGAGCGCTGCGAATGCTTTTGTGCCGTCTGTTTCGTCTGTCGCGCTGCCTTCTGCTGCGCACGTGGCCAACTTGGTGACGCTTGGCCCCAAACACACCAACAACAACAGCTGCAGCAGCAGCAACAACAACAACAGGGTCAGAAAATCATTGAAATGTCGTTAGAGGCTCGAGCGGCACGCGGCCAAGATAGTCAGCCGAACCGCAAAATGCTTTTAATTTCTCAAACTGATATGTATTTACTGTACAGTGCGCACAGCCACGAGGGGCACACACGAGCGGCAGCTAAACGTGTGCGGACAACAGCTAAACAGCAGGAGTCGGAGCAAACTCTGCGCAGACATCTGACTTTGTGTGTGCCACGACTGGAAATAGTTCAAGGAGTCCGCATTGTTCAAATAAGTTTCATTATCAGCTAATTATATATATAACTATTAAGAATTGGTTTCCTATGACTCACAGTCCGTCGTATAGCGTAAGTCTTGTATTTTAGCTTTATTATGGCTAAATTAGCGGAATCTCAAAGTATTAAGTGTTTCATGGGTCACAGCTCCCGAAGAGGCAGAGATCAATAAGCAAAATTGACTAGGCATAAAGGTAATCCTTGAATGAAATCTCATTTGAATACAACTTATTAAATATATCACGAGTATTAAGGGTTTAAATTTGACAAAAATAGTAAGATCAGAGCTACAGATAGTTTAGGGAAATAAAATAAAGTTAAAAATGCATTATATGCTTAACATATAATTCAATGAATCAAGACCTTAAGGTTAACGCCTAATCTTGTGAGAAACTTGATACTCCATTATTGAAGATCGCTATAATTTATGGTGAATGCCACGCCTCCTTTTAGCTGTTACAGACTGCCCATTGTAATGGGTATACAACTATATGCTGATAAAAATTAAACTGGTGCCAATAAACTTACATTTTGCGTTTTTATTACTTTTATTTCGGTCTCTTACATATTTACAATATATATAACAGCATATATATAACTCTCTCTCTCTCTCTCTCTATATATATATATATATATATATATATATATATATATATATATATATATATATATATATATATATATATGCATATATATCGCTGAGGCGTTGGCGTTTAAGATGCGCAGGTGAGCGACCAAAGAAGGTAAACACCCGCGCAGTTAAAATCTACGCATATTGCTTAGCTATATATAAGTATTGTATAAAGTGGCGTAAAGTTGCTTAACGCCAACAACAGCAACAACAACAACAATAACCGCAGCGACAAAAAACAACATTAGCAACAATAACAAACTGAAAGAACAACCCACTGCAAACGGACAATTAACCTTGGCTGGGTTGAAAGAGAAAGAGAAAGAGACAGCGATAGAGAACGACCTACAGCAGCCGCGGGCAATAACAAGCTATGAAGTTTATCAGTCAGCTGCAGCAGCAAGGGTATCACAAATCGTGATGACAAGCCTCTTACATACCCTATAAACAGTAAAAAGGGGGAATGGTAAAAGATTGACATAGAGAGAGAGAGAGCGAGAGAGAGAGAGCGAGAGAGAGAGAGAGAGAGAGAGAGCAAAAAGTCACAAATGCAAGGAAAGTGACGAGCAGCAAAATGGAATTCAATTAACTGGAACAATTAAATGTGGAAAACGTTTTCATACCATAAGACATTTAGAAACACACAAGATGACAAAAATTTAATGATACAACGGACATAGTCCCAGTCACAATCGAAAAGCGAGTGAATGAGTGGAATACAACGTAGCTTCTAGTCGATCATTAAGTTGAAGCAGCACACCTACTTCTGTGTTTCTGTTTTGTTATGATCCGGAGCGGCGTTGGTGTCACACCCACAGCATTTGCGTGGTAGCTGCTGCTGCGCTGCTGCGCTGCTGCGCTGCTTCGCTGTTGCGCTGTGCTCGGCGTTCATTCATCGTCTCCAGTTGGAGCTGAATGAAGCGAGTGAGACGATTGAAGCGACAGCTGTTGGCTGCCTGCTTGGCGCAGCCGCAAAGAGTGGCTCGACGGCACACGTCATCGGGCCAGCTAAGAGATGCCATGAGGCCTACGCGACTGCCAGCTGGCCTGGCCTGGTCTGGTCTGGCATTGAAAAAGCGCGCGCGAGCGCGAGCGCGATTTGCATGCCAAGTGGGAAGCGAGGGGCCGGAGAGGGCAGCTGCTGATGCATGACTTGGCTCTTGGACGAGCCAATTGCTGTTGATCGATTTATGAACTCGATGCGAGTCGCTCATGACGTCACAAGCGGCACGCACAACCTACATGCGGCTATCAGAGGCTCTATTGTCGAGCCGAGCCGAGTCGAGTCGAGTCGACGGACGTAGCGGGCAGAGCGCCTCAGGCACTTTTAATAGCACAAGCGGAAGCTTTAACAGCGCAGATAGCACAAGCGTATGCAAACACAGATACACACACACACACATACATACAGATACAGATACAAGTAAAAGGCAAGCAGTTACAGATACAAATTCATTCAGCTGCGCCTGCCCACTCGCCGGCTGCATCGTGTTTTTTTTCTTCTCATTTTGAATAGTATCTTTGAGATGGATTTGCGTGTAGGCTAACAAGAAGCTAGCTGGTTATGTAAGATCTTCACCTTGATCTTGAAAAGCCAAAACTCCAAATTGGAAACTGGGAAACGTTGGAAAAGCTTCACTTCTTCTCTTTGAGCACAAGTTGCGGCAGTTATTTGCGTCGTTTTCAAATATTCTTTACGTTCGTTTTTTTTATTATTTTGTAATATTGAGCTAAATAATATATATATACACGCACATATATGTTTATATGTATATATGCACGCGTGCATTCGTATAGTTACTATATTTGATTTTTAAACATAATATATTTTTTACTTAGGCTAAAAACGTTTTGTTAATTGTGTTTTTTTAATGTTTTTTTGTTTTTTTGTTTTTGTTTTTTTTTTTTTACATCTAAAATTAATTGCACTATGAATATTTATTATAGAATTGCGGTTTTGATTTCTGTTTTGTTTCTGTTTGACAGAAATGTAATCTGCATTAAATTATCTAATTTATTTTTTTCAATTTAATTTAATGTTTCAAACATGTTTTTATTAATATATTGTAGTATATTGCTTGCAAATGGCTTCATTTTTGTTATTCCTTTTTATTTACTATTATCTATTGTCATGCCACACAAGAATGAAATACTTTGAGCTGCTTCGTAATTTGGTTTTGTTTTTAATTTTAACTAAAATTTTCATAAAAATATACAATAAATATTAGTAGACAGAGAAGCAGGCAGCTCAAAGGGTAAGATGATTCAATTCGATTTGCGAGTTGGATTTGAGTTTCGGCCTAATGGTTAAACGAGAACTGCCAGAGTTTATACGTAGCGTATTTTTTCTTGATATAATCCTGACACTTTTAGCCACAATATATATAATTTAGTTTCTCAACCATTTTAGAAGTGAACCTAAGCTCTTAAGAAATGGAAAATTATTATATTAATGCAGAACTTTCTTCTGAGATATCCATTTGATGATTTGATTTTAAAAAATATGGCTAAAACGTAATTTATTAATATTAATATTTATAAATATACTTTTCAGATCAGATCATTTTCAATTTCAGATCATTTTCATACCTTCGAAGGGAAGAGTGTCTTTCTTTTGCAGTGAGTTTCGAAAAACTGACACGCATTCGATTCAGTTATTTGATCATTATTGATTTGCAATAAATCGCCACGCATAAACTCACGTTCATTATGCAAATTGAAAAATTCAGTAGCTGTCATAACTATGAGAGCCAGAGCCAAGCTGGCAAATCGAATTGAGTACTATATATATATAGATATATATATGTTGGGGAAAAATCAGATAAACTATATAAATTATAAACAGTGCTAAGGTAATGCTAAGACGATGATAATATTCACTCAAAACAAAAAATATATATTGCAACTACTATATCATATAATAAACGATTTGTTTTACTGTTTTGGAGCACGCTCATCGCACTGGGGGCCGCCCTGCACATATTCCTTTAGAAAAAAAAAAAAAAAAAAAAACAGTTGGGATCATCCCTAACAAAATGTAGTTTTCTTTACATTAGACTCTGCGCAGCAAATGATTATACATAGAGTGACTCCTCTGCTCCTTTCATTTCATTTAGTTTAGTTCGTCTAGTTCTGTTTATTGCACTTATCCTTAAGGACTAACTAAAGCAGTCTCGGCTATCTGGTCGTGTTTTCAGGTGTGTCTGTTCGGTACGAGAGTTGTCTGGTAGAAACGCTATAGAATGATGGCACTGGGTACGATTCGGCTCGGTTGTATTTGCTGCGGCCGATGCTGAATGGCTATGGCTATTGGTGCTGCAATGGCCACGTATGCAGGTTGGCTTTGCTATGGCACAGGCGCCTTCAAGTTGGGTTTTGACTAGTATTAACAAAAGATATGCTTTAAATGAGCTGCCACGCCCACTGCGATAAACAACAAAATGAACGGGCGAGATCATCAGGTGCGAGACTGTCCCCTCAATCATAATCCCCCTCCCGTTGCCGCGCCGACTCATGCACTTTGGATCTGCTACACACACACACACACACACACACACACACACACACACACACACACACACACACACACACACACACACACACACGCACTCACACACTCAGCTATACCTAGGCCTATGCATATGCCTACGTCTATGTAGAGAGAGAGAGATAGGAAGAGGGGAGGTCTGAGTCCCTAGCGCTGCGCATGCGTATGCGACATGTGCGAGTGCGTGGAATGCGGCGGCGGCACGTGTGGCACGTGCGCGTGGTGCGCATGTCCGCCGTAGGCCTGGGCGTGCGACAGGGGCGAGGCCTGGCCACCGGTGTAGCCGGACTGCATGAGGCTCTGCTCGAGGCTGTAGTGCGAGGGCGGCGCCTGGGGGTGTGCGAGATGAGCGTGCCCGTGATGGCCGTAAATCAATTGTCTTACTTTGGTGTCCTCGTCGGCGATGTTGTAGCTGAGCTCCGTCTCCTCGAAGCCCGTCGCGGACATGCGCTGATCGCCGCCGCCCACGCTCGGCGGATCCGGCGAGTTCAGGCACGTCTGTATCAGCTGCTTGCCCGCCTCCGACGTTATCATCGGCTGCAGCTTGCGCGTGGCGAATGTGTACACGTGACCCGTCTCACTGGCCACCAGCAGCATCACCTGGGTCCCAGTCAGCGTTGACAGCTCGTAGGCCTGCAAAGGAACGGCAAGGAGGTGTGATTAGAGCTGATTAGATTAGGTTCGCTAGCCCCACGTACTCGCTGCTGCCCCAGCCGCAGGCGGCACATAAATTTACAGTCAAACTATGCGATTACGTGGCATCGATATCAGATCGCGCCAAATGCGGTTTCTCCAGCTGGCGATGAACTCGAGACATCCAAATAATTATACTCTATATACTCGCAAACATCGAGAGACAACGATAGTTCACAAACAAAGTGCTGACAGCACTTCAGTTACTCGATATACACATATACTCTCGATGTATGAGCAGCATACTCTTCTTAAATCAACCAGTCGAGAGTTACCGACTAACAGATACTCGGACCGAGCAGCGTTCTCAGATGTACTTGACATCTGGTGTCTATGCACGGCAACACAAAGCACTCGCAGTGAAATCCGAGAAGTCTTTAACCAAACATAAAAGTTCAGAAATGAAATGCTACATGGCTAGGAGTTGAGCTCACAGCTCCTCTCCATACCAATACCACAAATCATAATTAAAGTATTAGCTGATAATTTAAGTACAGCTCAATTGCATAGACGAGGGAGAATCTCATTTCCACTTGAGAAATTGATTGAATATTTTGCAATTTAGAGAAAATTCTGCATTTTAAAGAAATTGTTAGAACGGCCAATTGAGTATTCACCGCATATTTACTTATTTATTAGAGGTCAGAATTTATCCAATATATGTAAAAAGTCAAGATTGTATGAAACATACATACATGAAACTGAATGCAAGATTTTCCAATTTTTACTCCAAAGACGAATGAGTCGATAATTCACGTTGTAATCGACATCAATAAATGGTAATAGTTTTCGATTATTGAAGCCAATTCGATCTGCGTGTGCCAGAGCTGAGCAACGAAATTGTCTTTAGCTCTTAAAAGCTTTCAGGTCGATGAGTTCATTCATACGGAAAGACGAATAGACAAGCAGATGACTCTGCACGCGTTCGTTTGTCTGTAGAATACATTTTCAGAAAACTAATATTCCCTGATTTTCCATTCAGACCAAAAGTTTTCGTTTCCTCAGTTCTCACGCTACGTGAGCGAAATCACGCGCTCATCTCTAATGTAGATATTCAAAGCACACTGCTCCGGGCCGGTAGACGGTAGCTTAAGCTAGCTATCAACAGCTCGTAATTACTTCAAGGCGATAAAGCTGCTCTGCGGTGCAATGCCGTGCAGAGTTCTCAGCAGAGCCAGCGGCTCGACGCATAAATAACTCTCAAGCGAGGAAGTCGCGCGAGAACCGCGCACGAAACGCGCGAGTGCGAGTGCGAATGCGAATGCGAGAGTGAGCATAGCATAGCATTTATTAATATTAATGAAATTGTTGTGCACATTGTTGCCGTGGACGTTGCTCTGGTTGCCAATCTCTGGCAGGGCTGCCAATTTTATGTGTAACATGTGTAAATGCAAACAATTGACACGGACCGGGCCGCTGAGTGGCTGAGTAGGTGTCTGCGATGCAGGCAGATGAGGACAGAGGATTCGGATTGGGATTGAGGCTGAGGCTGGGGACAGGGACTGGGGTGAGGCTCGGCAGCAGCGAGCGGGCCAACAATTCATGTCAATTTGAATTTCGAACACAAAGACAAAGGACATGATGTAGCTAGAGCAGCCCGGGAGAGGGGCTGTGCGTGCTGCTTGCTGACAGGACAAGCCCCAGAGACCGCAGCGAGAGGCAGAGTCATTTGTTAGAAGGCGATTGTTGCTGTTGCTGCTGCTGTTGCAGTTGCAGTTGCAGTTGCATGTGCCCAAAAGGCGAGCCGACGCAGCCAAACTGTCGGCCCTGTGCCTTCTCGCTTATCTGTGCACAATCTGCCGCTGCTTTAGCTGCTGCTGCTGCTGTTGCTGCTAAGGCTGAGGCTGAGTCTGAGGCTGAGGTTGGCTCTGCTGCCAGGGGTCTCAATATGCTTCCGTGCAGTGAACAATTCCCAAGCTAAAAGCTTGGCCCCCAGCTTGGCCTCAGGCTCGCAGCTTGCGCGCAGAGCGCGCCTCGTGATTTCAATTTAACACCTTTTGGCGGCATTTTGCGCTTGCCTCTGTCGGTGTCCCATTGTTGCAAACGTTTTACATGGCAAACGACAGGGCAGCCAGGCAGGCGAGCAGCCGAGCAGCCGAGCAGCCGAGCAGCCGAGCAGACAGACAAACAGAACGGGCAGCCACACACGTGTGTCCCACTCACATACACACACACACACACACACACACACACACACACACACATTCACACATACACACAGACCCTGCATCCTCTGCAAACTCTCTTCGCAGAGCCAATGCCTCAGCCTACGCAATTAGGCCAGGCCTACAAATGAGATCATGCGTTGGCATTAGCTCACTTTTCACTTTTGGCCTTTTTCGGCCACTTGGCACGCCCACGATCAGAGCTCGGTTTCGATCACTGTTTTCCGTCTCGTCTTCTTTCTGCTAGTAGCTCTCGCTAAATGTCTAAAATTGGTATTGGCCACAGGTTGCTTTCGCAGCAGTGGCGTCAACCTCTGCCAGTCAGCAGCGAGCAGCGAGCAGCGAGCAGCGAGCAGCGAGCAGCAGCAGCAGCACCAGAATTCAGCGGGTTCAATAACCGCAATTTGTTGCCAGGATGCATGTGTGTGCATCTCTATCTGTATGTGTCTGTGCGTCTGTGTGTTTATATAGCGCCAAGCCCATTGTCTGCTTGTCAACTGTCCGCGCCGTGGACATCGATGAGGGCCACATCAAAGTCACTAAAAATATATAACAAAACTTCTGTCCCTGTCAAGAGGCGCGCGCCTGTCATAAGTAGGCCCCCAAAGTCAGCCAACAAGAACCACCGCAACATGAGGAGGAGTCGCCACAAAAGTCAGCAGGAAACTCGTATCTCTCGGGTCAAATATTTTAGCGATGCGCTCGCACCGAATCATATTTTCGAATAGATGCAGATGCTGAATATTTATCTTATTATATAAATATCGTTTAACAGTTGATTAACCCAAAGAGATGCCAACATTCCTTAGCCATTGTGTTCAAGGTAAATATTTGATCTATCCCCTCAGGAGGTATTTGTTACTTATACAGTTAGTGCCGGGATTAGAATTCTTGGATCGAGTACATTACGTTGTTTGCTTAATCGAATCTTGTTTTTAATTCATATATATTTTTTAAGTTATTTAATTATTTATTCATACATATTTTGATAAAAAAATAAAAATAAATAAAAAAAATAGACCCAATAAATTGGGGCTTTGATAACATTCCCAATTCTAGTCGACAGATCATTGATTTGTTTACACGCCCCCACATTGCCTTTGGCGAGGGTATAAACCGAGCCGAAGACAACTTACAAGGTTTTTTCCTTTTTACGAAACGAAAATATTTCATAAGATTTGGCTAGCTGTGCCTGTAGTTAAGATCGTGCTGAGATCGTGATTTAACTCTGGCGAGTTTCCCATTTTTTCTAGTCTTTGTTGTTGTTTGTTTTGATCGCAGCGACTTTGAGGCCAAGAAGTCTATTTAAAAATGTTAAGCATTTCATATGCGAGCTAAGCGGCGCATTATGTAAGTTTGCGTGTGAAAATTGGTCATTTGAAAGCAACGAAAGCCGCAGGAATTGGCCAAGCAAGCAGCCGGCTAGGAAGCAGGCTGAGTAGAAGGCGAAGCCAGTTGCAGTTGCAGTTGCATCTGCCATTACAATGAGGCCGAGCGACACGCAACTGCACAGGACGTCAATTGAGATCAGCATGTGTATTGCTATAGCTTATATGTACATATGTACATATGTACATACATATATATATATATATAAATAATATATATATATCACATATATATATATGTATATATATATGTATGGGCAGCTCTCTTTGAATGCAATCGCGCGTTCGGCAAATTAACATTTTATGAAACCGAAAACAAAGGGAAATTGGGAATCGGAATTGGAATTGGAATTGGAATCGTGGCTACCTCGCTTACACAGCGCCGTCGCCGCCAAAACAAGCGGGCAACAGTTGGTCGCCAGTGACGGGAAGGAATGGGGGTAGGGTCTTTTGGTGGGGGCTTTGGTAGCACGATGGCAACAGAACGATAAAGCAGCATTTCAAACGGAGAACAATGCAAGAGGCGCAGGACTCGAACGACTCGACTCGAATCGAAGGCAAAGAGAATTGAGGATTCGGTAGCATTTATTAATTGCACATGCGCTCAAAACGTGCTACACATGGAGGAGGCATTTGATTGGCTTAAGCAAAATAGAATGAATTGCTTGCAAAATTAAAGGATAGAGAAAAGTTCTTAATACCCCGTTGAAAAGAAACCATCGGCTCTCGCTGCTCCATGATCCCAGCAGATTAAAGCGTCAAGTCGACAAACCTTCGCAGAATATAATTAAAGTTTATGACTGATTTAACCTATTCAATTTCACTCAATTCATTATTTAATTGATCGCTTGTCCTAACTACAATGATAAACTCTTAAAATATTAACTAGTTTAATTCAAATAAGAATAACAAAATTGAAATTGTGTTTTAGATGCAATCAAAATTTCTTTAAAGTGGAAATATCGAAAACAAAAAGTAAAGTTCCTGCGCATGGAAACAATTTCTAAATTTTTTTTCTTTTACTATTTGACTGCCTAATAGATTAGAAATATAGATGATATTCAAATATAAGCTGACGCGACAAACACCAATTAAAAACAGTGTAATATTGCTATATAAGACAATCGTATAGTGAAGCAAAAATTACAATTATATTTCGAGCTGCGTTTAGCTTGTAGCTATTTTTTAATAATTTCTAATAATTTTGGGAAACCTTCAATCTGGCCGGGTAATCAAATCAAAACATTCTAAGTTAGTTAACTTCAGTTTTCAAAGTCTTCAACCCAAATTTATCCAAAATCACTTCATCAAGCAAACAGTCTCCCATACGAAGAACTCTCCTCATATTCACTCACACATTGCAGTATATTTCCCCAATTCATGCAGACAAGCAATCGCGATCTTAGTTAGCCTCATTGCGAAATATTGGACGTCGATTTACCTTCTTCATGATGCCAGTCTTCCGCTTGGAGAAGGTCGTGTAACGGCGCAATTTGTTGTCGATGTACTCCATTTTGATTTTGACGCGTCCCTTTGTCTTCTTGCCATTGGCGGGCGGTGATTTCTTATTGGGCAGCGTGTTGTAGCTGTCTACCCCGTCGACGTCGATGCCGCCGCTGGCTATGCTGCCGGCAGCGCAGCTCTCTAGGCCTTGCAGCGTCATGCCGCCGCCACTAGAGCGATGGTCCTCGTAGCAGTCGCTGCCGCTGCGCTTTAGGCCACGTGATTGTTGCTGTTGTTGCTGCTGCTGTTGTTGCTGCTGTTGCTGTTGTTGCTGCTGCTGCTGGTGCTGTGGACTGTGCGTTTGGCTGTTTCCCAGCGTTTGGCACTGTTGCTGCTGTTGCTGTTGCTGCTGCTGCTGCGCCGCCGCCGCCGGATTGGGGCGCTGCTGCATCGCCAGGCCCGCGCCACTGCTGCCGCCCATGCTCTGCAGCAAGCCGCCGCTGGGGGGCCGGGCGCCCAGGGCAGCGACGGCGGGATTGCCGTACATGTCGGCCTGGTCGGCCAGACTGAGACCTATGCTACTCATCGAGTAGTTTAGGTTGTAGCGCGAGTCGCCGCGCGTGGGATCCATTCTCAGGTAAAAGTTCTCCACCGTGGAGCCGTACAGTGAATTCAAGGCACCACGCGCGTCTATTATTGCCGCTGCGGCACACTTTTTTGATTCGATTTTGGGCTTTAGCTTTAGCTTTAGCTTTAGTTTTGCCACACACAAATCGGCTGCTAGCTTTTTAATTCCAAAAATAAACACAAAAACACAAAAACACACGCACACCAATACACGCACGCACGCACACACAAACGAACGAGCCGCCGCTGCTTTTGCTTTTGTTGCTGCGTTGTGACAATTACTGCCGCTGCCGCTGCCACCGCCGCTGTAAGCTGTCAGCTGTTTGCACTGCTGGCCGTTGCTGACACTGCAGTAGTTAACACGGACGCCCTTCGCCGAAAGCGCTGCACTCGTTATTATTGACAGCAATTGTCAATAATATTTGTATTTTGACTATTAACAATTAATTCACGAAACTTTCGGTGGGCAGCGCACACACACACGCGGCGCAAGCACACAAGAAAAACTGACAACTGCTGCTGCTAACTAACAGTCAGTTAGTTTAACAGATGCTTAACAGAGTCACAGTGTTGCACACGAATGGGCTGTGTTTGGGCGCGCTTATTTGAATCCGCTTCAGAATGTTGTTGTGTGCGTACGCCAAAGCACATTTAAATTTCTAACTGTCTATCGTTGATGTTTCTTCTGTTGCTATTTTAGTTGCTGCTGCTGTTGCTGTTACTGTTGCATTTTATATTTGGTATTTTTATGTATTATATTTTTCTTTTTTTATGCGGACTTATTTGTCAACTGCGCTGGATGGGGAGATGTGCGGCACTTGTTTTGGTCTTTTTGCTTTATTTGTTGTTTTAATGTGGTACTGCCAAATGCGAACTGCGAGCTGCGCGTTAGTATTTATTGTTGCTTTTGTTGTTGTTGTTGTTGTTGCTGTTGTTGTTCTTGTCGTCGTTATTGCTGATTTTGCTGTTGCTCTTGCTGCTACTTTTGTATATCTGTTGTTTTGTATTTTTGGTCTCGAGCTAACTTTGCGATCGATTGTTGCCTTCGTTGTGCTTCAGATGGCGTGCAAATACCTAATAACAAAGCACGCGTATGGCAAGCGACGGCGCAGCGCCGTTCAATGTTTGCACCAAACTTGGAGCGTGCATGCCCACACAACCGGTTGCGCATGAAGAGAGAGCGAGAGAGAGACAGAAAGGGAGAGAGCGCTTGCAAGCAAGAGAGGCGCTCTTTAACGCGCGCCAAAGAGCGAGCTTAGTATATAGACGCTCGTGCATTTGTGTTGTGCAGCTTTATGGCTTAATTAATTAAACACAGCTTAAGCCCATGTACAATACTCTGACTCTGTCTGTGTGTGTGCGTGTGTGTGTGAGTGTGCATATGCGTGTGAGTCGCTCTCATCACGATTCGTATGAATAATTTACAACGCTCATTTGCGCAAACGTCTGCCATTTGCGTGCATTTGATTGGCTGCGCCGACGCATAGATCGCATTGGGACAGCTGGCTCCGCCCACTGAGGTGCTTAGGCGGCACATTAAGTGCTGTTCTTGCTTTGTATTTTTATTGTTATTCTACCTTTGATTAAATTTTTGTGTTGCATTATTTGCTTCTTGACTGCGTGATTGAGTTTTTAATTGTTGAGTGCACGTCGATCGCGTCAAAATGGCCGCCATTCAGTGGTTACCGCTTATCAGCGCTGATTAAGTTAATTTGTTATTTTGAGCAAACATCGATGTCGCATCTCCCCCTGGGCGCACAAAAACCGATACACTTAAACTATGCCAGGAATTTCAGCTGGCGAGGGCCAATATGGTCAGTAAATGCTCTAGAGGATTTGCGTGGCGGTGCGATGGCGCAGGCGAAGGTGGTGTTACTGCAGCCTCTGCATCTCGTCCCAAGTCTCGAGTATTTGCGCAATGTCCTTAAATAGCCGTTCGCAAGAAAACGCTGCACCAGCGCGCTGGCCACGTGCAGTGACTAACAGATACAGTCGAGCTGCCAAACAATCCATCCATCGATACAGTGGCCAGTTATTGCTCCCAGTTGATAATCGAGAGACGACTCCAGCCAGCAGCACAGGCAGCAACATCGACGCATTCCAGGCTCGTTCCCCGCTGCAAATGGCAAGCATTGCCTTTTCCAGACACCGAGCAGCCTTGCTCGCTGTCGCCAGCCTGTCTCTTCCGCGGAATAGGAATAGTACACGAATGTGCGCTGTGTTCGCCCGCCTGCATTTAATTAAAATCTGGACTTGGCTCTCGGCTCTCGCAGCAGCAGCGACTGCAACTGCACACAGCGCTCTACCTGCCTAGGCTGCCTAATGATTTAAATTAATCATAATGACTGTCAAAATAGAACGAACGCTGCATGCCAGCCAACCAGCCAACCAGCCAACCAGCTCACCAGCCAATCCACCAGCTAGCCTGGCTTCCATGCTCTATATGGCTCGACCCCGCAGCGGGTGCATCAGTTCCAATTCCAGCTCCAGCCTCAGCCCCGCAGCTTCACCCTCCACTCTTCCCCATGTGTTGCCCCATCTGACGTTTCATCATACTCACACGCTGGCCACAAGGTTCTCACAATTGTATTGACGTGCGCTGTGCAGCGCTTACTAATTGGTACTACCTGAGCACTTGGCCATGGCCGTGGTTTCAGGGGTCAACGGGAACTGCTAAGTTCAGCTCATATTCACCTCTGTTGACGAGAGGCAACGCAATGTCTATAGTTTAAGCTGGTAGTAGATAACATGGCTCTGTTAGGAGAGGGCAACAGTAAATCTCATGTTAGTTGCTAAAAGTTAACTGAATAACAACTAATTTATTCTAGTCTCTGTGAAGCTGCCCCGGCTATCCATAGCAGACAAAAGCTTATACAGTTGCGATATAATAGATGTAACAGATTAAGGTTAAAGCAAATGTTATTCGCTCTCTGTTAGGTTAGACCTCTATCGTGCTGCTGCCCCCTTGACTACGCCCATGCGGTTGCAGAGTAACAGAAGCTTGCAGCTGGCTCCAGTCCGGCTGTATTTCTAACTGAACGTCATCTAGTCTGTCCTGAACGCCAACCTCTGTGTCCACCGGCCCCTGCTCCTGCCCCTGCTCCTGCCCCTCGTTTTCTCGGGAACAACTTTTTGCAGTGTTCTGCTGCGTGTTGCATTTTACTTGGAATTTCCCAGCATTTGCTATAGTTAATTATTTGTGCGCGTTTTGTTAGCGTTTTACGTGCATTTATGCCAGCGCAAAGAGCTGGAGCTATGCAGAGATCTATTCCTCTCGCTGCTCCACTTATGCAATCGAAGCCGAATCCGCAGAGTTCACCTTCAAAACTGCATACACAAACACAACACATACATACATGCATATATGTAGTATTTACTATATGCTCCACTCTATAGTATTGTATTTTTAGTGGGGATGCTCTGCCAACCAATGTTTGTTCCATTTACGAATCGAACATCTATTTAATTTTGTTTTCGTTTTTGCTGTTTGGCAGCCACTGAGTTTGCATGGAACACAGGGAGAAACTGAAACAGACATGGAGACAAGAGAGGAACTGCGAGAAAGACAGAGACAGTGAGTGAGAGAGAGAGACTCCGCGTATTTATAGAGCTGTCGCTCTTTCGTTGCCCATAAGCTGCCGCCTTAAAAATATATTGTCTAAATATGTGAATTTCTAGAGTATTTTGGACATAGTAGCCGAAACGTGTTTCGTATTTCTATATATAAGGCATATTTCTATACTCTTTCACCAAGTGAAAAGAGTATCCTAGTTTTGTGTCCGTCTGTCCGATTTCCGACACGCCCACTTATATAAGTTTCAAACTTAAATATATTTTCAATCAAACATATTCTAGATAGTCTCAACTTAAGATAAGTAAACATCTTTTGATTGGGTTCATATATAATACACACATATATAATACAATATAATATAATATAATAGATAATATATAGACAAAAACAACTCAAAAACTATCTCAGTTAAATCTCATTCTACTCACCACCGTCGCTAGGGGTGAATGGAGTGTGACACCAGTCAAGTATTTTCGGAGTCGACAATCCGAATCGCCAAATCATGTTGGCCCTTTCTTTTCTTTTTTGCTTTATTTAACTCTGAATATGCCATCAAGCATTCGGTAATGAGGGAATGGATCAATCCAATAAATTTGTAAAGTCTTTCTGCCTTCGCTAAATACATGGGATAATTCGGTAATCCAATGAGAAGTATCCCCCACTAGCAACAGCCTCGCTACGCCCCGCATGAACTCCAAAGTTCATTTCGTTTCGTGACACTATTATAAATATGGCTTGGACAGCCATCAGGAGTCGCAGATATTACACTGGATAGTTCTCTGGCAGCATTACTTTGCTAGAGAATGCCCTAGGTATGCCAACCTTAATGGAACATCCGAATGGACACCAGAAAGTGACTCCATTTGACGACTGGATAGATCCTTGGTGCTGAAGGATATAGAAACAAACGCGTCGTAGACCTCCCTTCCCAACATATGGAAATATATCAGTAATTCTATTTATAATACATATACTCAACAGCTCTGTATTTATGTATAATATACGAAACAAAGTTAAAAAGAAAAAATATTCAGTTTGACTTTGCGTTCACATGATAATTCAGAGAGTTTTGAATCTTGTGAATAAGCATATTGAATAGCGCTTTTCTTATTCTGGGAGTGTAAAGTTTGAATTAGAGCCTCATTTAAATGGAGACGCAGCCAGTAAATCAGTAAATCATTTGCTGTTGCTGATGCTGTTGGCCAGGCTAACACAGTCGACTTACAAATTCGGGCAGGCGATAAGCAAGAGACAACTGCAGATCGACTCAGATCGACTCAGGTGTCTAATTGGGCGCTGGGGGTGACAATGAAGCACTTACTGGAGGCCCGAGCAGCGGCTGAGCACTCTGCCCAGAGCTGCCGACTGCGAGTTGGCAGCCAGCAGAAGTCAGAGTCAGAGCCAGAAAACGTAAAACGGCTCACCAATTGCCAATTGGCGGACGCGAAACTCGAGAATGCCTCGCCAGCCAGCAGTTCATGAATTAAACATAAGCTGCGCAGGATTGGGGCTTGGATTCGGATTCGGATTCGAATTCGGATCGGGTTCGAGTTTGGGTTTGGGTTTGGGTTTGAGTTTGAGTTTGGGATCGACAGAGTGTGCGTGCGTTACAATTTAAATACGAAATGAGGCAAACAAAAGGAAAAGGGCTTTTCAGGGCTTCAGCAGCGCGCTGCACGGATTTACCGTTGCCGGAGTTGTTACTGCAGTGTCGCGGGGCAAACAGGAAACCAAAGAACCGCTACAATCATAAAACGATTAACAGGTCGTGACCATTTCACCTGATTACCGAAGAGCTCATTTGCATTCAACGGCCGATTTCGCCAGGTGAGCAAGAAGAGGAAAGAAGAAGAGAGAGAGAGCGCGGGGCCAGCAGCGCAACAAGTGGCAACAACGGAAGCTCAACTTGAATGCCGCCCACCCGCTCTTCCGACTGACTGAGGGAGTGAGTGGGGCAGTGAGTGGGGCAGTGAGGGAGTGCGTGAGTGGCTGACCAGTTAGAACTTCCTTCAGCAGCATTTTAAGTGCTCAATTATGAGTGTGCCTGTGTGTGTGGTGGGTGTGCGTGCTTTGCATGCCAGTTGCTTAATGATAAGCGATAAGCCAGTTCTCCATTCTGTTCTTCTCCTGCCTCTTCTTTGGGCCACACCGTTTTTGGCCAGCTGACGTCAGCCGCGCTTTCAGCTGCCTGGCTACAAATTAGAACAGAATTATCCCACGCATCTCGGATAATGTACGCGAAATGCTCGATCGTTTGCCCGTGATCGATTGTTGTTGTTGTTGTTGTTGTTGTTGTTGTTGCTGTTGTTGCTGTTGCTGTTGTTGCTGCTGTTACTGCTACTGTTGCCGAGCAAAAACTGACAACAACTGCAGACGACAGCGACAACGACGATCGTCAGGACAGCAGACAGCCCCAAGACGGGCCACAAGGCACATGCAAGCCAGCAGTGCTGCCCATTTCAGGCACTCACTTTAGCTGCATTCTACAATACGGAAAAACTGAAATGAAATAAAATTGAAATACCAATAAGAGAACTTATTAATTGATTGATCCCCATTCAAAGAAAAGAAAATAATAGTTCATGTTTTACTGGTAATAGAAATAAATCAATAATAAATCATCAATTAAAATTATACAAAAGAATACATGTGATAAACATTGCAATTTCTCAAGTCACAATGATTTTCAGATTACAAGCCTTCAATGAATATACACCCGGTTAGTAAACAGAGTTCATATCATATCAACTCATATTAAAGAACAAATGTAATTATATTTCTAGCTACTTATAACGACACTTCCAGCTGTTCGTTTTAAGCCTTTTTAATGCCAGCTCGGCGAGTATTTTAGCTATTTTGCAATAAAATGGGCAGCACTGCAGCTGAGCCGGCGCAGACGATGGATCGATGGTCGATCGCCGCACAAATTTCAGCGCGTAGAACGGTAACTTATTTTTTCCACTTATTGCCAAGCTGAGCCACAGAAGCTGAGTAAGACTCGAGCTGAAGCAGAAGCCGCAGTCTCTAGCTGTTGCTGTTGTTGTTGTTGTAGCTGTAGCTGAGCGATGTCTCCAGTCTGGCTGTGATAAAATGTGCGTAAGTGATCAGTGGAAGACGCAGCAGACGACTTGGCCAGTTGGGGTTAAAATTCTTGGAGTTTTTTTGTTTCGCTTTGCTTGGCGTTTGCTTGCTCGCTTTTTTGTGTTGCAACTCGGCAGCATTTTAAAATTACAAGTATGTAATTTTGCTGAAATCAAGCGCTCATATGAAAATTCCACAGCGAAGCTGTCGATCGATCGATCGAGCGATCCGCAACAATTGCGGTCGATTTTTAATTTGTGCTTCACTTTTGTCTCGGAAATCAGAGCAGAGCCAGGAGCAGGAGACCTGGGAATGAGGCTGCGCAGCTCGCCCCACAGCCACTGTTCAGTGCTCACTGTTATCGACCTTATCGCGCCCACTGTGCGCACACGAAATGTCATTCTGTGCACGTCGCTACACAAGGCATCCCAATCAGTCGTAGGCACTCTATGGCGTTTGCAGGTAAGGCACAGAGCAGCAGCCTCTCCGGGCTCGCTGGCTGGCAGCTCGTCATCATTATCTCTGCGCTGCCAACATCACAAATAATATGAAAAAAATACAAAACAAATGCGACGACAAACACAAAAACCAAAACAAATGCAATTGCCTCGACCTGCACGCAGACAGACAGCTCCACGTCCATTCTCAACCTCAGCCTTAGCCTCAGCCTCAGGCTCAGCTCCAGGTCCAGATCGAAGCTGCAAATAAACTATTTCAATCAATGCGATCGTCCAGGGATCAGTTCCTCGCTTCCTCCTTCCCTAGGCCTTCCCCTTTCTTGTTTACCAAATGCCTCCCATCGATCGCAGCATGCCAAAGTTTTCGCAGTTTGAATCTTCTCATTTTTTCATGTTTTGTTTGTTTCTTTTTATTTGATTTTACTTTTTTTTATTTATTTTTTATTTTATTTATCTTTTTGTTGGATGAGTTGGGGTCCACACTTTATAAATATTTTTCAAATGCTTATTCTTAAAGATCTAAATAATTTATCGGACTCTAGCTTCAAATGAAAGATTTGAACTGTATGGGATGTAAATTACAGACTCCCTCTCTCACTCTCTCTCTCTCTCTCGTCTACTACATCTCATTCTTCTAGATATATATTAATATGTAAAAATATTATAATTAATAGTAATTAAAATACTATTTATAATCAAAATGTGCCTTAATTTAGTTCTATTAATGCGCTGTCTGTAAATGTCTAACAAACTTTTGAACAGTAATATAGTGTACAGTTATGTGTTTCTTATATAAATATATATAATATATTTTTTGCATATTCATTTTCAGCTTAAGAAGAAAAGTTTTCGAGTCCTGTCCTCTTAATTTGACAACGTAAAACGCCAATACTTTTGTAATAGCTGCATTTTATTAAAAATAAAGATCCCTTAATAAACTAAGAAAACTGCAAATTAAACTGTTGTAAGATGATTCCCGTTTGCCATAGTAAGTTTATATCAAAAACTCAAAACTCCATTTAAAATTCATCCAATTCCCAAGGATTGAAAATATTATTAGAATCATGTTTCGCAAACAATACATGCAAGCAGGGCATGTGAACAATGCGTACGGCATGCAAGCAGTTTATAGCAAGCAGTATATACTTTTCTCATATCCGAACATCGAACAAAAGATGGCGCTTTGAGCTTGATTGCCAAACAATCCGCTTTTGGCAAGCAGTTGTCGCGAGCATTTAAATAATTATTATTTATATTTGCTATAACCGTAAATGTTTGCTCATAAAATTTTGTCTGGTGACCAGAATTTTCGTCACTATAACCGTAAAGACGCTATAAGCAGAGTCGTTATAGCCGAATTCTACTATAATTCGAGACAGACTAATGTGGAATATTTGTCTATTTCTAAATTCAGGTATATGTACATAAAACTATAAATATATATAATTTAAGGATATTCTCATTTGCTATTTTCAAAGCTTAGATTGATTATTCCAAATACAGGTAAATTTACTTAAAATTCGCAAAAAATATATTTATACATTTACTTCAACGATATTTTCGTTTTCTAATCTATTCAATGAATAGTGGTAAATACCAAAAGAGGAAACCTATTTAGTGCGGTAAAATAAATTTATTAATTATAAATTATTCTCAAAATCAATACAATAATACTCCTAACTTCCATTCAGAATGAGGAATTTCCACTAAATTGTTGAGTATTTAACACCATTTATTGTTAAAGTTCGTCGAACTCTAAGTGGCATTTATTTTTATTCGTTTGCATTTGCAGTGGTTCCAAAGAAGGTATAGAACCCATTCCCGTGTCTCTCAACCTGATGACGGGGAATATTTAACGCTGACTCTACGCGAATTCGCAAATGAAAGTTGGCGCGCTGCTCGCTCGCTGGCAAACTTTTCGCCGAAAAACAAATCGAAAACGATTTTCAATTGAAAGTCATCTAGTTGCAGAGCCGTGAGAATTTTTACAGTTCCAGATATTCGATACACTCGTACAATCACACTAACAGCTCGCGTCGGGTTCAATGCGACGAGTTCGAATTTAAGGAAGTAACCATCGTTGCTTATCTGTGACTAACTGACGACCCCAAAGAACCAAACAAAAACAAAGCACGTACAACAACAAAAAAGTTGCCTACAACAGCTGAAAAGCATCTAGAATTCTACAGTATTATAAGTATAAGTATAAGTATAAGTATAAGTATAAGTATAAGTATAAGTATAAGTATAAGTATAAGTATAAGTATAAGTATAAGTATAAGTATAAGTATAAGTATAAGTATAAGTATAAGTATAAGTATTATAAGTATAAGTATAAGTATAAGTATAAGTATAAGTATAAGTATAAGTATAAGTATAAGTATAAGTATAAGTATAAGTATAGTATAAGTATAAGTATAAGTATCAGTATTAAGTATAAGTATAAGTATAAGTATAGTATAAGTATAAGTATAAGTATACAGTATAAGTATAAGTATAAGTATTAAGTATAAGTAAGTATAAGTATAAGTATAAGTATATAAGTATAAGTATAAGTATAAGTATAAGTATAAGTATAAGTATAAGTATAAGTATAAGTATAAGTATAAGTATAAGTATAAGTATAAGTATATAAGTATAAGTATAAGTATAAGTATAAGTATAAGTATAAGTATAAGATAAGTATAAGTATAAGTATAAGTATAAGTATAAGTATAAGTATAAGTATAAGTATAAGTATAAGTATAAGTATAAGTATAAGTATAAGTATAAGTATAAGTATAAGTATAAGTATAAGTATAAGTATAAGTATAAGTATAAGTATAAGTATAAGTATAAGTATAAGTATAAGTAAGTATAAGTATAAGTATAAGTATAAGTATAAGTATAAGTATAAGTATAAGTATAAGTATAAGTATAAGTATAAGTATAAGTATAAGTATAAGTATAAGTATAAGTATAAGTATAAGTATAAGTATAAGTATAAGTATAAGTATAAGTATAAGTATAAGTAAAGTATAAGTATAAGTATAAGTATAAGTATAAGTATAAGTATAAGTATAAGTATAAGTATAAGTATAAGTATAAGTATAAGTATAAGTATAAGTATAAGTATAAGTATAAGTATAAGTATAAGTATAAGTATAAGTATAAGTATAAGTATAAGTATAAGTATAAGTATAAGTATAAGTATAAGTATAAGTATAAGTTAAGTATAAGTATAAGTATAAGTATAAGTATAAGTATAAGTATAAGTATAAAGTATAAGTATACGTCCGTCTCCGTCTCCGTTATACGTCTCCTCTCCGTCTCCGTCTCCGTCGCCGTCCGTCTCGTCCGTTCCGTTCCGTTCCCGTTAAAGTCCCGTTCCGTCTCCGTTAAGTTTAAGTTTAAGTTTAAGTTTCCGTTTCCGTTTCCGTTTCCGTTTAAGTTTTTTAAGTCGGATAACTTCCTTTTTTGCTGTTTCTTTATAGAATGACATTATAAATTTCTTTTTACTGGACTTTGTATTATTCAGTCATTATTAATGTTTGGTTCTGTGTTCTCAACGTTTCGTCGTTTTTGGTCTCTGTCCGCCAAGTCAACGTTTTGTTTGGGCCGAGTGCAATGAACGCCTCGATTTTACAAGTCATATTTTCTTTGGCATTTGTTGTTCTTTTTGCTGCATATTAATTTTATTGATATTTGTTTTTGTTTTAGGGCGCACGCGTTGCGAGTTTTTGTTGTCTTATCAGTCATATGCCAAAAAATCATCAAATAATAATAATAATTGTCAGAGCATTGCTGAAAGAATTTCATGGTAGCAACTAACTAAGTGCATGCGTGTTTGTGGAAGCGCAGTTGCCTCACTTTTGCTTCGATTTGCATTAGTAAAACAATCTTATCAAGAGCTGGGGATTGGTAAATCGGTATGTTGCAAGAACATACAAAGGAGCGGTGCAACCAGCAGTTGCAAAGTTTGCAATGCGACGAACAAGGAAGCGAACTCGGCTTGCACAATCCGCGCAGTGTAGTCATCGATATCGATAGCTCTCGCTTAGTTATCAATCAGTGATAGCTCTGACTGATAAGCCCGACTGGCCCGCCCGCCAGCTTGGCTGCAACGAACGCTTATCGTGCATATGCACACGCTGCGTATGAGTAATCGTTGAAGTTGAAGTGTAGGTATAACCAAACGGTAACGCTAAGGCTGTGCACACCTTAAAAACGCCACACAACTTGACCCATATAAAGGCAAATTGAAAGCGAGAGCGAGAGCGAGAGTGAGAGTGAGAGTGACAGTGAGAGAGTAGGTTGGGATGGGGCGAAGGGGTTGGGTGTTAGTTGGTGGGTAGCTCGAATATCGGGGTAAGCGAGAGCAGTGGACGAATTTTACAAATCGCTCCATTTAAATCAACAAACCTACGAAGCGTGCTAATTTTGATGTATTTCATAACGGCCTTTTAATTTAAATTTAAGACGCAAAAGACAACAATAACAATAATAACAACGATTACAATGACGGCAACAACAACTAAGTGTTACGTGAAAGCTCAGCCATAAGCTCCCCGCCTGCGCTCACGTCTGACGCTCTCTTTTGCGCTCAGTCACGCATGCGCGGCAGAGAGCAGTGCACTGCAGCAAAAGCGCTTTGCTTTATTTTCTTCTAAGCAGCAGGCAGTCTAAACACAAATCAAAGTGCGCAAGGCAGACGTGCTATTCATTGGATGGGTGGGCGGCCTGTGGGGCATGGCAGCGCTGCGAGCTTGTCCGTGTGTGCGTGCGCAGCCGGCTTCGAAGCGGGCGTGGTGGTGCCTTTCATTGTTGTTGCGGTTCTTTTCGCTCTTGTTGTTGCTGCAGCTGCTGCTGGCTGGCTCCCTCACTCCTCTCCAAAGAGCAAACGAAAACGAAAGCGAGCGTAGACGAATTCGAAGTGGTTCGGCAGCAGCAATGAGACGTCGCGAGTCGTTTGGCGTCGGCAGCTCCATTGCTTATGTGTGCGTCTCTGTGGTTGACTGCGTTGGTTTGACGTCACAACCTCACCGAAAGTCAAATTGCTGTGTCTGTTGCTCATGCGACTGAATCGCTCTAGTAAAGAACTAAGTAATATTGTAATAGTGATATTACATGCATGTAAAAATAGTTACATATTTATTCAGGTTGATTGCGTAACCTGAACGTCATGAATCAAGAGCTTCCCATAATGTTGCAGCGTGTTCATAAATATGAATAAATATTCATAATGCTATAATTCTATATAACACGTGTCACATCAACAAGTAGCATATAAAAACTAAGACATTAATTATATTACTTTAATAATAATATAACTATAATTTTGTCATCCATTCGAATTACAAGACTTGTTTGGCCACAGCACTTTGACTTATTCGGCCCACACTCGCAGCCAAAGCCAAAAGCTACAACAAAAGCAACAACTTGCACGCTAAGTAAACTGCCTTGCAGTGACTCGAGCGATCGGGTTGTTGTTGCTGCTACTGTTGATTTTGGCGTTCCGTTGAGAGTAAAAGTGATTGGGAAAAACTTTTGCTTTTGCTTTTGCTTTTGCCTTTGGTTGTCGATCGCTCGGTTGTTTGACGCTCTTTTGCGCTCTCAATTGTGCTCTCTCCTCTTCTTCCTCTTACTCTTCCTCTCTTTTTCTATGCCTGACTATGTGTGCATGTGTATTTGTGTTGCGCAGTGGCCTGACCACCACCACCATCCACAGGTAGTTGCTGTAAAAGCAGCGCAGTCAACGTCGTCATTTTGGGGCTTTTATTTCGCTTTGCTCTCTTAGCAGTGTGTGCGTGCTTGTATGTATGTGTATGTGTGTGCCTTAGTTGCTTCTTGCTGTTGCTGTTGCTTCTGCTGTTGCTGTTGTTGTTGGCGTTGCTTATTTTTCGGCCGCTGTTGGCGTCGCTGCTTTGCCTGCGTCTCATTTTCTTCGGCGCTGCTGCTGCGCTAAAGACTTTTTGTCACAGTTACAATTTACCAATTGTAAGCAGCGGACGCGAGCGCGCAACGGCCTCACACCGAATAAAGCTCATATAGCTAAGAGCCCATAACGGTTCTTCAGGAGCAACCTTCTAATACAAAGCGTCCGCGTCAACGACAACGGCAGCGCCACCGTCAGCGTTAGCGTCAGCGTCAGCGTCGACGTCAGCGCATACGACTTGTAAATAAAGAAAAACTCGCATATAAAATCTGTTGCATCATTGCTGAAACACTTCAGTCGCTGAATCGCGTGCGTGGAGGCAACACTTTGCGCGACAATAACAACAACAACAACAAAACAAAGTGCAATAACAGCAACAACGGTTCAAGAAACAGTGCGCGCAGCTGCAGTGATCACTTAAAGCGGCTTCTGAAACATAAAAAACAAACAACATCGAAATTTGTAATGAAATATGAGAAAAAGTGCTATGCTCAAAGAAAAACGCATTAAGAAGTGACTTCAAATTAAATACAGTGATGTTTTACAAAAAAATGTAAAAAAATTCAAAGTAAACTTTTATAATTTTTAACTGTAAACAAATTAAAAAAATTACTGCAAACATTTCCAAAGAACATTTTACCCCAAGATAAAAATAAAATATAAAATGATTTAGCGCCAGCTCAAGGCATATTTAGCAAAGATTTATTCAGCACCAACCCACCCCTCGGTCCCTTTGCAAATTGGATCCTAAAAGAAAAGGCATCAAAATTTTACCCTCATTCGCACAACTCAAAATGCTGAACATGGAATCGCCTCAGATGTACGCGGATGCGGTGCAAACGTTGGCGCAGCTCGACCTGAAGAAACAGCCGCAGCCGCTGCCGCTGCCGCAGCAGGCGACAATCGGGCAAATCACGCTGACGGCGATGTCCAGTGCACAGCAGCAGCAGCAGCAACAACAGCAGCAACAGCAGCAGCAGCAACAGCAGCAGCAACAGGTGACAACGGATGCCAACAACAATGCCACAATTCAGGACGCGGCCTTGCTGGTCAAGCAGCACGCCATGCAGCAGATGCAACTGAACAATAACAATAACAACAACAACAACAGCAACAACAGCAACAGCTTGCTGCAGAAGCAAATGCTGCAACAGTACGGCACTCAGACGGATCTGGACGAGCTGACCACTCAGGAGATAACACTGGACTTGCAGCACCTTATCGATGACCAATTCCGGGACACGGAGACCCTGGGCATCTTCAGCGACATGGTGACCAGTCCGGGCGGGCTGTCCGCCACGCTGCCGCCGAGTGGCATGGTCAGTGCGGCCGCCAAAGTGCTGCAGCAGCAGCAGCAGACGCTGGCCAATGCGCGACAGCAGCAGCACTCGTACGGCAGGGCAGCGCTGGCATACATGCCACAGGCGGTGCACTCGAACGCCACTTACAACAATCACTCGAGCGACGAGAACAGCTCCGTGGGCAGCGACTCGAGCAGCACGATCAAGGAGGAGCCCATTGATCCGGAGTACCGCAGGCATCTGCAGGAGTCGGTCAGCAGCCAGGCGGCAGCGGCGTTCATCAACAACAGCAATGGACTCTACAATGCGTACCAGGGCAACTCGCTAGGCGGCAGCAACAACAACAACAGCAGCAGCAACAACAGCAGCAACAGCAGCAACAACAACAGCTCGGCGAACAGCAGCGCGGCGCAGTTCACCAATCTGACGACAGCGAATGTCCTGGCACATCACAGCCTGCCGCACCTGGCGGCCAACGCACAGCAACTGCTCAAGCATCACACCAAGCTGCAACAGTCGCAGCAGCACCACGTCCAGCAGCAGCAGCACGCACAGCAGCAGCAGCACCGCAAGCACAGCAATAAGCACGTCGACAAGGGCACCGAGGAGTATCGGAGGCGCCGCGAACGCAACAACATTGCCGTGCGCAAGAGCCGCGAGAAGGCCAAGGTGCGCTCCAAGGAGGTGGAGGAGCGGGTCAAGTCGCTGCTGAAGGAGAAGGACGCGCTGCTGCGCCAGCTGAGTGAGATGACCAATGAGCTTTCGCTGCACAAACAAATCTACATGCAGCTCATGAATCACACGAACCCCGAAGTGAGTCGCGTCTGCCGCAGCTTTCTCAACACGAATGAACATGCGCTGTAGCTGTGATGAGTAACCTGAGCGAACGAGCGAGAGATTTGAAGGGAGAGATGCAAGAGAGAGAGAGAGAGAAGAGCGCGGAGCGAGTGCGAACAGAGCCTGTACATTTGTGTGATTGGGTGTGTATGTGTGAGCGTGTGCGACTGATTCAATTAAAGCTGTGTGGGTAGCATACAAGCCCAAGGATGTTAAGCAAGCAACGCCGGCAGCGACCAGCCCCAAGCAGGACTTACCACAGGGCAAGTGCCCAAGCCAGCAATCGCCTCAAGCTGCTTTGGCTGTTGACTCCTTGACTCGACTCGTATATCTATTACTTTGTTAACTTCTCTCCACGTCTAATGCAACTGTTGCTACAGCTGTTTCTTCTATTTCTACTTATACGCCTACTTCTATCCTCCTATATTTTCTACGCTGCCTTTGGCATTCCTTCTATTGTACATTATTTTGGCTGGGAGTTTCTTATACTACTTTCTGTGCGATTGTTACCAATGCTTCTTCTTCTATTTTGTACTTAATTTTAATAAATTGTAAAATACTTTTGCCCATTTTTATACAAATTATATAACATAGTATGCATAAGTTAAGCCAAAGAAAAGAAAATGTTAAATATTTATATATACATATATATAAATAAATAAATACATATATATGTAAAACAAAAAAAAAAAAAAAATCAAAAAAATATCATATACTGTATAATGTATATGGGTATGTGTATAAATAAAGCAAGCAGGAAAGAAAACGAAAAATACAAAAGAAAAAAAAAAAACTAAATCAAATGAAAAACACACACAAATATACCTATTTATGTAAATCTATTTAAATATGCTAAGAACAACAACAACAACAACACTCGGTGTGCAGCTTGCGCTATGCTTCTGATCGCCCCTGCCACGCCCCGCTTTAGTTGTCTACCAAGGAGAACCTTTTATTAGCAAATCTTTAGCTTTAAGCTTTAAACAGTTTCAACTGCTTTTGTTGCACAGGACAATGAGAAAACCCCAAAACAATTAATTAATTAATATAAATGTGTATAAATGTATAATTATTGTTACCTAGCAAATTTAATGAGAATTCTTACGTATATACGAATATCGAATGAAAACAAACAAAACCACAAAACAAAACAAGCTGAAAAGAAACAGATAATTGCTTAGAAGCATACTAGATGAAAATGCTATTAATTTGTAAGGCCAACGCAATGTTCTCATTTTAATTTATAAATTAAACGACAAAGAAACAAAACACACTGTAAAGCGAGTATAAATAAATTTTAATAAAATTTGTATAGAAAACAAAATTGCAATTTTTATTTGAAAAAAAAAATAAAAAAAAAAAATAAATAAATAAATAAAAATGTGAGAAAATAACTGAGCAATATTTCTTAGCTTCGATATATTTCTTCCCTAGGCTTGAAGCAAGCGAATGATCTGGATCTTGTATGCCTTGTGTGTGTACCTTACGCAGTACATATTTTTTCGATAACTCATCCTAAACCTTTTTTATCGAGAATGTTCGAAAAATTTATTTTGTTTTTTCAGCCTAATTTGAACACCTTTAGACCTGGAGACCTCCGATTTGCTGGGTGTATACATATAATGAATACAAACATTTTGTAATTTTCAGATTTTGAATACCCTTCGCCGCAAATTTGCGCTTCAAGTACTAGAGACTTTTCCTTTGGAATGAACACACATTTCACCATATGATTACGCTCTGAAGTTTCATTATTGTATTAATTGTATGTCTATTTATTGATTGTATGTCTATACAAGAAATTATTCTACAAATAAATTCTCATAATATTGCCCACACTGCAGCGCAGTCGCTGCTTGCTGCGCAGTTAGCAGAGCGCGGGCTTATGCGTGCGTGTGGATGCATGTGTATGTATGTGTGCATAGGGTATCTCGTAGTCGAGCAGTCTGGACTAGAGCCCTCTTACTTGTTTATTATTGACATAATATTTATGTTTTGCTTGGAATCTGATAACTAGTTTTCACTTGAAAAAAGAATGAAAATCAAGAGCACTCGCTTGCAGAGGCTCGTTTTGTGGTAATTCAAGATGCAGCAGTCGAATGTGCTTATTGCAATTGGCCAGAGCCAAAGAGGCGGCTGTTGTGGCTAGATGTGGCCAAAAGCAGCTTGCCAAGGGCGCAAAGCACAAAGCACAAAACACAAAGTGCTGCGAATTAAATGTCTGCCATACACGAAATATGCTGAGATGGGGCTGGGGTCGTCTGCCTGTAGATGGGACGGCGATAGCGGCGGGGCAATGTATGGGGTGGCAGGCCCCACAGGGCAGCGTCAGAGGTTGGCACGGATGCTTTTTGAGGGCATATGAAAGTCTATATATGTACGTGTGTGCGTGTGTGCATGGGTGTATGTGTGTGTAATGCCTAGACAATTGCCAAGACGGCGGTGGCTTGGTCGCGCGTTGACACAATTTGACAGTTAGACAAACCCGAAACGAAGAGCAAATTTATAAACGACAAGCAGCAAAATTAATGCAACTGAAAAGACAAATTAATGCGCAGTGAAAGCCAAACAGCAGCAGCAGCAGCAGCAGCAACAACAGCAACATCAACAGCAACAGCAACAACAATGCGAGCGAATGCAGCGCATGGCGCGGCTTGGTCAGATAATCACTTAAAACTTTTGGGCTAAGCCCTTTTAGGAGACCTCGGGCTCAAAAACAAAAAGCTTGTATAAAAACTACAACTTTCATTTGGGCTGCGTGCGCTCAATTTGTCTAAGCTGCCCTTTACCCCACCTTGATGTGCCCCTCCTCTGCCCCACGGCACTCTATGGCTGCTCTGGAGTGCTGCTGGAGCTGCATTGTTGGCCGCTTTGATTGATGACAGCTAATTGCAGCCTCCGAATAAAAAAGAGAAATTATCGGTGTGGGTGTCTCTCCCCCTCCCCCTCACCCTCACCCACTTGTCCGCCACCCGTTGCAACGGTAGCTGCGTGCAGCACCATGTCAAACTGAAAGGGGTTCTAATCCGCTTAGATAGGTGAAAGCGACTGCAGTGCGGCAAGATACCCACCCGATGCATGCCGCCTGCGGCAAGCCCATCTGTCTCCTCCTGCCACATGCCGTGCCAATAAATTGACGCACAATTACTGCTCAACTAGGCGCCAACAGCCAACAGCCAACAGCCAAGAACCAAGAGCCACGAGCCTAGAGACAAGAGCACCGCACGGTGTGTGAGTTATGAGTGCCAAGTGATAAATTTGCAACAAGCGGCACATAAATTCATTTTTACATATTTGAATTTTTTTTCTGTCCCCGGTATTTGTTTTTCGTGTTTCATGTTTCATTTTTCGTTTTTATTATTATTTATGTTGCGCCCTGTTGCAGAATAAAGATAAAGCTGATTGAATGATTTAGTCTAAGCATGATTGCAGATTGAAGATCAGGCAGGATCACAACTCGCCAAGGACCTACTCAATGAGCACTATATCGGCGAGGCAGAGGGATATGTATATGTATGTATGACAGACACAAATCTCTAGTTTATTGTTCCGATGTGTGTCATATGTCCTATGGATCGTCATTGATACAAGAGCTTCTCTTAAACCACATATGGGCGATTCTCTAGTGGCGAATGTGACATTTGTACGTTTTTGAGTTGAAAAAAAAAAAAAAAACGAATGCCAAAACATTTTTTTATTTTGACGAATAGTGAATCTTTTAGCTCTTGATTAGCTCTATAATTGGTGCTTAATTTGATTTTAGGCAAATGTTAGTTATCAAGATAATCATAACAAACTAAGAGGTTCGCAGGCTACAAACAACGTAAGTCGCTTTTTTTTTAAATCTGGGTCGAAGGTGACGTGTCGATTGAGACATTTTTTCCACCATACTTTGTTTTTTCTAATATTGTAGTAATTTTATTTGAATAAAAGCATTCGAAATGATTTTCAATGTATTAAATTTATTAATTATAATAAAATAGAGAAAATTCAAAGTATTATATTTCATTGCATAGTGTCTCAATAATAAGAACAAAATCGGCTTTGTGTCTCAATATTTCGAGATGTATTATGATAAAATGTTAAATTGGTTTATATTAGTTAAATTATAAAAAATATGTTAGCAGAACATGCTTTCATTGACTTTGAATGTTTTGGCTGCGGTTGACCTTTCTGGAGAAATGCCCATATGTCTTCAATATACAACATTCAGAGTATTATAGGAAGATGTATTTTAAATGAATTTATTTTATTTTGTATTATTAGTTTAAAATCTCCATAGAATGTTAACTGTTTGGTCGTCATTTGAGCTCAAACTGTGCTTCCTCTTCATGGCAAGCCCTAGATTTCTTTGCATTATGCTTATTGATCGTTGTAGATTCCTGATTCTAATATTGCTAATGGGATAATATGATCATAACCTATTATTATTATAAAAAATGAAACATAATAATTAAATTATATGTATATATGTATAATTTACAAAAAAAAAAAAAAATAAAAAAAAATCAAATGTTAAACAAAATCGTCAATGGAGATGCCGGGGATTGAACCCGGGGCCTCTCACATGCAAAGCGAGCGCTCTACCACTGAGCTACATCCCCTTTGATGATCTTCGGTGTAAAATCTCAGCAAAAATCCATGAGAACCTAAAAGTTTCTTTGTTACCTTTCCAAGTAAAATATACGTAATCCTATATGCACTTTATTAGTTAATTAGTTAGTTAAGTAGTTAGCCTAGAAATAATTTAACTTTGTTATTATATGCAGATGTAATTAGTTCAATACTTTCCCAGATAGACGTAAATCGATATTGGTATTTTTCCGTAAAGCAAACACGAGTATTAAGCTTAAATTATGACAGTATTTTATTTTGCTGATCTAAAATAAAAAACGGTTTTTTCGTTTATTTCTCATTCCACCTTCAAATGTTGTAGATACTTAGCACTAATTCTGTTTTGGGCTACAGCATTCCCTGTTGCTTTAGCTGTTGACGCACTTCTTTCATCCATTTATCGCACTTCAGTTTTAGTTACACATATTTTGTTGTTGTTCTCGTTGTTGCTGTTGTTGTATCTTCAACATCTTTAACATTGCTGCCATTTGCTATGCCTCAACAGCGACAGCAACAACGAACGAACTATTCCGGAAAAAAGTAGGTTACTTAATTTTTATTTTCTTGCATTTCAAGCCAGCAGCACCAATACCAATACGAATAGCAATTCGTTTACCAATACCAATACCGATACGAATACCAATGCCAATACAAACAACAACAACAAGAGCAACTCAAGCCAGCTTTACATTTATGCATCTATCGGTCTATCTTTTTTTTTTTTTTATTTTTTTTTTTTTTTTAGCACAGATTGAGTAAGAGTTTGTTGCTGTTGTTGTAGCTGGCTCTGTTTGGCTTATATTTAAAGCCATGCCTCGGCCCCATTGCGGACCCCTCTTGACTCGACGGCAACAGCAGCAGCAGCAGCAGCACCACCACCACCAGCAGCGCTGATCGTGTGGCCAAATGCTGCGGCAAGCGTGGTTTCACTTTCTATGCCTCCGACTTTTGCTATCTACCAACAGCAACAGCAGCGGCAATATCGGCAGCAGCAGCAGCAGCAGCAGCAGCAGCTAGCAACAACAATGAGGCCGTCAAGCATCCAGCTACAACAACAACAACTATGAAGAGTGCTCTAGTCGAGAGAGAAAGACTAAGAAATACTCATTAAAGATAAACACTTAAATATAGTTCATTATAAAATCATATTAATCAACTGACACTCAACTGAATCTTTGTCTAGATGAATGACAAAATATTATCAAAAGATCTCTCTGTTTAAAAATGTATATAGATTCATTCATGAACTATCCATTGCTTATATAACATTTCTATGTAAGTGTCGATAAATCGAAATGTTCATCTATAACCTTTGGTATACCCTCCGCCTCCGTCGAGCATAGGGTGTAGAAGAGTTAACGGCATTGCTCAGCTCAGCTCTTTTTCTTTTCCTTTTCCTTTTGATTTTGCTTTGGCTTTTTTTTTTTTATCCAGCAGCGCTTTGACTATTTTCTTTTCGACGGCCCCTACGAGTGGCTGCGTCGTTCAGTGTGCATCTCAGTGTGGGCCTCTTATGTAATCGGGGGCTGTTGCTGCTTTTGTTGCTGTTGTTGTTTTTGTAAAAGATGCCTTTTCTTTTGTTGTGCGGCTGATGACCAAGTTAAGATATAATGTTTGTTATGTTGCGCTTATTAACGTGGCCTACAAAAATTGTGTTTTGCGTTTGCTGCTGTTTAAACGATTTTTCCACCGTTATAAATCAAGCGTCAACGCAAAAATAGAGTTATCTTGCTGCCCCTTTCCGCCAGCCTTTCCCCCATTTCCCATACCATGTCCCCCTACAGCCGTTCCCCGCTCAACTATCGCCGCGGAACAAGTTACGCAATTTTGGCATCAAATTCAATCCCCTTGGATTGTATTTACTCGCGACTCATTCAGGCGGCACAACTGCCAGCAACAACAACTACAATGTTGTTGTTAAGACAACAATAACAAAAGCAACAGCTACAATTAAAAACATATAAATCTACTCATATGCTATAGACATAGGCGTACATGTGTATATCTAAATATATACGCGTAAAACAAGATCAACAATTTTTTTTTTTTTTTTGTAAGGGCTAAGTATTTACGAGATTCTGCTCTTCGGATACAGACTAACTACCCATACAACTTAGTGTTCTACGCTCCGAGGTGCAAAAATCGCTGCACATCTTGCCTATCAGCTCTCCGAAATTCATATGTGTGATGCGAAGAGTCAGGCAGCAGCAACGACACTTTAAATACAGTACAATTTGCTTTCCTCATGTCTATGATAGTGCCTCAGCATGTCGAGTATTTAGAGAATTTTTCTATTGTGTAATTGAAGCTTGAATAAAATAAATTGATCATTCAAGAAAATAAGAAAACTTTCAATATATTATTCATATTAAGGCAATCTAAACTACATACATTTAACTAGAAGATGTGCAAAATATAAGTTTTTATTATATTTTGATTTCTCTATGACTTGACTGTAAAATTCCAATATTATTGTTATCTAATTGAATTCTTTTAGAATTTTGGTATTATATGTAGATAATATACGTGAAATGGAAGTTGTCTTAACATTTAAAAAATTAATTTTTCCAGAAATGGAAAAATTGATAGTACATATGTATATTCAAATCAATATCCTTTACACGGATTTTTAAGTTGCTTTGGCGTAAACTGCAGTTCGTAGCGCAGGGACTTTTCATTTGGCAAGGGCATGCAGACACGCACACACATGCTCCAAAAGAAAATCTAAATCTAAACCACTCACCCAAAGACCCATTGGCCTACTTTTCTTAGAGACCAGCAACAAAAATATGGGAAATACAATAAAAAAAAAATATGCTCGAAAATAATCTCTACGCCAACACACATGAAACGTGTGTGTGTGTGCTGCTAATCAGCAACACATGTGTGTGTGTTTGTGTTGGTGCGGCGAAATGTACAGCGCGCCCTTTTGAAAACTTCTTTGAAAAAGAGAAGAAAAAAGTCGCGCGCACCACCATTTTCATTTTTCAGCTGCGCGTTGGCGTCGCAGTCGCTGAGGCTGCCGCTGCTTTATCAGTCTGCCTGCGTCGAAGGGAGGAGGAGGCGTGGTAGGGGACGGCGAGTGGGGAGGTGCGTGGGCAACTTATCTTAGGGCGAAGCTCGACGCGCCGGAAAGAGATGGGCGCATTCGCGCAGGGCCCGGGCCCGGGCCCGAGCATAAGCATAAGCATGAGCACGCACCCGGGGACCCAGACCCCAGACACTTGTTGCCAGCACAAACATCAATAAATTGACCCAATTTTGTAACAACAACAAAAAAAGAATATTTTTTCTTACTACAAACACATGCACACATATTCGCTGACACATATACAAACGTAGCCAGAGCACAAACAAACCTAAATATGCCCTAGCTATAAAGCAAAAGCTCCCTTTAAGAACAACAACAATAACAACAACAACAAAATGAAATTGTTAATTTTTGTTTGCTTTGCGGCATTGTTGAGTTGTTTGCATTTGTTGCTGCAGCAGGGCGGGGCCCGGAGGGGCGGCTGTGCATATGTGAGTGTGTGTCTGCAGCTGAACAGCAAAATTCACTTTCAATTTGGGCGCATTTGAAAGAATTGTCTGCAGCATAACAACAAAAACAACAACAAATACAACAGAAACTATAAGAAGAAATACCACAACAAGAAGAATATCATATAGTTCGCCTGACTTTGAGCTAAGTAGGTCAGCAGCTGTAAAATAGACGCATAGCTGAAAGCGAAACAACAATCAGATGCGTTTTTTTTTTCATTCTCATTTTTATTTGTGTTTTAGCATGTAGGGAATCGAAATTGGATTGAAATTGATAATTGGGAGCTGGAATGGGCAATGTTTGGGTGATGTGTCTAGATGCGCCTACGGGTAAATGGTATCTGGCATAGTTTGCTCGAGGCATTTGCTCTTCTGCTGCACTCTTCAAAGGGCCAGACACTGTCGGTTAAGTAGGTCAGGCAAAAGCGAACAGCGATTCGGGTTCGGACTGATCAGCGCTCAGCGATCGGTGATCAAAAGTATTTCAATCCATTAAAGTGCAGACTGAACATTTTTAAACACATACTCATTACAAAACATGTAAGAAGTCTCCAGTCTAGACTGCTCGACTAGGAGATACCCTGAACCCTCCAAGCTGATATTCTACTCATTCTGCACTTCTTTTATGCACACATGCATAGGAATTGAATAGTTTCTTTTGTAGATGAGTTATCGAAAAAATATGATAAACTTGTACTGCGTATGGTACACACGAGTATGCATGCCAAATTTCAGCTCTCTAGCTCTTATAGCTTCTGAGATCGACGCATTCATACGGACGGAGGGACGGATGAACAGACGAAGAATACATATATACTTTATGGGGTCTGCGATGATTCCTTCTGCCCGTTACATTCGTTTTCACAAAACCATTATACCCTGAATTCCCATTTTCAATGGGTTCCGGGTATAAACAGGGTATTTGGCAATACGAGAACTAACTCTTCCATTCGATTTAGCGGTGCAGCTTCCATTTACTTTTGTTTAAGTTGCTTCATTATCAGTAACCATACACCCTAAATTTCTAATGCTGCCTGACTGTATATTTGTAGCGTTTTAAAAGTTTGTTCTAAATATATATTCACGCATTTAAATGATTATGTTTACCTTTTATTATTATACGAATATTTATTCTTAGTTTCTAGCCGTCTGTAGCCTATGATATTTTATATAACATCTATTTAATATAAAATTGTTTCGATTCAGCAGATATTCCCGAGCACGAAATAATGTTAATTTATGTTAAAATTTTATTGCATATATAGGCGAAGTACATTCGATTATAATCATCTCACATTAAAAGTGGTCCTAAACAGTTAATAACCTTATATGACATACTACAAATATACAAATATATTGTCGCGGCACAGAGAAGTTGGGTATCTCAGTTCAGAGATGATTAAAGTCGCGAAGCTCTTCAGCGGTCCAGCCGAGTCATCGACTACAGCTTAACACGATTTACGTAACTGACCTAAGCTATCGTGATACGTAAGCAGCTAGCTGAACGCTCGTTACGTAACCTTCTAGCCGACTGTCTATTTTCGGCTCAGCTGAATCCCATTCATGATTCTAATGTGTCGACCTATTATCAGGGCCTGCCCGTCGATGCCGACTCACTGATCGAATACATAAATAAGCACATGAATTTAATGCGCTTCGCGCTGTGATCGCATTTTCTTTTTGTTTGCTTCTACTACTTTTATAAGTTTCACTTGAAGCGTAGGGTATGTGAGAGTACTTCGAATTTGTTAGCCGATATTACATGTGTTTGATATGCAGATCAGATCTGCTAGAAGAATAAAATGGGCGAGCCTTAGATTCTTCTTTTATAGAGTTCCACATGTATACTTAGTATATTTAGTATTTTAAGACATAATTTTACTTAACCTCGTAAGCAACTTTCAATCTATGTAGACGTTATGCATTCAGCGTATTCCCGTATCGGTTTGCTTCCCGCTTACTGTTTTAGTGGTCCGTCTTCCATATTTCGGGTCACATGCGTGCGGTTTGTCTTGTCCGCTTTCTGATTGGGTTAGGTGTGTTAGTTTTGGGATTGTTATTATGTATTGTGTTGCTTGAGTGTGTGTGTGTGCGTGTGTGTGTGCATGCTTGAGTCTCGCAGTGACAACGTTGTCGATTACACGGCCTTGAAAGTGAAAAGGTGTTGAGCGAGGAACTTTCGCTTTTCAGACCTACTCAATGCGTGTGCCTATGAGAGTGTGCGCGTGTATGTGTATGTATGTATGTATGTGTGTGTGTGTGTGTGGGCACGAAGCCAAGTTTGTAGCTGAGCTGCCAGCGGACTGGCCTAAACTGCAAATTTAAACAGCAATTAAACGGCGCGCCAATTCTAGCACCTTCCGACAATCAAATGTCAGGCGTCGCCCACGGGGTTGCGTACACCCACAACTTGCAGGAGTCCCAATGCTTAGGAATGGTTGCTGTTGCTGTGCAGCTCATTTCCATAAGATCTGTAAAGTCAAAGCTGCAAGTTAATTGTCGAAAAAACAGCAACTGGCTCAACCTCATTTCATAAGCTGTTGCAGTTAAATATTTTGGGGTAATTAAATAACTGGGCGGCCCATTATATAAGCCAGTACGTAAGCACACATTTAATTGTTTTAACTATCCTAAACGCAGTATTACATATGCTGTTTTTGTTTTTGACTTGCGTTGGTCTTGGCTTTTTAGTGCGGGTATTACAAAATATCTAAAAACCTTAACTAAGTCATTTCATTAAGCCCATTTTCCTACCAAAAAGATGAATAAATAAACAGAAAAAAAAAAAACAGTTCCGTTAACGGTGCTTAATTATGCATAGGCAAAAGAGTTGAAAAAAAAAAAACTTAAGTGTTATGCATTTTAGCTAAAGCCAAAAGCTCATAAACAGTCTAAAAACAAGTAAGAAAGCTCTAGTCGAGACTGCTCGACTAGGAGATACCCTGAACCCTCCAAGCTGATTTTCTAATCATTCTGCACTTCTTTTCGACACACATACATACACACGCACGTATTAGAATGCGCTCTGCTAACTGTGCAGTAAGCAGCGACTGCGCTTGGGCTGCACTGCAGTGTGGGCAACATTATAAGAATTTATTTGTTGAATAATTTAATTTCTAGATGTACAATATGTACATATTCAAAATGTTGAAATGTATGTACGTTCCAAAGCACAAGTCTTTAGTACTTAAAATACGCCTTTTACAAAGGGGAGGGTGAGGGAGTAGATATAGAATCGAAATTATATAAAGTACATATAAGTCTAAATTTATAATTTGCAAGCTCTAGCTCTAAAGGTGTAAGAGATATAATTAAATAACTAGCTTTCGATAAGGTTTTTAATCGATAATGAAATATAGAGATCAGTTATCGATATTTAAAAAAAACTTGATCCGTGATATACACGGACCTAGGAAACAAAATTTCAAGTCTCTAGCTCTTATATCTCTTATATCTGAGATCGACGCGTTCATACATACGGACGGACGGACGGCCGGACAGACAGACGGACAGGGCCAAATCGACTCAGCTCGTCGCCCTGATCAAGAATATATACACATAGTGGGGTCTGCCACGCCTCCTTCTGCCTGTTACATACTTTTAACAAAACCATTATACCCTGATTTTCCATTAAAAATGGGTTCAGGGTATAACATGTAAGAAGGCTCCAGTCGAGACTGCTCGACTGGGAGATACCCTGAACCCTCCAAGCTGATATTATACTCATTCTGCACTTCCTGTATGCAAACATGCATACACACGCATCCACACGCACGTATAATCACGCGCTCTGCTGCAGCGACTGCGCTGCAGTGTGGGCAATATTATGAGAATTTATTTGTTGAATAATTTCTTTTCTAGTAAGACTATTTTTACGAAACAGAGTGTCATCATATGGATAAAGTGTGTGTACATTCCAAAGTACAAGTCTCTACTACTACTACTTGAAATGCGTTTTTTAAAAATTGTGGGCGAAGGGGGCGTGGTATTCAAAATCTGTAAATTACAAAATCTTCGTATCGATCAACTGTAGTACACAGTCTGAAGTCTCTAAGTCTAAAAGTGTACAAAATACGCTGAACAATCAAACAAATTCTTCGATTATTCTCGATAAAAAAGTTATCGGACGAGCTATCGAAAAAATATGATAATCTTGTACTGCGTATGGTACACTCGAGCATGCATGCCAGTGCCATTCAGTTCTCTAGCTCTTATAACGTCTGAGATCGACCTAGACCTGAGACTCTGAGACCTACCTAGACAAATGTCGATACAGATACAGACACAGATACAGATACAGATACAGATACAGATACAGATACAGATACAGATACAGATACAGATACAGATACAGATACAGATACAGATACAGATACAGATACAGATACAGATACAGATACAGATACAGATACAGATACAGATACAGATACAGATACAGATACAGATACAGATACAGATACAGATACAGATACAGATACAGATACAGATACAGATACAGATACAGATACAGATACAGATACAGATACAGATACAGATACAGATACAGATACAGATACAGATACAGATACAGATACAGATACAGATACAGATACAGATACAGATACAGATACAGATACAGATACAGATACAGATACAGATACAGATACAGATACAGATACAGATACAGATACAGATACAGATACAGATACAGATACAGATACAGATACAGATACAGATACAGATACAGATACAGATACAGATACAGATACAGATACAGATACAGATACAGATACAGATACAGATACAGATACAGATACAGATACAGATACAGATACAGATACAGATACAGATACAGATACAGATACAGATACAGATACAGATACAGATACAGATACAGATACAGATACAGATACAGATACAGATACAGATACAGATACAGATACAGATACAGATACAGATACAGATACAGATACAGATACAGATACAGATACAGATACAGATACAGATACAGATACAGATACAGATACAGATACAGATACAGATACAGATACAGATACAGATACAGATACAGATACAGATACAGATACAGATACAGATACAGATACAGATACAGATACAGATACAGATACAGATACAGATACAGATACAGATACAGATACAGATACAGATACAGATACAGATACAGATACAGATACAGATACAGATACAGATGCAGTTACGTATATTTATTAACACGATTACAAAGACTCCAAATTGAGACCCACGTCAAATCAATTTTCACGTAATCATAAAACTGAGAGAAACAGAAAAAAACAAGACTCGTTGTTGTGCCAGTTACATAGCTGGGCTATATATTGCTTGGAGATGCGCCAACCAGTTATAAACCGGAACTGGCCGACATAACGGTACAACTATGCCATATTCAGAGAAGCGATCGAGTTTACTCTCCAAATCTGCAACTCTCACTCGCACTCTCACTCACACACAGTTGGTCCCAATTGTATTGGCCTGACTTTGGCTTTTGCATTATTCATCCGCGTCGACGCATATTCAAAGTCTTCCTCTTGACCTTGGACTCAACACGGCAACAAACAACAGCAGCAGCAGAAATAGTAACAACGGCGACGACAACTTGTCGCCGTGTTGGAAAGTGGAGCCAAAAGCGTGTGCCACAAAAGAAAGCCAAACCACTTTTACTTTCAAGCTCAGCCGGCGAAATGAGGCAATGTCGGCTCGGCCTGGCCAACTGGCGCAACTGCTCTTGGCCCGTTGCCTACTGCTGCTGCCGCTGCTGCTGCTGCTTTTCGCGCCAAAATATTGTGGCACTCTTTAGCCCGTGCATGATGCGGCAAAAACTGATTTGGCTGACAATCTTTGAGTCTAGGTCAACGGAAGTAGCAGGTGAGCGGCAACATATTGATAACAATATGTAATTCACAGTTTTGTGATTATGGCTAGAAAAAAAATTTGGCACTTAAGCATAAAAGCGTATTTTTAGTCCTAGAGACTTGGACTTTGGAATACACACAGATTTGATCATTATGTTCATGCTCTGAAAGAAGATATTCCTAGTACAAAATAATTTTTTCAACAGTCCTGCTTACTGCGCAGTTAGCAAATCGCGGCCTTATGTGTGCGTGTGGATGCACGTATCTGTATGTGTGCATAAAAGAAGTGCATAATGATTAGAATATCAGCTTGGAGGGTTCAGGGTATCTTCTATTCGAGCAGTCTCGACTGGAGCCTCCTTACTTGTTTACATTTACTTTGAACATTCCAGAATATGAACACTTAACATAGATATGTTCAGGTAAATAGGCTTAAAAGAAGTTTCGCCTGTTGCTTTGGGGCGCCACAAAAATATGCAACTACGAAAGGAAATTGAAAATAGAAAGAAAACCTGAACTCAAGTGTTGAGGTGTCTTGAACAAACAAACAAACAGACAACATCAACAACAACAGCGTTGTCGATGCCGACACACTACCTATTGGGGATAACGCTGAACAGGAAGAGTGAAATAGAATATAAGAAAGAGCGAAAGAGTGAAAGAGGGAGAGAGAAAGAGAAAGAGAGAGAGAGAGAGAGAGGAGTAGAGATACCTAGGCAATAAAGGGAAGTGGATCTGGGACTGGCTAACTGGAAGAGGGGTATATATATATATATATGTATGTGTGTGAGTGTGTGTGTTGCTGTGTAAGTGTGGAACACACACTTGCAACCGCATGCTAACATGTTAAAAAATTTTTTTTTAATATTTATTTATTTTTTAAACAAGCCGACAGAAACAACAAGCAAACGTGTTTGTTGTGATGGTTATTGTTGTTGTTGTTTTTGCTGTTTGCATATATAATATACACACTTTGGGTCACACATACATACACGCACACACATATCAATACACGGCGCGGCAGCGAACGCTTTGTATGCATATGCATATAGATATATAGCTTACCTACATTCACAGAAAGCGCAAAGTAAAACAACAACAAATATTCATATATTTATACATTTAGTTGACAGGCAGTTACATCATTTGTACCGTTATGCGAATGATATTAATTTGCATGCGACGTCGGCCACAAATGAATTTCATATTTTAATCATTTGGCTTTAAAGCTGGCCGTCATTAGGTTCATTCCCGTCTCTCTGACACTCTGCTCTGCTCCTCTGCTCCACTGCTCCTACTCCTCTCCCGGCGACTCCTTACTGAGCCCGTGGCTCAAACAGCGCTTACCTAGTCACGCTGCTGTGATTCTTGTGGCTTGCAAAATCCCAACGAAGTGTTTGCTCAATATTTTCCATTTCTTCACCTCCTCCCCGCAGCAGCACTATTCGAGGCAGCAGAGGCAGTTTTCAGTTCTCCTTTCGCTTTCATTGACGCGTGAAGTGCCTCGGCGTAGGGCAGGAATCGTTTGCAGCGCAAAACAACAACAACAACAACAAGCGGCTACAAGAGTAGGTAGAAACCACTTAAAAGACGAATTTTAAACACTCTTTACCATACTAATCTTTCTTAAAAACTTTCTCATATTTCCTCAATTAGGCTAAGTAGAGCCATTTTTTTTTAAATTTATCCTAGAAAGCAAATAAGTTTATAGTTTTAGTATGAGCATTTGAGCATTTCCATGCTTTATTTCAATCTATCCTATGGGACAGTCAGCAAATTATGTTAGCCTTACATTAGGGTTGTCGAATATTTTTAAAATTTCGTGTCGATGATTAGTTAACTTTTGAAAAAAATATCAATATGATATTTGTTGTGCAACTTTAAAAATATCGATATATGGATATATAATTTTTTTTATACCCTCAATCCATTTAAAATGGGAAATGAGGATATAATGGTTTTGTTAAATGTATGTGACAGGCAAAAGGAGGCTTGGCAGACCCCATAAAGTATATATATTCTAGATCAGGGCGACGAGGTGAGTCGATTTGGCCCTGTCCGTCTGTCCGTATGTATGAACGCGTCGATTTCAGAAGATCTAAGAGCCAGAGACTTTAAATTTTAAAATGCCCGAGTGATCAGGTATTGCTCATGAAACGTTATTCCATCGATTAAAACCAAGAGTCCAGCACAATTTTCGTTTATTCTCCCCCAAACCAAAAGAGAGCAGCCACTGCGCTTGACAGTTTGCCTTACTGTAATGTTACAGCCAACAGACTGGACTGTAGGAGCATTTAGCTAATGCCAGAATTGTCCATATGACTCAAAATGGTTGTTTATTGTTTCATCTGACCATATTAACAGTTTCAAAATCCAAAATCCATATAGTAGAAGCAAAAATACAGACTCTTGAAGTTACAACAATGAATTCGTGTTACAGTTTTGCTCGTCACTGTACATTCCAAAGCACAAGTCTCTAGTACTTGAAATGGGGAGAAGGGGGCGTGGTATCCAAAATCTGTAAATTACAGAATCTTTGTATTGATTAACTTTATATACAACGCAAATTTGAAGACTCCAGGTCTAAAAGTGTTCAAATTAGTCTAAAAAAACAATATCAATTTATCGATTATTATGGATAAAAAAGTTATCGGATGATTTATCGAAAAAATAAAGCAAACTCGTACTGCGTATGGTACACACGCCGTATGCATGCCAAATTTCAGCTCCCTAGCTCTTATATCTTCTGATATACGGACGGACGGATAGACGGACAGGGCTATATCGACTCAGCTCGTCGCGCTGATCAAGAATATATACACTTTGTGGGGTCTGCCACGCCTCCTTCTGCCCGCTACATACTTTTTCACAAAACCATTATACCCGGATTTCCCATTTTCAATTGGTTCAGGGCATAAAAATCGATAACTCGTCACGTTATTTTTTATCAATAAAATACCTTATCGAAAATTAGCTATAAAATTATATCTCTTTTATTTTTAAAGCTAGAGTCTCCAAATTTGATATGTATACTTATATGCATTTTATAAAATTTCGGGTTTTGTTAAAATTTGTCCGCCACCCCTATATTCACTCCCTCAGCAACATATTTATAAAAGGCTTATTTCAAATTCTAGTAACTTGTGCTTTAGCAAAATGCATGCATATTATAGTCCTTGTTATAATCATAATAATGGAGAAAGTACATCCACAAGAAAAGTTATTAAACAATTAAAATCCATAGTAATCCACACTGCAGCCAATGTGTGTTTATGCGTGTGTGCGTGCGCGTGTGTGTGCATGTCAGAATCATGATTGAAATATAAGTTGCTCGAAAGGATCAGGGGATCTCGTAGTCGAGCAGTCTCGACTAGAGCTTCCTTACTTGTTTTTCACTTTTATCCCACAATAAATTTATAATCCGTCCCATAAAACAATAATAATAAGAATAACTATTTGTCATTGAAATAAAAAAAAAAAAAAAAAAATTCCGGCTCGAATATATTTTTGTTAAATAATAAATCGATAAATTGATATTTTGATACATTTTCAACAGCCCTACCATACATTAACATTTATATTTCTATATATCTGTAAAAATTAAATAACCGTTTACACAAATTTGCCTACTAAAGGATCTGAGCTGTTTATTCTTAAATATTTTTCCTTACATAATTTCTTTGTAGATTTTTTTGTTGAAACTCTTGAATGAATTTGTTTATTTAATGTTTTAACAAGCTGATCATGGCGTATTAGAGAATATATGAGCGTTACACACTAAATGACAATTATTATGTGCTGTTCATGAAGTGTATCAAAATGCTTAGTTAATATGCATTACATTTACGTGATTCTGATCGATATCGCCAGCCAGCGGCAGTGAGCGTCTCTGTAGTCTCTTAGTCTCTATAGTTCATAGAGCATTTGTTGCAGACATGATCAACGAAGCAGAAACAGCCCCACTTCATCTTCTTTGTCCATCGCCTTATATTCTTGCCTTTTAGTGAGCCACTTGGTCGTAATTTTTTCTCCTTTTCTTTTTTTGGTGGTCAATTAAAGCGAATGCAGAGGCGATCCGACCAAACTTAAATTTTCAATAATTTGTCAGACTCAATTGTAGGCCCACATGCAGCGCCGGCATAATAATATTATCGACTGATCGTATATGGTGTATGGTATATGGTATATGGCATATGGTATAAGGATCGGTCAAATGAGAGCGTCTTAACTGCATAAGAAACCGAATCATTCAAAGACATCGGGCACCATACCCAGCAAGAAAATCAAGCAATCCAAAGCGACAACAACAACAACTAAACCAAACAACACCAACAACAGCAACAGCAACAGCGGCAGTAGCAACAACAACGCCAAACCATAATAATATTAATTCCAGTGTGTGCTTCCACGTTCGTTTGTAGTTGTATGAGAAACTGGGTCAGCGTGTCGTTTGTGCTCACATACACAACAGAAACACAAGCATACACAGACACACTCACACTTATACAGACGAGAGCACAACAAATATATGCATGCATGTAAGTTGATGTTGCTGTTGCTGCCGGCGCACGATAGAAAGTGAAAACGAAGCAACAATAACAACAACAACAACATGAGCACTGACAGCGACTACGACAACAAAATGGCTATGAGACTATGACGAATGTACTGCAAGAAAAATCACATAATCGCCGTCGACAACAGCAGCGGCAGCAGCAGCAGCAGCAGCAGCAGGCAGTAACAGCGGCAACTGAATTATAATTTAGGGAAAATTATGCACGCAGCACTGTAAATAAAATGAGTAAATAATAAAAATAAAAGTCGAGGCCTAAATTAAGCACACGTCGGTTTTCGGGCACTAAATCAATTTCTAAAAGCTAATATCAGGAGGGCCCCTCTGATAAATATTGCGCCTCTGGCCAAGTATTCCCTATACGCATTTCAGAAAATGATTTAATAATACTGAATAATAAATTCGGAATGCAAAATTTGCACTGCCGGATGCTTGGCGATTCGGTAGGAATAAACTAAGAGACCATTTTCTGTTATCTAATATATGTTATATACATTAGTTATGCAAAGGAACGTAATTTGAAAACAAGAGTTTACGACGTACGATTTAATGAAGGCACTGCAACAAACTGTTATGAAACAGGCGTTTTACAGGAATCTGAACAGATTGAACTATTGGAATAGGTTGTATTTATATTATATTTATATACTGCATATCAAAACCTTATCTTATTCCTCGACATACTATAATGGATGCAACCTCCTTAGATTTAACTTGGACGCCTGCACAATTACGCATTCCACAATCAAATTGATTTCAATGTGAAAATTGGCGCACGTTTGTTGATTTGAGAGGTAGTTGTTATTGAAGCGCTCATAAATTAATGATTACCGAAAACAGCTTAGGAAAAAATATGCCAGCAATTGAAGGTATCTTAAGCCAGCCTCTTGCTTCAACTCCCAGTCGTCTTAGCAGATCCAGCCTGCGCCAATAAAATAAATATTGCAGCTGCAGGCACTGAAACGTGATTAGGCAGTCACCAGTTGGAACATTTCGAGATCAGTCGGTCGACATAAGGAACCACAATTCCAAAAAGGCTCCAATGGCGCTCTTCCAAATCATCTAAAAATGCGTTTTACAGCGGTGCGGATCAGGTAGGCAAGAGTGAACCGGTTCAAAAATAGCCACACCCAAATAACAAAACAAACAAGTAAGAAGGCTCTAGTCGACACTGCTCGACTAGGAGATACCCTGAACCCTCAAAACTGATATGCTAATCATTCTGCACTTCTTCTATGCACACATACATACACATGCATCCAGACGCACGTATAACAACGCGCTCTGCTAACCGCGCAGTAAGCAGCAACTGCGCTTTGGCTGCGCTGCAATGTGGGCAATATTATACGAATTTATTTGTTGAATAATTTAATTTAGAATTAAACTTAATTTAATAATAAAACTTTCAGATCGTAATCATAATGTTCAAATGTATGTACATTCCAAAGCACAAGTCCCTAGTACTTGAAATGCGGATTGGGGGCGAAGGGGTCATGGTATCCAAAATCTGTAAATTACAAAATGTTTGTATTCATCATATGTATATACACAGTAAATCTGAAGTCTGCAGGTCTAATATTATTCCAATGATTCTGAAAAAGCAAAATCAATTTATCGACTATTCTTGATAAAAAAGTTATCGGATGATTTATCGAAAAAATAATACTGCGTACGGTATACACGAGTATGCATGCCAAATTTCGCACTCATACAGACGGACGGACGGACGGACAGACGGACAGGGCTATATCGACTCAGCTCGTCACCCGTGATACTTTATGAGGTCTGCCATGCCTCCGTCTGCCCGTTACACTTTTTTCACAAAACCATTATACCCTGATTTCCCATTTTCAATGGGTTCAGGGTATAAAAACGCGTTGTGCAGATTTACAAGCGCTGATTAGGTATGCAACGACTGTATGTGTGTATGCACGTGTGTGTGTGGGGAGAACTGCTGCTGCCAGAGAAGCAGCTCTAAGCCAATATAGCGCTGGACTATCCGTCAAGCTGCAGAAATCAGCGAAGCGCTGCAAAAAAAGAGCGCGATTACGAAAGCAAAGCGAAGATACTCCAAGCTAAGCCAAACCAAGCCAAGCCGAGCCGAGCCAGGCCAAGACAAGCTCAGCCAAGTGGGGTTGCCACCAAGTCACAAAGTCAGTCAGTCAGTCAGTCAGTCAGCCAGTCAGCCAGTCAATCGGCCCACGGTATGCACCCCCTTTCCTTCTTCGCAACTCCCCCTCGCTGCTCGCTTCTGCTCGACACACATATTTGCTAGTAGCTGAGTTTTGTTTTGTTTAGCGCTTTGCCTGGGCCTGGGCCTGGTTATATCATCAGCGCTCTTACGTGCCAGCCAAATGGTCAGCGGGGGCTGGAGCGACCGACTTAGGAGACCGCGTGCGCGTTTTTATGCATTTTCAAAGCGGGACACCAGCAGAAACAACAACAACAAAAACAACACTAAATGCTCGACTGGCCAACTGGTTGACTGGCAATTTGGCTGCTTGGCTTGGCCAGCCAACGAGTCGCAGTCCGCGTCGTCGCTTTTGCCGTCTCATTCTCGCTGTTCATTCATTCAGTCGTTAGTCTCCCCTTTCCATCCATGGCCCGTCCGAGCGCTTGCATTTGAATAATGTTTGACCCAAATTCGAGTTTTGTGCGCGCGCGCTTTTTGGCTGACAAGAAAGAGTTAGTTACTAACAAAAGCCCAGCTGAAAAGTCAACAATAACTCCCTTTTCTTCTCTTGTAACTTTTATTTTTTTAAATTTCTGTACTTTTTTCTAAATGCCATTTTTCTGCGTGAGAAAAGCTGTCAAAAAAGATTTTGTTTGAGTGTATGGCACATTAAAATTGTTTTATCTACATGGTCCAGCAACAAAAAAACAACAATTTCAAATTTAAAAGCTTCACTTTTGATTTAGCTTTTCTATCCAGTCGTCGATCCAATATTCACAAGAAAGATCTGATGAAGACGTCTGTCAGGGGCCTGTGCCCCTGTGCTTTAAATATGAAGTTCTTCGGGTCATCAGCAGCATATAGTAGGGACGCATGTGAAATCATACACCTCTTAAGATAGGGAACTAAGGACGACATTTAGGCAATCAGAGTTATGGTTTATGCTACTTAAAGGTTTGAACATTGTTACAGTCAATCAGCCCAGCTATAATCAATTAGTCAATCGGACAATCAATTATTAAATTGCCCAAAATGAAAAATAATTTTATTTTTTTTTTTTCATTCAATCAGTCAATCGGCCTTATCCTTTTGAATTGACAATTTGCCGTGTAGTCAATGACGCATTCGGGCATTCAGTCAACCAGTCCATAAAGCAATCATATATGCATTCTTATACATTTCTATCTAGTCTTCTTCATATAGTCTTCCCCTATCAGGTTAACACAATATTAACAAAATTCCACTGTTTTACATACTGATCTCATGCCTCGTTACGTTCACTGTGTGGTAACTTTCGAAGAACTGTCTCGAAGCACGGGTTGTCGGTGCTCGTGCTCAAGAAATCACGAACTCTGTTTCGGACGTTCTTGTCGTTAGTTTGTATTGCCTTTGCATTGTGTTTAATATAATATTTTAATATACTATTTTTATTAAATACATATGTTGACTATTTATGGCCTTTGTCTTTAGCCTAAGCAAATCACATTTGACATTTTTATTAAGTTTTTTTTATACCCTGAACCCATTGAAAATGGGAAATCAGGGTATAATGGTTTTGTTAAAAGTATGTAACAGGTAGAAGGAGGCGTGGCAGACCCCACAAAGTATATATATATTCTTGATCAGGGCGACGAGCTGAGTTGATTTGGCCCTGTCCGTCTGTCTGTCCGTCTGTCCGTATGTATGAACGCGTCGATTTCAGAAGATATAAGAGCTAGAGACTTCAAAATGTCCGTAATTACAGCGCGCATATCAAGTTTATCATTAAAAATCGATAACTCATCCCGATCTTTTTTTCTCGATAAAAAACCTTATCGAAAACCAGTTATAAAATTATATCTTCTACACCTTTATTGCTTTAAAATTATTATATTATTATATTATATTGCTTTATTCATGTTAAAATTTACCCCCCACCCTTAAATTCACCCCCTCACCCTCACTTTTGTAAAGACACATGTAGAGACTTGTGCTTTGGCAATTACATGCATATCCATGTTATAATCATAATCTGAAAGTTTCATGAAGATCGTACGTCCATAAAAAAAGTTATTAAACAATTAAGTTCTCATAGTAAGCGCTCACTGCCGCCCATGCGTGTTTATGCTTGTGTGTGTATATGTATGTAATTGTTTGTGTATGTGTGTGTGTGTGTGTGTGTGTGTGTGTGTGTGTGTATGTATGTGTGTGTATGTATGTGTGTGTATGTATGCCTGTGTGTGCGTGCGTGCGTGTGTGTGTGTGTGTGTGTGTGTGTGTGTGTGCGTGTTTCTTGTGTAAGCTGATAGACGCGAAAAATTATTGAAATAGCTATTACTCCAAGGGTTCAGGGGATCTCGTAGTCGAGTAGTCTCGACTAGAGCTTTCTTACTTGTTTCTCAATCTAATACGATACAACCTAACACAAGTGCTCAAGGAAAATAATAATCATAATAATAATAATAAATCTTTCTATTATTATCCTATTAATGGGGACTGTGATTCCAATAATTGAGATCATACCGAAGATTTGAATATAAATCGTGATCCTACCGGGATTATTATATTAAAAAATAATATAGAAGCCGATGCACGAAATACGAGATAAAGCTTCAAATATTAAACATTATTTTTTATTACATTATATATATGTAGCATGTAATCTAAGTGACATAAACGCTAGCTCCTCGAATATTAACAAGTAAAAATTGATATTTCACAATAATTCTTCCGTCTTTCTGATTACACAAGAAACACACACACAAAAAAACATAGGGATGCAAGCATAAACTCGCATTGGCTGCAGTGTGGGCTTACTATGGACAGTCCATGCGTGTTTGTGCGTGCATGCCTATGTTTTTTTATACTCATTCACGAAAGTGAATCAGTATATTGGTTTTGTGCAATGTCCGTCTTGCTGTCCGTCCGTCTGTCCGTCTGTCCGTCTGTCCGTCCGTCCGTCTGTCCGTCTGTCCGTCTGTCCGTATGAACGCAATCTATTTCGGCGCTATTGAAGCTAGAGACTTGAAATTTGGAACACATACTCGTGTATATCTCCGATTTATAAAGTGTTAAAATTTTCCCGATCCGCCCACTAGGGGCGTGGCAAATCGGAAAATGCATTTTCCGATATACCAGAAATCATGTTTGTTGAAGAGCTAGAAAGCTGAAACTTGGTATGTAGGTCCGCGTTGACCACCCAAGATCACGAGCTATGGCGGATATATCTACGCCCATTGGGGGCGTGGCAAATCGGATAAAACTGTATCTCCTAAAGTTATAAACCTAGAATGCTGAAATTTTGCACGTCAGCTAATGGTATGATTCTATAAAGTCTGAAGATAAATTATAAGTCTACGCCCGTTGGGGGCGTGGCAAATCGGACCTGAAGATATAGTGATTTTTTAAATTCTCCTATATTTTGGACACTATTGATGGCAGAGACCTCAAATTTTGTATATATACTCGGACTGATCACCCAAGACCAAAAAGTTTTGTCGGATATATGTCCGCCAACAGGGGGCGTGGCAAACCGCAAAAGTTTATATCTCCTAAAGTAAAATAGCTAGAAGCTTCAAATTTGGATAGTTGAGTTACTGGTAGCCTCCTCTATCGATTCCCCAAAAATAATTTTTACGCCTCTTTAGGGGCGTGGCATATCGAAAAATACCCTGTAATTTTCACATTTTTTTAGGGTAAGCATTCAAACTTTGCAGTTAGGGTAACGTTATCTCTTTCTAAAAACTGACCAAAAATGAGGTGTCTACGCCCAGTTGGGGCGTGGCAAATCGGAAAAACCTGTATATTCTACAGTATTAGAACGAAACTTAACTACTAAATTGTTGATGGGATGTGAATGAGTATTCCGCAGTCGGTAACGCCCGACTGCAACGTTCTTACTTGTTTTTTTCTTGTGTAAGCAGAAAGACTCGAATAATTATTGAAATATCAATTCTTATCTGAACCCTTCAGCGGACTATAGCATTCTTTTTTGCTTTATTTGCATTTAGTACACGCCCAGACATTACTATTTATGTAGAAAAGGTTAAAATTACCCTACTCTCGTATCTATGTGATTTGACTACTATTCACAATGAATTGTAGAATGAAATAAAAAATAGAGTGAAGAAAACATAAACATGTATAATTATTGTTTAAGCAGACAAAAAATACGAAAATAGCCATAATTCCCCTCAAGCATCAGGATGTACATTCATAATGTAATGCTGCGAGTAACATCACTCGAACAGATCGATCTCACATATGTAATATGTAAAGTATTAAATTTTAAATAAATGCATCAACTAAAAATGAATTTCAATTAGCCGTTTTAACAGACTTGGCGCATGGATCGATAGAAATAAATTGACAATGAGAGCATTTTGGACCGAGAGTTTTGTCTGGGAGTCTCTCGCATGAAAGCTTGGCCAATTTCGCATTATGCCTGAGATTGATGCCACAAATTGGTTCACATGGCATGACTCCGCTTTGAGAGTAACTCGAGGCGTCAAGGGGGTACGGTGTGGGGCTGTGGGGCTGGTGGCATCGTCAGCGCCACTGTTGTAATACTACAAACTTTAATTTCTGTTTTCTTGAGCGTTATTTTTTGTGCTTTGGCTAATTTCGAAGCATTCTCGCATTGAAGTGCCCGCCGTGTGGCTAATTTCGTATGTTTTGCTATTATTGCATGCTCGGATTGCCACTTGTTGTTGCTTTTTCCAGTGCAGGCTTAGGCGAGTGTCTGAGTGTCTGAGTGTGCGATTGTGTGTTAATTAACTTTGGCATCAGTCAGCGTCAGACAATGCACTTTTCGGTTGGCTTTTCGCTTTGGCCGGGCTGGGGCTGAGAACAGCTACTGGTCACATTCTGTACGGTAATACATATACGTATGTACACATGTCTATTTTTTATTATTATTGTGTTGTTTTATCACTTGACAATTCGTGGAAGCGAGCGGTCATAATGCGTCTTCAGCCTGGCCAGCCGGCCGCCTTTTGTTATGGCCGGGCTTTATTAACCGTTGACATTTGTTTAAGGCACGTCGCTTACAGTTAGCCCCATTTAATTTGGAAGGCACTGCTGAGTGCCGTTATGGCACATTTTCATGTTTTGTGCCGGCTATTCCCGAGAAAGACACTCTGCTCCAATTTCAATTTGCCGTGCGACAATTACAAAACTCCAAAAGATGGCCGGAGCTGCTAAAGCTGTTAAGCGCGCTGGTTAAGACAGCTTCGGTCCGCTGGCAATTGGAGCGGTTGCTGCACAAATCAATCAAATCGAATGGCAGTCAATTTGTCTAATGAGCTGTTGCCACAGGTAGCCAATTGGTCAAGTGACCAGGCAGCCGAGGTGCAAATTGAATCGACTTAGACTGAATTCAATTGTCCAGGCGCTGCAACGCTTCGCATTTGTAATGCGACTCGATGCAAATGCGAAAGGCAGCACCAACAGCAGCAGCAGGGGCGGCTGCCTGTTGCACCCACTTCTGATTAATTGAACAGACATAGATGCAGACGTCGATATACATAGATATCGATTTGTATGTAGGAATCAGGCGCTCAAAATGCGCATTTAGATGAAGCCGCAATCGTTCGCCTCAGACCAGCCAAGTCGAAGGCAAAGCTTGCGGCTTATCGACAACTAGCGGCAAGTACATTCAACTCTTCTACACTGATCAAAGCACAGATAAATAGGCAGAGAGAGAGAGAGAGAGAGAGAGAGAGAGAGAGAGAGAGAGAGAGAGATAGATAGAGACGAGAGAACAATAGAATGGCGTTGACTTCAGTATACTCTTTCTTTATGGTCATTAGAGGAGCTCATGAGCAGAAGAAATAGCTTGAGGGGTTATATACATAGTATATGTATGTGCTATCTATCGATTGAACTACTTTCTATGCTAAGTTACACCATGGTATGCACCATCCAATCCAATTCGCTTGATAGCTAGCCCTTACTGTAAATACACAAGTCTCTTCATTGACTATATAATATTCAATCATTCCCACCAATTTTGACTTAGGAAAAGACAAATTTAGCTTATTTTAAAACGTAAATGCTGATCGTCAAGGAAACAGACAGGTGAGGTACATGTATATTTGCCAATATGTCGAAATAAAATCAGACTCCCTCTTGAAAGGTATGAAATGCATCGCCGTTAATCGCTGCATATTTATGGGCCCCACCATTAAAGATTACTTGAAGAATTCAATGGAGTGCATAGCTTAACATATCTTTAAAAAGCGGCATGATTAAACTTAACCGCAAAGATATTCCATTATATCTAAGAACATTCCAGGCATTCCAGAAGGCAACACTCTCTTGAGTAAGATTACTAAATATTTATAAAAACCTTCGGGAGTTTTAAATTGCCAATAGGGAATAGGTAAATTGGAGGACATGCATATACATGGATAACATGTATATAGAAATACACATCTGTAATAATAATATTATGTTACCATTTAACTGAAATACTTGAAGTTTCATTACAAATACGAAAAGACTTTTTCGACTACCCAATATAATATCAATGAATATAGTCAGCTGTTAAATATAACTCAATTTAGTATATAAACAAAAATACATAATATAAGAATTATATTAATGATTATTATTTATTTAGTATATTTAATATTTATATATTATATTACTATTTATAAGCACTAATGCACTGTAAGTGCCATCACAAAAGACAATATGTGCATGAACTATCATTTAGTATTGCTTTTAATCAGGGATCTGTTAGATTTAGCATGTGGATCATTCCCATTGCATCAAATGCAGTGTGTTTCACAGTAGACTACAGTTGTTGGCTGAAATTTGGCAACAGCGCACCCAGCTAACACCCAGCCTCAGAGGCAAATGGCACTTGAGTCATTTCCGCTGCACTTGCCGCCATCGAAGTTTGGCAACGTCGCAGGTGAACGTTTGAAAAAATGATATATACATAAAAGCATTAAATGTAAATAATTCGTTGATAATTCAAATAAATTTTGGGACTCGCTGTGCGGTCGCATCTATAACCAGGTGTGGGTCTCTCTAGGGTTTCCTGCCTGCAATTACATATTGAGCACATGTTAGCCCGACTTTTATTATTTTTGCGATTTTTATTACTAAATTATCGTTATCTTTGCTGTTCTGCACAAAATCAGAAATGAGCTGAAACCGCAACTTAAAGAAAAGTACGAGTAACGCGAGAAACTGACGAATAAATAAACATAAGAAAAACAGCGCCCAGATCAAGTCTAGTCAGCGTTGTCTAGTCGCACAGTCCGATCTAAACCAGTCGAGGCGTTGCGGTCGGCGTGGCCGAGTAACCAGCAACTAGCAACGAACGGCAACCACAGCTAACAGCTAACAACTAATCAAAACAACAACAACAACAACAACATCAGAGTGCATTGACGTTTATTTTGCATGAGACTGCACCACCATCAACACCACCACCACCACCACCACCAGCACCAGCACCACTACAACCAGCAGCAGCAGCAGCTGCTCCTAAAGCTCAACCCATCTCAGCTGGCTCCACTGCTGCCCCCTCCGACGCCCCTTCAGCAAACAGCTCTACACTTGCATGGCCCAGGCAAGTCTTCTAGCCAAGCGAGTATCGTTTTTCTTTATTTTTGAAGAATCGGCAAATTGCAGAAAACGAGATTTTTCTTTCGATTCGGCGCGGCGTCGAGTACATTGCACTTCGAGCTGCAGTCGCAGCTTCAGCTCGATTCGATCAATGTGTTCGTTTCACTCGAGCTGAGGATCGGTGCCGAACACAGGTACGATTCAGGCAGCAATGGCGCTGCTGCACAGTGGTACCAACTGCATTTGCACCCCAGCAATTTATTGTAGAATACACATGTTTCCAGTGATATTCGAACAATCAAATCTCACTTTTCTCACTGAGTAGCCCTCAACATCGCTTGGAGTTGAGGCGACTTGGGTCGCTTCTAACAACAGTTGAATTGTAAATATAAGGCAGAAGCTCTCACTCCTCCATTTAATAGGCTCAAAGTATAAATGTAAAAATTCAAATACAGTGTTCCACATTCCTTGCACAAGTTATGTGTATGAATACTTAACACGACCAAAATCAAGCTGTATTGGATTGTAAGTGATTGTAGCACTGTGCCAGGTCTGTCTCCGTTTTGGCACGTAGTTTGTTGGCTCGGCTCGGTCGTTCGTTGTCGTTTTCGTCGTCGTTGTTGTTGTTAATGTTGTTATTGTTGTTGTCGTTATTGTCGTCTTGAAACTGGGTCAATCGCTGCTTGGGCTGTTGTCTACGTATTTATTTAGTTTTGTGTGTTGTCTTGCATCTCGTTGTCTGGTTCGACTGGATTTGGATGGACAACTGGTTAGAGGCTCGTCGGTCGGCAGGGGATGGGGAGGATGGGGATGTCGAATAGTGTAAATTGCAAACTTTTTATTGCCTTTGGATTTGCCTATTTCTTTTTGCGACTCGGCTGACAGCTCAGCTCGGCTTGGCTTAGCTCGCCGAGAGAAATACCAGAAAGAAGACAACTTCAAATTTAACTAGACTCCATTCTCAGAGAACTTCTCAGCTTGTACTTCCGTTGCTGTTGTCGTTGCCGTTGTCGTTGGCTTTCGGCGACCCGACTTGGCTCTCAGGCTGGGTTTCGTTTAATTGCAAGTGGCATAACGGTTAAACGCACTTTGGCCGGTTTGGTCACATTGGCAGGCCGCGCTTCAAAGTCTAGAGGTAAGAACGTGTTGCTCTGCACAGAATGCCGGCCGGCTCGTTCGGCCCAACCGGTTTCTCTGTTCTTCTGGCTGTGTTGTGGTTCTTCCTCTTCTATTTCCGCGTATGCTGGCTTGTGTTCTGTTCTCTCAGGTTCTTGGCTGCTTTCGTGTGGGGTTCTCTTTTATGTCACGAGACCGCTTACGGGGCTCCACTCGGTGGGCGGGAAGGCAGTTTAGGAAGGTCTTAAGTGCGTTCAAGTTCTGCAGAATTTGTGGCATATGTCTGAGATTTAGTTAATGGAAAAGTTTATACGACTGTCAGATCGCCCGAAGATACTATATATTTTTCTAGCTCGACTTGTTAAGGGTAAATGATAAATATAATCTGTTTTATCGAAAAAAGGCACGGGCCTAACAAAATTGAACACAAATGAGATAAATGTGAGGAAGTATTTGTGATCATTTAGTTTAAATTATAATATGTGTATTTGGGCATTGAATATTTGCAACCTGAGAAATAAACAAAATAAAATTATAAGAAGTAACAAAAATATTTGTAATTTTTTAACACATTTAATTCTTTGAATTAGTATAAACTTGTTGAGTTGGTCACCCCAAAGCTTTTGTTTATAAAAGCTTTCAGTGAGATGCAAGGCTTGTGCAATGGCCAACTGAAGCGCCATCTATTGGATAAATATTCCATTATTCAAAGTTGAATTAATTTCCAATGATGTGGCAACTCTATAAGTAACCTGGTTGTAAACTTGACTAAGAAGATGTTTAAGAGTTTGCCAAGAACTTAAGATGCTCCTATAATCACCAACCATATAAACACATTGACTGACTCTAGAGAAAAATATAACCATTTCATATGGATATTTGAACTATTCGAGCCATATAATACAGAGCGGAGCAAATACAAATGATATAATATAATTTAGTGCCATTTCATACGTCGAGTTGAATTATGGAAATATTAGTTAATGTGTGTATGTATGTATGTATGTATATACATACATAAATTTAAAAAAAAAAAAAAAAAAAAAAAAACAGTTGAATTTTTTTTTTTGCAAATTTAATTTTTATTGAAAAGTTTTTGCAGTATACTTTATTAATAATGTTTGAGTTAATTACTTGGGTACTTTAAAGACTACGAGAGAGTTACAGCACAGGAATACAAGAGAAAAACTTATGGGCTATGAATGATACAAATGTTAACCAGATATTCAAATTATGTTCGCTTTTCATTTTGTTTTTCTTTCGTATTGTTGTTTGAGTAGGATCGATCTTTGGGTGTTTCAAGTACTCTAAATATTGCCATTGAGTCCAAAACTTTTACCTGTTCGTCAGTCTTCGGTGCAATTCCAAATAGTTTCTTCATTAATGAGAAAATTGTGCACTACCTCCCTTTAAATTTAAGCTTTAATATTTGAAATTAAATACGATACTAAACGTTGCAATTGTATATAAATAATTATGCATGTATAACTGTTGTCGAGTCCTAAATTAGCGTGAAGAGTGGGCTGAAAGCAGATGAACAGTGAATGAGCTGTGAAGGAGTAGAATAAGAGAAGAAAATGGCTGCGAGAAATGCGATAGACGTGCCTCCGTGTAAAGTGTAGCGTAGAATGAACAGTAGAGTGAATGAGACGAAAGAGTGAGGGCGACAGAGATAGTCGAAGAAAGTGAGTGAAACAGGTGAATCGTGAATGGTGAATGGTAAATGAACGACTGAGTGAATGATTGAATGGGTTGCGTATGATTGGGTGTGAAAGGAGTGCTTGGGAGCATTTCCGGCTGATGGTGCTTCGATTGCTGTCAAACTACGCTTGACATTTCCTGTATCAGTATGTATGTATGTATTCGCGTGTGCGGGTGTGTGTGTGTGTCTCGATGTATGTGTGTATTGTTGTCGCGTCCTCAGAGTATGTGGCAGTGCTTGGCGCGCAGCTGCTGGCGCACGGAGCGAAGCAGCGCGGGCTGGCCACCAATCAGAAGACGCTCACGCACGCACCTCATTCCTCTGGCCACACCATTAAATACAATCGCCTTCGACCTCCTCCTGGTTAACATCGGGGTCGAACTCGTCGTCGGCGGTGGCCTCCTGGTACTGCTGGTACTCGGAGACCAGGTCGTTCATGTTGCTCTCCGCCTCGGTGAACTCCATCTCGTCCATGCCCTCGCCGGTGTACCAGTGGAGGAAGGCCTTGCGGCGGAACATGGCGGAGAACTGCTCGGAGATGCGCTTGAACAGCTCCTGGATGGCGGTGGTGTTGCCAATGAAGGTCGAGGACATCTTCAGCCCCTTGGGCGGGATGTCGCAGACGGCGGTCTTCACGTTGTTCGGGATCCACTCGACGAAGTACGAGCTGTTCTTGTTCTGCACGGCGAGCATCTGCTCATCCACTTCCTTCATGGACATGCGTCCGCGGAAGACGGCGGCCACGGTCAGGTAGCGTCCGTGGCGCGGGTCGCAGGCGGCCATCATGTTCTTGGCGTCGAACATCTGCTGGGTAAGCTCCGGGACGGTCAGGGCGCGATACTGCTGCGACCCGCGCGAGGTCAGCGGAGCGAAGCCGGGCATGAAGAAGTGCAGGCGCGGGAATGGAACCATGTTCACAGCGAGCTTGCGCAGATCGGCGTTCAGCTGGCCGGGGAAGCGCAGGCAGGTGGTGACGCCGGACATGGTCAGCGAGACGAGGTGGTTGAGGTCGCCGTAGCTTGGGTTCGAGACCTTCAGCGTGCGGAAGCAGATGTCGTAGAGCGCCTCGTTGTCGATGCAGTACGTCTCGTCTGTGTTCTCCACTAGCTGGTGGATGGACAAGGTGGCGTTGTAGGGCTCCACCACCGTGTCGGACACCTTTGGCGATGGCACCACCGAGTAGGTGTTCATTATGCGATCCGGGTACTCCTCACGAATCTTCGATATGAGCAGGGTTCCCATGCCGGAGCCAGTACCGCCGCCCAACGAATGCGTCAGTTGGAAACCCTAGAGAACAAATGTGAATCGGTGAGTAACAGCTGGATGGAGTGGATGGGAATTGATAGGGACTGATCGAGATTGATTGCAATTATCGACGCATTACTAGACTCTCAGCACTGTCAGCAGGTGGGGAGTCCTCCGAATACTATCAAAGTCGCTTACCTGAAGACAGTCGCAATTCTCGCACTCTTTGCGGACTACATCGAGCACATTGTCAACCAGCTCGGCACCCTCTGTGTAGTGTCCCTTGGCCCAGTTGTTGCCGGCGCCCGATTGGCCAAACACGAAGTTGTCCGGCCGGAAGAGCTGGCCGTACGGGCCGGAACGCACCGACTCCATGGTGCCCGGCTCCAGATCCAGAAGAATGGCGCGCGGCACATACTTGCCGCCCGAGGAGCGACTCACAGCTGAGGGAATGCGAATGGGCGTGAGTCAGCAATCAGAGGAAGACGAATTGGCAAGACCAAGAGACCAAGACCAAGACCAAGACCAAGACCAAGACCAAGACCAAAAAAACTTACCAGATGCTTCATTGTAGTAGACGCTGACACGCTCCAGCTGCAGGTCGCTGTCGCCCACATAGATGCCATTGCTGTCGATGCCGTGCTCCTCCGAAATGATCTCCCAGAACTGAAATCGAATGGTAAGATATTATGTTTAATGACATTTCCCATGTATTTATTGGCTCTAAGATTAATGTGCCAGATCATGCGCCCTAGACATGATCGCAAATCTCGAATTCGAGCTGTCATTGTAAATAATCATCGGGTGGCTCCCAGACACACGCGATGTCTGTGACACCTCCCGGCCTTATGGGAATGATTCTGAGGAAACGATCGTGTTTATAACAATTTAATGGCTTTGGCCTGTGCCATCATAAAAGAGATATAAGAGCCTCTGCAGCTATTTTTATGTGCGCCGTGAAGTTCGGGGGGAGGGCTCTCAAATTCGTATGTATATATAAATAAACAGGAACGACTATATATTGTGATTAGTCGTAGGAGAGTCAATTGCATTCAACGAAAATAATGGAGTTTCCCAGTGAATAATTTGAATAACAAATTTGACATATCCTTATTATTTTCAAATCTTGTAGTTTTTAAAAATTAATTGTTGGGCTAAAAACAAAGTCCCAAACTGTATCTCAATGTCGATAATCGATGCATTATCACTTTTAGATAAACGTTTTGGGATCTGTTGTACTCGAATTGAGGCTCCTCTTTATGCAGGTAGCGTCAATATTAGCTCCATCAATCATTGGTTATCAGCTACTGCTCTTTTGGTTTGCAGCTCGATAAGGAGTCGGGTTGATATTGTTAATCTCTAAATTAACTGTTGAGAATTCTCAGTATACATTTATCTCTGAGTGCAGTCAGTCATATGTCAACCTCCTGGCTTTTGGCTCTGTGGCGTTTCTCAAATAGAATTACGACCTCTGTGCTCGAGTGAGAGAGAGCGAGGCGTGTGTGTGTGTGTGAGCCCACCCAGCCATGTCAGAGTTCGTGTTGCCAGCCGCAGAAACCGCCCAGAGCAACACCAACAACAACCACAATAACAACAACAACAACAAGTATACAAATTACTAGAAAGTGTCTATTTTTCAGTTGGTTTTCCCTGTATTGCGACAATGTGACAACGAAGTAGGCGCAACTGCGGCGCCATAAAGTTTTTTGTTTCTTCTTCTTTTTGTTGTTCGGTTTTGGGCTTAAAAAAGAAAGAAAAAAGCGATGGGACAGCCTCGAAAGTGAGACACATCGTACACTTCTCGGGCCGAAAATTTATGTTTGGTTCAGCCATCAGAGCCGTCAGAGCTAGCGTCGGATCTCTGCAACATGCCCTGATTTAGTGCTAAATTTAAAGAGGAACGAACAACACACGGCCGACGCATGCAGTCAGAAATAGTTTTCCGACTTGGCTTTCCTCTGAAAATACACTCGCATCCATAGCAGCCGCACGTACTTTTTAGTTGCGTGTACACACATACATATATGTATGTATGTGTATTTCAGTGCAGCGTGGCGCGGCATGGGACACTTCCAATTCTGAATGCCTGCCGCACGACAAGCGCTCCTGGGGTACAACGTGCATCCAATGCGCAACCTTACGCAGTGAAAGTGTTAAAAATAGCTCTGATTGAGGCGTTGCGCGTTGCGCGTTGGCTGTGGGCACTGGCCAGAAAGCAACACAGACAGATACAGATACAGATACAGATACAAATGTATCTATTGCTGCTGCTGAGTCACAGCTGAACTGCAGGCCAACGACCCAGGCGGCGACTCGCAGTTACTAAATTAACCCAGCAGACGCCAGTCATAGACATCGACAACATCATTAGGAGGCAGCCGCTCGCTCGCTGGCATGCCAGGCAAATAAAACAGATACATGCACACATACTCGCACACGTTCACACACACAAAGATTCATTCTCATTAATTGCGGAAGCGCGCTGCAAATGCTCTGCAGCGTTTAACAGCGAGCGAGTCTGAGATTTCGGCTATTTTGACCAAAGATGGGTCGCAATATTGTTCGCTGGTTGCTGGCCTGGGTCGGGCTCTGCCCAAGAGATTCGAGCGCTCAAGCGCAGCGCATTAATCGTCAATGCAATGGGCTTTCAATACCAAAGTTGTGATTCCAATGCGATTCTAATTGGACGCCAATTGGAGTGCACACCAAAAGGAAAATAAACAAATCTACAGCGCGGAAACAATAAAAATGTTATCGCTTGAAGTGGCATCTGCTGCTCATTCCCACCTCCCTGCTACCTCCTCCTTGCTCCTTTTCCGTGCCCAGTTTCCTTTTCTTTTTCCAATCTCTACTGAGATTGTCCTTTTGCCACTTGAACTTGACGTGTGCCCCGCTGGCCGTGCAGCAGCCATTAGACTCAACAATCCCGGGGCACAGTTTACGGCCTTCTCCGATCTAAACATTGGCAGCCAATGCCTGCGCTTGCGCCTGCGCCTGATCTGCCTCTGCCTCTGCCTCTGTCTCTGCCTCTGCGTCTCTACTTTGCTTTTGTTTATTTGAAAGGCAGCTCAACTGCTGTACAATCTCCGCGAGATCATCAAATTTAATTGGAGTGTGTCCGTTGCAATTATGAGGCTTGCAGCGGCAGCGGTTGTAACAAAAAAGCGCAGTTCATATGCCGGACTAGTGGCTCCAAACAAACAACGAAATCATGCAACTCGCTTGAGGCAGCAACAAAAATAAATTAGCACACAAAACTGTTGAAGTGAAAAGCCGATTTTCATGTCTTCCACTCTTTAGCCCTCTTTCTCCCTCCCTCTCTCTGTCCCACTCTGGCCGAGCGATCGCTTTACTTTCAACTGACTTTTCTATACATTTTTCTTTTTGGTTTTCCTTCTTGATGCTGCCGTTGATAGTTGCGGGAAATTGCTTTTTTCGGTTAACAGCAGTGATTGCTTGGGGAAATGGACTGGCAGTCCGCTCTCCGCAGTCCACCGTCCGCAGCCAGGTCCAGCTGCGTAAATTGCTTTCGGCTGCGTCATACTCCTGGGCTGCCTCCGATTTGAGACAACAAATTTGTGAGAACGTGAACTGAGTCACTCAAAGAGCTTTGCAGACCGGTCTTATCAGCGGCACGATCGTGCTCGAAAGGTGGGGAAAAACAATTATGAAGCGCACAAAAGAAAATGTGGAAAATTCTTAGGTATTAAGTGTGATAAATTATCGCTCCCGCGAGTAGCTGTCCACAGAAAGAAGATCGAATTGGAAATCACGAACCTTAAACAATTTCGTGAACGTGCTGCCTAATCCATTTCATTCTACTACTACTGAGTTTAAGGACTTATCTAATAACTATAATACTCAGTTAATAGCTAAAAGCAACTTTATTTGAGTGTTTTCGATTGTTATTATTATTATATGATTATGATTCATTTATTTCTTTTCATATGGCCAATGAGAACCTTTTCATATTGTAAAAACAATCTCTTCAATAATGAACAAAATAAATACTTATATTTTAAAAATTTGCGATAATTCCAATTGAATTTATTTTCATACACACTCTTTTTATATACAAGTCCAAATTCATGTTCCACGTTGTTTGTTGGAAATTAAAGGATATATTTTTTAATATTGATGATACATATGTATATGTATATGTATGTATACTACAGTAAAATCGGGAGAAAGCATGAAAAGCGTGAGGCATTTGTCATAGGCTGATTAGAATGAATCGCAAGTTAATTATAGATGGCCACATGTGAAACGTGATGGTGATGAATGAAAAATTCTACAGAGTTTCAATTGAATGCTCAAAATGGATTTGGCTTTTCTTTAATAACTAATTTGGCTTAGACTCTATTAGCCGGCTAGATTGTACAGTTAGTTTGTGATCTGTTCTTTGCCTTTGTGTAGCTGCTCGGCTGTTTCTTCTACAAAATATGTAGAGAGTATTAGGAGAATCGTAGTTTATTGCACTGCTTCGCCGTCTCCTGCTGGCACTTGCACATGCCACTTGCCACTTGCCACTTGCCGCTTGCAACTTGCAACTTGCAACTAGCAACAGTGCTGCAAGCAGATAGAAGCTTAGAGACTTCCAATTAGTTGTAAATGCTGCTGCGCCCATTGCAGAACCATGCCACCTTGCCCCCGCTCCCGCACGCCCCGCACTGCTCATGCGATCAGCTGCCGACGCCCTCATTAAGTGTTGCATGTCTGTAGCTGTAGCTGCAGCTTTGGCTGGCCGTCTTTCAGTCTGTGCCACTTGAAATCACTCGGGCATGAACTTTGGAGCCGCAGCCAGTCTGAAGTCTGACGACTGGAGACTGTCTTCTTGAGTCCGTCTGCGGATCGCCTGCAGCTTTTGCTTCGGCCATGGCTTTTCCGGCAGCCCTTGAAAAATATGCAAAAATGCATTTTCACATGTTGCCAGCCGTTGGGGCATCAAAGAACATTCTGGCAGCCGCCTCGCCCCATTGCTGCCCAGCTGCCCAACAGGCTTGTCTTATTTTTCAAGTCAGACGCGATAATAAATCTTTCTCAAGAAACACAAAAAACAAAAACTGAGGAGGTCTTCAGTTTGTTGACTCTGCCAGTGCGCACACACATGCATACACATACACACATACACATACACGTACATCATGTATGCATAAATATGAGATTTATGAAATTATAATTTGTGCTTATTATATATAGGCTTGCTGATAATTTAAAATGCATTTATCGTCTGCTTGCGGAAACTCGGAGCTCGCCGCAACGCATACGGGCCCCTATCCTGTAACAGGCCAATCCTTGGGCACGCCCTCCTTCACCCCAGCCCCTCCCCCTCCCACTCACCCTGCACACAAGCAGTTAACATATTGATTCTGAGTCATTTCCTTTGTGCACTTGTGCGGTTTGCCTGATGCCCCATTCCCGATTGCGATTCGAAACTCAAATTTAAACAGAAATGTGGGTAGGGTTAGAAGTAGCTGCCGCACCGCCTGCTGCTCAGTGAGTGTTGTTGGTTGTTTGTCGTTTGCTGCTTGTTGCCACACATTCGAAGTGTCCACTCAGCTGTTTTGCTCATATGAATATACACATTCAGTTGTATATAGTATGAGTATGTATGTGTGTATATATGCACGAATCTCTTGGGTAATGTGAAACCAGCGGTTCGCTCAAATTACCAAGTGGGCTACGACGCGTCGTCTGCTTTAGATAAACAGTCTACGTTTCTCATTCATGGGTAAGTACACACACACGCACACACACACACACACACACACACACACACACACGCGGACACATATAAAACAGAAGTACACATATGTGTATTTGTATATGAATAGAGGTCCATAAAAAGCATTACTATGCCGAATTTCTGAGAACTAAAACTGTTTAGCGTTAAATTAAGCGACACTGAAGCCCCTGCCCGGGCCCCACCTCCAACCCAGTTGGAGCCATTTCCCACAAAGCGCAAAAAACCTCAATTGAGTCATTTGGAGAATAAGAAGAAGTAAAATAATAAAAATAGTACGACAGAAAAAAACAACGTTTGCTTATCTTTGTGCTTGGGCTTACTTTAATTTGACTGTGTTTATAGTTTAATCATCGCTTGATTGGCTTCTATCCGTGCTCGTGCAACGCCGAGTGACACACTTTTCCCTCTCTTTCTATTCTGGTTCTGCTTGCGAATTGCGCCAGAGCATTGACATTGATTTTGCCCCTGCTGCACACACACACACACTGGAGTTCGAAAAACCGGTTGCAAGTTGCCAAAAAAAAAGTTACAACAACAACCACAACTGCAGTAGTAGAAGCTGAGGTAGAGGCAGCGGTAGCTGCAGAGGCGGAGGCTCAAAGTGCGTTGTGGCACGTTCGTTGCTTGGATCGCCCGATCGGTTGGCTATATTGACTAACTGACCGAGGTTGCCCATTGCACAAAGTAATTGACGGCGGGGCAGCTAATTGCTCTGCGTCCCTTTAATTGCCAGCATTGCAGTTGATTAACTGCTGATTAACTAGTTAGCTGCCGCACACAGCGCTGGTTAACGAGGCGGTGCAACTCAATTGTTCCTAGCCATATGGTATCTGCGATCTGTGATTTGATCGATATGTGTGTGCTGGGCTGGCCATATGGCAGGCCACGCCCTGCTTAATACCGTTAAGCACATTTGATTTGCATTCATATGGACAGCTGTTGGCTAATGGAAACTTTCCAGCGATTTTCCGCCGATTTTAGTAACTGGAACTTCGCATTGGGCTTTCGTCGTTTCGGTTACAGCTCGAATGTTGCTTCAGCTGTGAGCCGATTTTCGCAAAAAAAGCTTTTTAGAAAGTTTATTAAGTACGAAGACTCTCATTAATCTTGAATTATGTTATATGTATATGTTTCCCTTTGACACCGTACTGCACAGCACTACACTACACTCGACTACACAATATGGACTTTATAATTTTGTTTGCGTGCTGGATTTTTACACCCGAAAGAAATGTGAGAAAATAGTTTATTATAATTTGTATTTTATGCATATTATATTATAAATATTTCACTAAATTAACAAATTTCCCCAGCTTGAGCTGTTGCCTCACTCTCCCATGTATCTTTCAAAATAATTAATAGCATATGTGTATCTTTAATTATTTGTAACTTTTTCCCTAACTCTTTACAGTTTTTTCAATTAATAACAAGAGCTTTTCATAAAAAGAATCTTTTTAGCTCCCATGAATTAAAATGTTTCTCCCTCTCTGTGGCACCTAAATGGCATATTTGTGTGCACCTCGTGCGGTTGTTGCCGCTGCTAGAGGAAAGCCCAGCAAAGCGAGAAGATACAACCGCAATGATAGTGCGAGGGGTTTTCGGCATCTGTAAAATGCAGCGAAAGAAGAGCGACGAGTGGAAGATGGGGCAGAAGAGGAGGAGACGGCGGCGGGAAAAGCGCTTCAAAGAAACAATTGCAGTAATGCCCCATATTAGAGCGGTATAATTCCGGCTCATTTATTAAAGGGGCCGAGTCCGGCTCTCTCGACTACTATAATCACAATGGATCTGGGCTTGCAACAAAGGGCATATCGAGTGCCTGACAAACCCAAACAAATTTCATTTTCTTCGCTACGTCGCGTCGCTCATTTATTTTGTATTTGATTTTAGCTTTTTTAATTTTTTATTCTTTTCTTTATGTTTATTCGCTGGCTGTTTTTTTTTTTTTTTTGAAATTTTTTTTATTTATTTATTTTTTATATTTTTTGTGTTTTTTTTTGTGTGTTAATTTTCTTTTGCTTTAATTGCGCTGAATCCGCTGTAAAAGGCGGCTTCGACGTCAACGCGTCGACTCTGAGCTGCGATCAATTTGGAAACTCATTGAAAAACGTTTTCGGGCAATGTGCATAAATTAGCTGCGCCACATAAATACAAAAAAGAAAAAAAACCAAGTCAGAAAAAAAAATATCAAAAAATAAAAAGAAAAATTGACAAAAAAAGAAAAAAAATGGCAACAAGTAAAAACGATCAAGCACGGCGAGACTTACCTTAGCGCCAATCTGGTTGCCGCACTGTCCAGCCTGCAGATGCACAATTTCCCTCATTTTGATTTATGGGGCTTTGATGTAACTATTCACCAAATTCTGAGAGCGTGGGACGCAGCAAGTCGCAGTGGGAGTGGCCGGAACAACTTCTTAGGAAGTGAATGGGCCTGGACCTCAAGAGCTGAACCTGAATGTGGATTTGCCGATCTTTCTTACGTCTGTGTAAGCCTGTGTGTGTGCCTTTCTTGTGCCTGTATTTGTGTTTGTGTTCGTGTTCGTGTCTGGTGGTGTGCACTGATTACTCTCACTGTCTGAGCTCTGAAAGGGGGGCCGGTGCAGAACGCGCTACTTAACCGCACAACGCACAAAACTCAACTGATCGCAGTGCGACTGCCTCGGAGTCAGGTCCCCAGCTGAAGTCCACTGCCCAACCCAACGGACGTCGCTACGACGTCGACAGCGGCGTCGTGCTGCTTCGGCTGACTGGTGGAAGTTGCGACTAGAGCGAGACGGCATTTATATACACACACACTGACTGCACACTCGTGCCATGTTCTTTGTTTGGAACCACGGCAAAGTTTGCTTTTATTTCTATAAGTACATTGAGTGAATTTTTGTTTTGTTTTTTTTTTTGTTTTTTTTTGTTTTAGCTAAGTTTAGTTTTTCAGTTGAAAAAAGAAAAGAGCTCGTAGGAGTTGAAAGTAATATATTTGGGTATTCATTGAAGCACCCAACCTTAAAAAGTTAATTATTTCTCCAGATGAATTTAATAATTTTGCGGCTTATTTGTTTAGTACGATATTGAGATAGCCATAAAGAGTGGGCTGAATCTGTTTATACGGCGCGTACTGTATCTCACAAAGAAAATCGAGAAGAGCGATTGAGATAGAGAATGCGAGTCATTCATATGAGCTCTGAAGAAAAGCGCTCACATGATACATTAAAGTGTTAAAAGAAAATATGTAGCTTTGCTTTAATTTTGTCTATCTATCTCTTTCTGGAGCACTTTCGACAGGAATATAAGTTAATTTAATATTTTCATCCAGTTCATATTTTAGATATATGTCCGGGCGTTGTGTTTCTCATTCTTGTTTTCCATTTTAGCTGCGCGTACCAACGAATTCCCGGTGTGTCGCTAAACTCTTTATAAATGCTCTTTCTCGTTCAATGGTCTTTGACCAAGTGTGATCTCGTTTATCAAAAGCATAGCGACTCTGTGTAAAGGACTTAGCTAGTCGTCTCTCTCCCACCCAATGACACCCGGGAAGTTCAGCAACAGCTATTGTTGTCTCTCTCTTAGTAACAGTGCATCCTTTAATTGCACTACTAAGAAGTAACAGTGCATCCTTTAATTGCACTATAATACTAAATCAATCGATTAACACGAACTGCCAGTCTTTCTCAACCTACTGCATCAAAAACTAAAATTGCAACTTCAACAACAGTCTAATATCGCACTGATACGACATATACTTAAATACAAGATGAATTAAGAGATGAATCATTGTAGAACTAGATGAGAGGATCAGTGATATCAGCTAGGATACCATAACTGATAACAGAGTGGACAAGAACAAAGAGAGGAATGTATGTACATACATATATGGAATGAATAAGATAATACATATGTATATGCGACAAGCAGATTCGATTGTTATAGTATTGCCGTTCTTTGTCAGCGTGACGTTAGTGACGATTCGAGCGCTACACAGAAGGTAGGAGAAATGTTCATTCATTCATTCATTAAGGTATATAATCAGTTTATTAAGCTTAGAGAGGGTATCTGTGGCGTACCTTAATGCCTACTAATGCTGCTAACCTTTGGTCACTTTGCTTGTTTATTATGGCAGTTTCAATCAGTCGAACACGACAGGCCGAATGCCTCCATCTACTTGAAAATGAATACTCGAGTATCTGTGACTCCATCCCGTGTCTCTTTGGCTATGTGTGTGTGTGCTGTTCCCTTCGCCTTTCCATGTTTTAAGTTCACTAATTTTCACACTGTCAGCAGCAACAGCACCGTCTTTGGCGTTCTAATTTTATCAGCGCAGCATGCTCAGGTATGCCACACACACATGGATTCTCCTCCTCCTGCTCCTGCTGTCTCTCTCTTTCTCAATCTCTGGACTTCCACAATAGTGTCACCGCAGTCATTAGGAGCACTGGGGGCTTTTCCCCATGTGCTTTCGGTTTCACTTTGCAGAGGCATGGAGACTGCAGTCGACTCGCGTCTATTTTTGGTTGCACTTCGGTTCGTTTCGTGGCACTCGACGCTCTGCCCATGTATTTCCTTGGAAATCAATCAATGGCCCTCCGGCCAGTTCGGATAATTTGTAGTCGCTTTGCCTTCTAATTACTTTCGAGTTGAAAGGCACTCACTGCCTTCAGAGCGGCACTTTCGACGCTTTTCAAGTGATTTCCCTAAGGTCACATCAGGAGGCTGTTGAAGCGTGGTGCTTGAGAGTGGCTAAATTTAAATGGACCACAAAACAATCTCGAGCTTCCGGGCATGAATAGTTATAAAATGTTATACATATATTCTCATCAGGCACAACAAACTAAACACTCCCATACTCCCCTACTCACTCCACCCGCATTCAAGTTCCCGCCTAGGTCTATGTCTAGGTCCTTGTCAGCACAAACAGCACGAGCGTATACAAAAGTATTTTAGCCGACAATTTTTGGTTTGCCCAATAAGGGCGGACTGGTAGCATTACCAAAACAGACGGACTCATGGAAAATTTCTATTGTGGGTCAACTGTGGGTGAAAAATTTTTTAAAGATTAATACACAGAACATTTCTTTATGTCATATGAGCTACAACAGCCAATTGCTGGTACGCTCAACTTGTCCGTTCGTTTGTTTACTCAATACTAACATAGGTTTATCGACTTTACCGATAATTGATCTCGATACGGCTCTTCATTCGCCGATAATGATTAAAGCTACAAATTTGCTAAAAAATGACAAATATGATAAGTAATGACAAATATACTAATCATCACTAACCAGAGAACGTGTCAATAATTCCATAAAAATAACTTATTAAAATAAAAACAAGTAAGAAGGCTCCAGTCGAGACTGCTCGACTAGGAGATACCCTGAACCCTCTATGCTGATATTCTAATTATTCTGCACCTCTTTTATGCACTGCTAACTGCGCAGTAAGCAGCGACTGCGCTTGGGCTGCGCTGCAGTGTGGGCAATATTATGAGAATTTATTTGTCGAATAATTTCTTTTGTAGACATACAATCTTAATGAAACTTTTAGAGTGTAATTATATGATGAATATGTGTGTACATTCCAAAGCACAAGTCTCTAGTACTTGAAATGCGTTTTTTACAAATTGGGGAAGAAGGGGGCGTGGTATCCAAAATCTGTAAATTACAGGTCTAAAAATGTTCAAATTAGGCTAAAAAAAAACAAAATCAATTTTTCGATTATTCTCGATAAAAAAGTTATCGGACGATTTATCGAAAAAATAAAGCAAACTCGTACTGCGTATGGTACTCACGAGTATTCATGCCAAATTTCAGCTCTCCAGCTCCTATAATTTCTGAGATCGACGCACTCATACGGACGGACGGACAGACGGACAGGGCTATATCGACTCAGCTCGTCGTGCTGATCAAGAATATATATACTTTGTGGGGTCTGCCACGCCTCCTTCTGCCCGTTACATACCTTTTCACAAAACGGTAAATAGCAGCAGCTTGGAAATAATGAAAAGCTGATTTAATATAGAAAATTATATCGATAACATAGTAGGCCTTGCATCCAATTGAATAGTAAGTTTTCCGACATTAAAATAATTTAGTTCACTTTTGCACCGAGCTCAAGCCGTAACTAAAACGAAAAATTTTGAACAAATTTACAAATTACAAATAAAAGAAAAAAAAAGAAATCCTACAAAAAGTTTAAAAATTAAAAACAATATAGTAATACAAATAAAAATGATAAAAATAATCCTACAGAGGGTTTAATAATAAACAAAACCATTATACCCTGATTTCCCATTTTCAATGGGTTCAGGGTATAAAAATAATAATATGGAAAATATTAATGGAACGTTGCAAGGGTTAAGCGCGGCAATAACTGTGTTAGCCGATCAATTTTCGAGTCTCAAGGAAGATTTGAAGCAATTGAATAGGAAAGTGGATCGTTTGCAAAAGGAGGATACTAATCAGTCTCTCATAGAGGAACAAACCTCACTGGCCTGTCCACGTTCAGAGCTTGAATTAAATGAAATTTCGTCATTGCCGGAAAGTGTTGCCCACATTTGAGGGAAACCCTTTAGAATATGCCTCGTGGGAAAACAAGATCGAGTCCGTACTTGAAGATTATTTAATTATCAAGGAAAGACCTCGCTCAATAATTTTACATATACGAGGGAAAGTAATTGGAAATGCCGATGTTTTACTGTCATCGTACGGTGTACAAAATGATGATTGGCCTGAAATGAAGCGAGTTTTGCGATTGCATTATGCTGATAAAAGGGATGTTCGAAACTTGGAATACGAATTGAATCAAATGATTCAAGGCAACAAAGACATGGAAACCTTCTATAAGCAAGTTAATAGTCAGTTTTCTTTAATTTTACAGGCCTTAAAAGCAAGCGAAGAACGACTCGCATTGTCCGCATTAACAGAATCATATAAAGATAGAGCTTTAGATGTTTTCATAAGGGGACTAAACGATGACCTACCGAGGATGTTAACAGTTAGCAAGCCTAAAAATTTACCGGAAGCTTATGCCATTTGTGTGAATTTACAGAATATTTCATTAAAAAGTAATGGTGTACAAGGGACATATATGTCTCGTGGAATTAATGATTATCAATATGGGAGTGGTCCAAGACAAATTTTTCAAAATCGACGACCGATAAATACACGAAGCTATTCGGCTCCAAGGGCAGCAATTAAGATGGATACAAACCGTACTGGTCATTCAAATCTGAACAATTTTAAGAGAGATGGAGCTGTCAAACGAAGCCTGAATGACGCAGTAAATCCATTCTCTAAAGCGCAAAGAGTGTATCATATGGATGTATGTGATGGCACCGGCACTGAACGAATCAACAGAGATTGAAGAAGTCGATCATAGTACAGTTTATTGTGAGGAGACTACGGAGGCTTCTGAAAACAGTTTTCAACCTGCTGAATCATGCGAACGGGAAATAAGATAAGTAAAATAAATCTTATGACCGAAGCCTCTCTAGCGTACCGTATATAAAATATAACACAAAGGATGGATCTATAGTTTTTAGTTGATACACGAACAAAATAAAATTTCATAAGTTCTAAAACAGCAGATATATTCTTCAACAGAACTTCTAGGATAAATTATCAAGGATTGACAAATTTTACACAAATGGTACATGAAGATATACAAGGTTTAATTAAATACAGACAGGAACAATCAAATAATTGGAAAAATAAAAAAAGAACAACTATACAATCCAATGAACAGCGTCCCCAATAACTAGTACTCTAGTGTGGGAGCGCTTAGCTTATATCTTCGATAGGAACAGCTTCTGGCCACATGGTGGTGTAGCGATCGATGATTGTGAGGCAGTATCTGTATTGTCCTGATTGGGGTAGTGGTCCAATCAGATCCAAGTTAATATGCTCGAATCGTTGAGATGTGAGTGCATATTGTTGCAGTGGTGAGTGAACATGACGTGTAACTTTTGACCTTTGGCATGGTATGCAATGCTTAACAAAGTTTTTGACATCGCTGTGCATGGAGGGCCAAACAAAAATGTGAAGTGTTGATCGAACGCCTTCATGAGCAATGTTGTGCATTTTGCTGATAATAGTATTTCTCAATGGCTGAGGAATAAATGGACGTACAGTGGCCGTGGAGAAATCATATATGATCGGAGTTGAAGAGTGAGATAAGCTTATTGACTTTAGTTTAAAAGTTGTAGTCGTATCTTTGAGAATCGTCTTCAGTTCAGAACAGTTGATTTGTGCTTGGGCGATTTTATTGTAGTCAATAATATTTGAATCTACTGCCGAGATGCGAGATAATGTATCTGCTGTAGTATTTTCAATACCAGCTATGTGTTGAATTGATGTAAATTGACTTATCAAATCCAATTGGCGAAGTTGACGAGGTGAAGCTTTTTCAGACTTTTGCTTAAAAGCGAAAACTAATGGTTTGTGATCTGTGCGCACATCGAATATTCCTCCTTCTAACATGTAGCGAAAGTGTTTTATGCTGAGGTAGATAGCTAGTAATTCACGGTCATACGTGCTGTATTTGCGTTGTGTGTCTGTAAGTTTAGCGCTGTCGCTTGCGTCCGTGCTGAGAGAAATACTAGCGTCAGGTGATGGATAAACCAGTAAAGTTGCAGTGGCTAATGACTGATTGCATTCCTGAAAATGTTTGATGGTATCTTCGTGCCACGATGTAGGTGAAAAATCGTTCTTGTTTCCCGGAATGAGCTGTACCAGTGGTGCTTGATGTGTGATGGCCTTGGGCAAGAATCTTCTGTAAAAGTTGATCATTGCCAGAAAGCGTCGAAGTTCCTTTGCTACTTTCTGCAACGGAAAATCGATTATTGTTTTGACTTTGTCAGGCAGAGGTGTTATGCCATTGCAGTCAACGTTGCGTCCCAGAAATTTGATTGAAGTTTGACCAAAACTGCATTTACCAGGATTGATTGTAAGGTGATAGCGTCGAAGTCGTTCGAAAACCTGTTTTAGATGAAGTTTGTGCAGTTCTTCGTTAGCGGATGCTACAGCTATGTCATCAATGTAGACAAAAACAAAATCCATGTCTTTGAATGCGGTATTCATGTAACGTTGGAATGTTTAGGCAGCGTTGCGTAATCCAATCGTCATATATGTGAATTCGAATAAACCGAAAGGTGTGGTTATAGCTGTCTTAGGGATATGGACAATATATATGGGTAAATTTTGACAAAAACCGAAATTGTATAAAATGCATATAAGTATACATTTAAAATTTGGATTAATCGATAATAAAATAACGGGACAAGCTATCGATATTTAAAGCAAAACTCGATATGCGCGTGCTATACACGGACCTAGAAATTCAAGTCTCTAGCTCTTATGTCTTCTGAGATCGACGCGTTCAAACGTACGGACAGACGGACGGACAGACGGACAGAGCTATATCGACTCAGCTCGTCACCCTGATCAAGAATATATATACTTTATGGGGTCTGCCACGCCTCCTTCTGCCTGTTACATACATTTAACAAAACCATTATACCCTGATTTATTATTATTTAAATTAATATCTAAATAAATAAATAAATAAAATATAGTTTACCTTTGCTCCTTATTTAGTAAAATTATAATTCATTTAAACCGTCTAATATATTAGCATATATATAGATAAATGTCTTAATTGTAGAGAATCAATGCATATACCAAATCGGATTTTAAAATTTATACTTCAAATCTTTCAAGTTGCTCTTTTTAGATCAACAACTAAAACATGGAAATAAAAGAAATTAAAGCTGTCCTCTCCATTTTTGTCATCTGTCAACATGATTACAACATTAACAACAACAACAACAACTAATATAATACCCACATGCACACATGGACGCCATTGGCCTGGCTCAGCGGTTGTATGTGGCCGAACCGAACGCCCACAGCTGCCTCGCCCACAAAATGTGTAAAACGTTTCAGAAAAAGTAACAAATGTTTTTTTAGGATTTGTGTTTTGGGAATTTCTGCACTTGTGTAAATAAATGTAAGCGCAACGCACGCATAAACGCACACAAATATACATACATATACACATATGTTTATATGTATATGTATGTGTATATTATGTAGATGTAGGCAATAAGCCAGGAATAAAACAATCAATTTTTTTCTGTTCAAGCTTTTGCCAGCTTTTTGATGTATTTAATGCAATTTGTGTGTGTGTGTGTGTGTAAGTGTTTGCATGTGTGCGTGAGTTGAGTTTTTTATTAAATTACACAATACCATTCCACACATTATTATATGCGTGTAATTGATTCATTTTTGTCTATGGTAAACTTCAACTCATTTAGCCGATTCGTCTTTAAATTCCGATTTCAGTAAAATTAGTTGATTGTTTATTATTATTTCTCTATTCTGCTTTAAGGTTAATTCTGCATTATTCAAACAAAAAAAAAATAAATAAAAATAAAAATAAAAATAAAAATAAAAAAAAATAAAAAAAAAAAAACCTTGGGCTTTTTGTGTTGTGTCTCTGGTGATTTTTGTATCCTTTGGCTGCATTTTAATTGAATTTGATTGATTTTTGCTGATGGAAAAATAATATTGTTGTAAAATCATAACAATTCCGACGCCTGCCCGGGACGTAATTTAATGGGCGTGGCGCCCACCTGGGCCATAATAAATAAAAATCGAGTAGAGCCTAACAAAAGCAACACCTGTCCAATTCGTCTATGCCAGTGAAATGTGCTGAGAGGACAGGTGAGTCTGCCTCCAATATTTGCTCTGTGTGTGTGCGTGTGTGGCATACTTTGGGGCGCTTTGTTTGCGCAACACCGAATCTGCTACAGGCAGCAGGGCTGACGAATGGACGAGCTCGTCTACTGTATAATAATTGAGAGCCAATGGAAATGGCAACCAGATTGATCTCGGCGCTTTAAGAGCCAGAGTAGAAATTCGATGAAATGATTTGTGATGAAAACATTTATTCCCAACATAGGATGAATAAGCCAAATGGGAGCACTATTTACAACGCATGTCAGAAGGGATTAGCATTAACTAGAAGTATTTGATTTCCATGCATTTGCAGTCAACTATTTTTAGTTGATTTAATGCCAATTTAAAGCCTTTAACACATTAAATTGTTGCTTCCTACTGGGAGCTTCCCCCTATCAAATGAGATGATATATTTGTAAGGCTGAAAACTATTGAGCAGCTGATGAGCATATATTGTATTCCTTATATTATATATAATTATAATAAAAATAAAGATTTTTAGTCAGGTCATTCCTTCCAAAAGTCAGAATTGGATTCTCCCGGTCTCGTGCAACTCTGCAAATTGTAATCTAAAATTTATGCAACTCATTTTTCAGCGAGGATTTTTTGCTGGAGCTGCGCTGGCAGGCCAACAGCTGTTGCCTTTGGCTATAACAATAGTTTTTGCTGCCAATTAGTTGTTTTAATTGCAAGAAAAAAACGTCAATTATGCAACATGTAACATGCAACATTCAACATGCAACATTCAACATGCAGCATGCAACAACAAGCATCAAGCTGCACATTAAATGGATATTTAATTGATGCTCATACGTCGCGGGGACAACGCAGTGAGCTAAGCGTTCAGCTTTCAGCCTCCTGGCTCTGCTGCTGGCGCTGGCTTTCAGCTTTATGTGCGCGTCGCAGTAATTTCAATAAATCTTGGCAATGCTCCTAAAAAATATTAGCATAATAAAAGCGCGACAACAAAACAGAAGGGTCAATATTGGCACACAGTAAGACATGCGGGACACAGGGAGCATGCCACAGGACACAGCACACAGGACGCAGGACACAGAGAGACGAAGCCGACTTCTATGAGCTGAAGGCAAACGCATTGGCACATTTTCACACAGGGCGTTGGTGAATTTATGGCAGCAACAAGCGGCAGGCTATGCCCCGCTCGATACGGATATATAGTCAACGACCTAAATGCGCATAATTTCGCTAAGGCTCGTATTTGGGCGGGTGGGCGTAGCAATGGGAAAAATACGCGCACCCATCGATCAGCAATAAAAATTCAAATTTTGCCAAGGACGGCAGAAAAAAATGTATATACGTATAGACACATACACATACACATATATATGTATATAGTCAACAAAATGAGCAGCTGTCCTTTGCGACACTCAAAATGAAGAGCATTTGCTATTGCAGTCTTTTTGTATTTTGTTGGCGACTTAAACTTGCTGTTTAGTCTTGCAAAAAAAAAAAAAAAAAAAAAAAAAAAAAACAATATTTTATTCCTTTATTTATTTTAATAGTAAATCTTGCAGAAGCGCATTAAACTATAAATAAATTGAAAAGTTTATAGGCTAGTTTGCTTGGCTATCCAATTTAGTTTTTTTTTATACCCTGAACCCATTTTCAATGGGAAATCAGCGTATAATGGTTTTGTTGTAATATATGTAACAGGCAGAAGGAGTCGTCGCAGACCCCACAAAGTATATATAATCTTGATCAGGGCGACGAGCTGAGTCGATATAGCCCTGTCCGTCTGTCCGTCTTTCCGTATTTATGAACACGTCGATTTCAGAAGATACAAGAGCTAGACACTTCAAATTTTTTTTAATGTCCGTATATACAGCGCGGATATCGAATTTATCACCAAAAATCGATAACTCATCCCGTTATTTTTTATCGATAAAAACCTTATCGAAAATCAGTGTGTGTAAGCAGAAAGACGCAAAAAATTATTTAAGGGTTCGGGGGATCTCGTAGTCGAGCAGACTCGACGAGAGCCTTCTCAATTGTTCTTGTTGCTTTGCATTGAATATTATGGAATATAGACAATACCGTTGCTAAGCCCACACACTCACACATTTCTGTATATATAATTCGATATATTTTTGGATATATTTTTGTAAATATATACGTATATTGCAATACACTAAGCTGTAATACACATTTACATGCTTACATATATTTTTGGAAATGCGGTGTTTCTTTTTGTTCTGTGCGGCACAGCTCGTTTCACATTTTTGCCAATTGGCCAACAAGTGTTGCCAAATTGCGTTGCGGTTGCTGGCCATAAATAACGGTACTTTTGTCATTTATACACATAAATTGCAGCAGACGCTGAAACGCGAAAAAACGTCGGCAAGCCATTGCAGGCACTGGCCCAAAGCTCGAAGCCCACATTCCCTACTCTCCCCACTCTCACCATTCTTCCGCACTCTTCCCACGCCCAACCGCCAACCCAATCCGAGCATATACTGATGCCGATGGTGTTGTTGCTGCTTGGCTAAAAAACGTGGCCGTCGCATAGGCCTCGGCCTCGGCCTACACTAACGACATCGCCGATGGTGACACAACGCAGCTGTCGTTTGCCATTTGGCAATAATTGTTTAATATGCGGGCGCATAAAGGCCGCCAAGGACTGGCCATAAAAAACAACAACAGCAGCAGCAGCACCGCCACCACCACCGGAAGCAACGACAACAACAACAACAGCAGCAGCAGCGATATCAACAACAACAAACGGCGAAGCAGCCATAGTAAGGGACCAAATCCTGTCCCGGGCCAAAGTCGGACAAGCGAAGTCTAAGCAAACCCAGAGCCAAGCGCGACGTCCAGGAGCAAGCTGTAGCGAACACGTGTGTCCAGCATGCGGTAGCCAGTGTCCTGTTTCCGGTGTCCTTTGCCCTGTGGTCGACTTGTGCACCAGCTGCGGCTGCTTCCCTGCTTGCCAGCCGCCGCAGTCGAGAGCTAAACTTTGTCGTCTGAGTGCAGGTATCCGAATGGGAAATTCTCTCTATCAGTCAACGAGTATCGCATAAATGGAATCCATTTAGTGATACGAACTGCTTCCATCTTGTAAATTCATCAGATCTCTATCAACAAATAATTTTCTTAAAGGGCACTTGGTGTGCCATTAATAGGATGTCATTTTCGAATGTTATCTAATCATTGTTACTATTGTTATTTATTATCAGTAAACTTTTTCATTTTTTAGGCTGAAAATGAATTGCTCGGATTATTATTTTTATTATAATTATATAATATAATATTTATTAATTAATTATTAACATTAAAACTGAAATTTGGAATCTTAAAAATATAGCAACTTCATCAATGACAACAACAATCATCCATTTTTTCTTGTGTTTCTAATAATATTATTAGTGTCAAGTATCAGAGAGAGGGAGAGAGAGAGAGAGAGAGAGAGAGAGAGAGAGAGAGAGAGAGAGAGAGAGAGAGAGAATGAGAGAGAATGAGAGAGGTAAACAATTTTCACAATTAATTAACTATTGAATAATCTTAAATGAAAATTACAACATATATCTTAAAACTCGAATATTTATCAATGGTAGAAATAATTAATACTGATTGAAAAATTCATTATTAGCTGCTTTCCCAAAAGTGGCTACATCTATTGTTCAGAAGCAATCTAGCTGTTCAAAAAAAAAAAAGTATATATATATATAAGACATCAGTTGCAGCTGCCTCTACCAATTGAGCCAGCGAAGGGAAGTTTTAAACAAACAACTAATAGCGCACCGAAATGCCAAACGAGCCGTTTGCTTATTGGCAATTTCGATTGTACAGCCTGAAAGTATGCAACATATTTAGCTCACAGTTGCTGGCGCTGCTGAGGCTCTGCTGGCGCAAGCGTCGACGCAAGCGCATATGCTGACTGCAGTTAATTACAAAACTGTCAAATCCAAAAGGTGCCACGAATCAACGGGCCAACGAAAACGAATGAACCAGAGCCCAACAAACAAACAGCATGAGCTTCACACACACACACACACACACACACACACACACAGGCAGAGGCATGCCAACAGCAGCCAGTCAGCCATTTCAAATACACTCGCACACACATACACACGTATACACACATCGGCAGCAAATAGGCAGATCAGCCAACAGCTGCCAACGTATGCGAAAGCTCACAATAAAAACAAAAAGCAAACAAAACAAGGACAGCGTTCGTAGGTAATACCCGACTAGGTGATACCCTACGTTGCATCCGATCTGCCCTTTTTCAAATGCTTGCATATTCTTGCAAATGCTGACTTGGCAGAGCTCAGCTTCAACAGCTTGAGGGTGTGGCAAATCCGAAAATGAGATGTGAATCAGGTTTCTGCAGTTGGTAATGCCAGACTGCAACGTTCTTACTTTTTTTTTATACCCTGAACCCATTGAAAATGGAAAATCTGGATATAATGGTTTTGTTAAATGTATGTAACAGGCAGAAGGAGGCATGGCAGACCCCATAAAGTATATATATTTTTGATCAGGGAGACGAGCTGAGTCGATTTAGCTCTATCCGTCTGTCCGTATGCTTAAACGCGTCGATCTCAGAAGATATAAGAGCTAGAGACTTGAATTTTCTTTTGTTATCGATTAAAAACATGATCGAAAACCAGTAATAAATTTATATCTCCTACATTTTTAAAGCTAGAGTCTCCAAATTTTAAATGTATACTTATATGCATTTTATACAATTTCGGGTTTTATCAAAATTTAACCCCACCCCTAATTCACACCTTCACCTTCATATTTGTAAAAGGCGTATTTCAAATACTAGATACCTGTGCTTTGACAAATACATGCATATCTATGTTATATTCATAATCTGAAAGTTTCATGAAGCAAGTACATCCACAAGAAAAGTTATTGAACAATTAAGTTCCCATTGTAATCAACCACTGCACTGTCTGTGTGTGTGCGTGTATGTGTGCATATGCGAATAATTATTGAAATATCAGTTGCTCGAAGGGTTCAGGGGATCTCGTAGTCGGGCAGTTTCGACTAGAGCTTTCTTGCTTATTTATTTATTTATTTTTTTTTTGTTGTAACTCTATAGCACATTTATAAGGATACCTTAACTAATAAAGTGGCTAAATGCCTTTATTACTACGAATTACGTTTACTAATTTGGGTCACTTCTCGGGTCCAGGGGAGCCTCGATCTTAGCATGGGGTATAGGGACATACAAACATATCTACTGGTTAGATCGACAACTTAATCAATCTGCTAAATAGTGTATGTAATAATATAATATGTGTATAATAGTATTTAGGGTATCTGCCAGACGCCTGGCTGTTGTGGCTGTTGCATACAATTTAGCAAAACCAATATACTCCGATTTCGTCTTTTCAATGGGCTTAGGGTATAACAGAAGCAACTAAAGGCCACAGGCTGAGGCAGTTGCATTGTATGAACTTTCAGATGTCTGTTCATGTGTGTTCGTGTTTATGAGTGTGTGTGTGTGTGGAATATAATTTTGCTGTATTGTTGTATTAAATGATGTCAACAACAGCCGCCCAGCTGAGCTCGAATCGCAGCCAGCGTCAACTTCGATGCCTGAGTCAAATCGAATTTAATTGCAATGCCGCACGTTGGCTTTTAATTAATTTTTACTGGGCAACTGCTGCTGCAGCCCAGCTCTACTCCGCTCTGCGGCTGCAGCTGCAACTGAAGCGAAATCCAAACAAACCTTAATCCCTCTCTACGCCCACAACTAAGCAAACCAACAGCAAGCAACAACAGCAAACAGCAGAGAGGCGGCCGACACACAGCAGTCGAAGCTCTGACAGGGCAACATCAAACGTCACGCACAGGTGCAATGTAATTAGCACGAACCGACAAAGCGACCGAGCAGCAGACGCCAGCAACAACGACAACAACAAAAGCAGCAGCAGTAGCTACGACAGCAGCGAAAAGGACAAAGGGCAAAGGGCGTCGGCTGAAAGACTGGGCACCACATAAAAACAAAAACAAGCAAAATCTGTAAGCCCAAATGCATATAAGCAAGCGAGCAGAGTGGAAATCATTTCTAGCTGCAACAAATCGAATGTAGAACACTCTTTGCATTGCAATTTATTAAGAGGAATAGAATCTGGTTGCCCAAGGAGCAGGAAGAAGAGCAGGATCTGCTTGCCCAAGGAGTAAGTTTATATCCATTGTTAAACCCCTGTTAAAAAGTTGATCAGATTACTCGAAATTTCATTTCAAACTAAATGACAATAGAACTCTAATTATTTTTTATTTATTTCAATTTGAATGCCGTGCAGCATTTAAAGTGAGAGCTCAGGATAAATCATCGATAATTAAGTTATCTCTACAAATATTAGATCTGCAAATATTAGATGCAGTGTAGATTGTCAAAATTTTCATAAAATGGCGATGAATCACTTTTGCAATGAAATTTTGTTAGAATTGTTATTGACAGCTGCTACTCTGAAGTTATTAGGCAACTAAGAAGGTGAGAGATGGTTAATAATAAGAATCCTTGAGCTTTGATTTCTATGTGATAAATCAAGTTGATCACCATAAATGTAATTTTGTAACTAAGAGGAAATAGGAGACTGTTATTAGGTTTGTTATATATTAATTGTTATATATTAAATTTATAGAAGATTGGTGCAATTGTGGTAACAGTCTTTGTATGATTTATCAAATCTGAAAACAACTGGGGCTCAAGGGTATCTCCTAGTCGGGCTAGGGCTACACTAAATATTTAAAGAAAACTTGATCTCTCTATTTATGAAAAGAGAATTAGGGAATATCTCAAAACTGTTCGAAATAATAGATCAAATAAGGTAAACAAAAGTTGAGGAAGTTTCGTTCTTTAAATATTTTGGAATTGTTGTCAAGTGCGGCGCAGAAGCAATCCGAGCATCATAGTCCATGTGCCCCCTTGAACTGTTGGTTCGCAACAAGTACAATTTCAATGAAGAGTTGCTGGAGCTCGGAGCCCGTTTGGTCGTCGCTCGGCTCGCAGCGTTTTAATAGCTTTGAAATTCCAATGGCATCTGTGGCACCACCCACCCACCCATCGCCCCAGCTCGACGCCCGAAACGAGCAAAAGAAATGTCGAGAAATGGAGGGAAAAAAGAGCGAAAAAGAGAGGTGAATAGAGGCGAATGGGAGAGGTGGCGAAACAGGCGGTGGTGGTAGAGTCGCTGAACATTTCGAAAAATTATTGAAGATTTTTTAATTTTTCTCCTTAAACGCGCGAACCACGCGACGCTGTAGCAAGAACAGCAGCAGCAACAACAACAGCAATGACAACAACAACAACAATAGCATCAATAATAGCTGTTGTTGTTTTTATTGATATTAGCTATGCATGCAGCCAGCCAGCAGCAACTGCCATTTTGTTTATGACGTCGACGATGCAACCAGCTGAGGAAGCACGCACCACGGTTCATGGCATGGGGCAAGGGAGAGGGCTCTTACTGTTGCTGCCGTTGATGCTGATGCTGATGCTGTAGTTGGTGTTTCTGTTGGTGTTGGTATTGGTGCCAATGCCATGCCACGTCGGTGACAGAACTCGCACCACTTGCCTTTTGTGGCATTAGCAGCTGCACCGGTGGCCACAGCGTCCTCCCCTTCTCCCCTTCTCTTCCTTCGCAGGCAGCGCTCTGCCTGCCAATGCAACTTTATGCGCACTTTTGATGCTCGCATTGGCGGAAATTAGTATGTTGTTGCTGCTGCGAAGATGTTTATGCTTGTGCGAGGCACATTCACGGATTGTTGATAGGGCAGTTGATAGTTGGGGAGTGTCGCGAGATCTTTTGGAGCGACTGGACTACATAGGCTGGTGTATCATGAAATCTAAATTCAAACAAGTAAACTTAGAGGCAGACCGAAAGAGATGACTTTAATAACCTGACTCATTAATATGTATCTAAACTGTCAGCCAAACATAGGATGATGAGTGGAGCCTATTAAAAACTCAAGTATTTTATAAGCCGCTCTTTATTTAAATTGGTCGCAGAATTGTTGTGCTGTTCTAAAGCTTTGTTTATAGATAACGGCAACACATGTATCATCGCACAAGGAGACGGTAAAACTTATCCTGTATCCTAATGGAATGGATCTGATTTAAGTATGTTATGGTCGTCGAATATCTCTTTACGGCTCAGAGCCATGATATAGGGTTTCTGTACATTTTACGAATATGGCGAACTTAAGCTCTGCCCTCACTGACACGCCGCCTCCCCCAGGGTAGCCCTCTTGGCAGCCCCCGACTGGCAACAAATTTCATGGAAGTACGGCGGCTTTGGTTGGAATTTCTTCGTTTTTTATGATTGCCTGCCACAACTTTTTCGCCATCGATATTGGTGGCAGCGATGTTTGCGGCTGCGACTTTGGCAGCGCTGCCTGCGGATGCAACTCCAACTAGCAAATAGCAATAGCAACAACAACAACAGCAACAACAACAAACTTCGACTGCAGCTGGTTTGCTGTTGTTGTTTGTATGGATTTTGCACATCGTTTATCTTAGAGGACGGCAAACGTTGCTGGCTTCGGAGTCGCCGTTGTTGCGTCGCAGCTGGCGATAGCGAACGGAAATGGCGTTAATGTTGCAACTATAGTAGCAACAGCAGCAACAACCAAAACAGCCACAGCAGCTGCCAATGAGCAAGAACTTAATCTTGGGGATTTAACACTTTCGATATATCTTGGCCGGCGCTGGCGCTGTCTTGCGTGCTGCGGCTCTTAGTCGCTGTCGCCCCACCACAGCGCCGGCTGCGCCACCAAGTTGCAGCCACCGGAAATGTATTGGCAGCCATTATCGATTCAGCTGCCATTTTTATGGCCAAGTTATGGGAATGAAACGCGCTCGGCTTTGGCTAAAGTTTCATCAGTCGTTTCTTTAAGTGTTCGAATACATTTGCGAGTAACTGCTTGCCCCTAGAGATATGAGTGGGTGTTTGTGCGAGCCAGAATGAGCTTAAGGCTAAGTGAGCGGATCGGCGCTCTCCTTATGGAGCCCCTCAGAGCCCTGCAGTGCCTGCCTGCAGCGACGCATACTGCTCCCTACTGAGCTGACGGTAGACCCCATCCCGATTCAGAAAGTAGATGGGGTCCCTAATTAGCTCCGGGCTGTAGCCCTCCAGTGCGAGCTCCCGCTTCTTGAGCTTGAAGGTGGCCGTGCGGGGTATCTCGTCCAGGAGCCGAATGAATAGCGGCCGCGCATAGGGCGGCAAGCTTCCTCGAATCCCAATGGAGAGGTATTCCATGTCGACTTTTCTCAATGGATCCACAATCGCCGCCATGCCGGCCTTGCCTTCCACATGGGGTATCTGCAATAGGAAATCGGATTACAATTTGAATTAATCTCACTTTATCAAAATGAATTTGAAATCAAAATGCATCCCACTTGGCCAAATTAGTAGCTATTAACAAGTCTTTTGGCCGGCCTTCTCTCAGAGTGCCTTTGCGACTTATTTATAGATGGCATTTGGCTACCCACTTTTAGCTTGCTTCTTTTCCGGTTGACTTACCTGCACGCCGTAGACCACGCAGTCGCTGAGCCCAATGCAGTTGGTGATGATGGCCTCCACCTCTTGGGTGGCCACGTTCTCGCCTCGCCATCGGAAGGTGTCACCGGTGCGATCTTTGAAGTAAAAATAGCCGAGTATGTCGCAGACGACCATGTCGCCCGAGTTGAAGTAGCAATCGCCCGGTCTGAAGACCCCGCGCAGTAGCTTCTGCTCGGAGGCCGTCTTGTCCGCATAGCCGTGGAAGGCGCTGATCGCCCGCCGCGCATCCACCTGACCCACCAGCAGACCCACCTCGCCGGGGGCACAGCGCATGCAGTGGCCCTTAGCGTTCCGCAGCGGCTCGCCCGTGAGTTCGTCGCAGCGGAGTATTTGGACGGGATAGAGGCTGCGCCCGAAGACGGGCACAAAGCCGATGGCGCCAATGCGGTTGGTGATGTTGATCAGGTTCGAGTTGCCCTCGGTGGCGCCGTAGATCTCCCCGATGTGGGGAATGCCGAAGCGAGAGACGAACTGCGCCCATATCTGGGGCCGCAGCCCGTTGCCGTACATGAGGCGCAGCTGGTGTAGCGGCTCTTGCGGGGCGTGCTTGTAGGGCGTTGCGAGGAGGTAGCGGCAGAGCTCGCCAATGTACTGGGCGACGGTGCAGTTGTACTGACTGCAGTCGCTCCAGAAATTCGAGGCGGAGAACTTCTTGCGCAGCACCACGGTGGACCCATTGAGCAGGGCATTGCCGACGCCCACGATTCCGCCGGCCGTGTGGTAGAGAGGTAGAGGATTGTATATCACGTCGTCGCGATTCATTCGCAGCATATAAAATGCGCCCGCCGCCATGAACAGAAACCTCAGGTTCGTGATGACCGCCGCCTTGGGTAGGCCCGTGGTGCCGGACGTGTAGACGTAGAGCAGCTTATCCCGGGCGTTGCATTGCGGGCTACGAGTCAGAGGTAGTGGCTGCTGGGCGGCCAGGGCGCTTCTCAAGTCAGTTGCGCCTGGCAGCAGGGCTGGCAGGTCCACATCCGAGTACTGATAGATGGACAGCTCCAAGGGGGGCAGCGACTGCAGGACGTCACTTAGCTCGCAACCCACGATGAGGGCGCAGGCCTTGGAAACGTGGATGCAGTGCAGCAGAGAGTCACCGCGCAGATTCGAGTTAATTAGTGCCGTGATGACGCCCAGTTGGCTAAGACCCAGCCAGAGGCAAGTGTACTCCACGCGGGTCTCCATCAGCAACGCTACGCAGTCGCCGCGCTGCAGTCCGCGTTGCTGGAAGTAGCCCGCCACCTGCTCGCTGAGCCGCAACGCCTCCCTGAAGCTCAGCTGATGATCGCCCATCAAGAAGCATATCTTCTCCGGATGCTTGAAGGCTTGCTCCTGGAAGCACTGGGCCACGGTGCATCCCTTGCGATCCTTGCGCAGCAGGTAAAAGTTAAGGGCAACAAAGCGTTGAAATGCGCTGAAAAGTTAGGGTATTCTGAATCAAAATATTGTTTTAGAGATTTACACGAACCCCAACAATGGATGTTCTAGCTTTTCTGAGGGAATAATTTAATAAATAACAAATACCAACTTTAAACAAGTAAGAAAGCTCTAGTCGAGACTGCTCGACTACGAGATCCCCTGAACCCTTGGAGCAATAGATATTTCAATAATTTTTCGCGTCTTTCAGCTTACACAAAAAACACGCACACACACACAGGCACGTACGCACACACAGGAATACATACACACACACGCATACAGACACACATACACACACACACACACGCATAAACACGCATGGGCTGCAGTGTGCTCTTACTATGAGAACTTAATTGTTTAATAACTTTTTTTATGGACGTACGATCTTCATGAAACTTTCAGATTATGATTATAACATGAATATGCATGCAATTGCCAAAGCCCAAGTCTCTAGTATTTGAAATACGCTTTTTACAAAAGTGAGGGTGAGGGGGTGAATTTAGAGGTGGGGGGTAAATTTTAACAAAAACCGAAATTGTATAAATTGCATATAAGCATACATTAAAAATTTGGAGATTCTAGCAATAAAAGTGTAAAAGATATAATTTTATAACTGGTTTTCGATAAGGGTTTTTTATCGATAAAAAAGATTGGGATGAGTTATCGATTTTTAATGATAAACTTGATATGCGCGCTGTAATTACGGACATTCAAAAAAAAAATTTGAAGTCTCTAGCTCTTATATCTTCTGAAATCGACGCGTTCATACATACGGACAGACGGACAGACAGACGGACAGGGCCAAATCAACTCAGCTCGTCACCCTGATCAAGAATATATATACTTTGTGGGGTCTGCCACGCCTCCTTCTCCCTGTTACATACATTTCAACAAAACCATTATACCCTGATTTCCCATTGAAAATGGGTTCAGGGTATAAAACTATGGCTTGGAATGCAATTCAATTCCAATAATCATAGGAAAAGCAGGGAGACTGAAACACAGAAAATGAAGTATATATATACATATATTAATATTTTTATAAGAAACGAAGTAATAAACTAAACTAATTAGCTGAGAATCAAAAATTAAATTATCTTAAAGTCTACATTCAGATCGATTTGAAATATATGTGTAAGTGTATACATATCTATATCATATATAGTGCCCTAATCTAATCCACGCGGCAGTCCCACACTATCTGACTGCCGTGAAAGAGCTGAACTAACTCTCTCTGCGTCACAATCACAATTTAATTTGATAGACCATCACTTTGAAGTACTTTGTATGTCGAATTTGTCGTTTCGCAAGAAATTTATGGATCTACATTTACTCACATGATATCCCTGTGACAGGTCATTACGAATGCAAAAATATTTGTGGGATTGCGCAGCATTAGGGCCAAGAGGGCGCCCAGCGTCAGGCTGGCCAAGGCGCTGTCGCAGCAGAAGAGTCCAAAGACGATGAATCCTGCCAGCAGAATGCCCAATCGTGTGGCCAGCTTCTGTTTTAAATTGAGCTCTAGCAATATCTCCATTGCCTTTTCTTCCTCCTTAGGATCACGATGTGTTTCACACTCGCTCACTTGTCATAGATATATTTCATTATTAAATAACAGGTAAATATATGAACTGGCAGTTTTTTAAAATCTAACTCGATACCGTCACGAGAGTTATACTTCTCTTTGCAACGCTCGACTGACACTGAGTGAGCGAGCAATCTGAATTTCTCAAGCACTCTTACTCACTCACTCTCTCTCTCTCTCTCTCGCTCACTCTTTATCGCATATATGTACTCATGTGTCTAGCGCGCCTTTTATCGGATCGGGCTGCCCTGATATGGTTTATTGCCAAACATTATAGAAATGTGGGGAACTCGCTACAAACATTCAGATTAACTAAGAAGTAAGAAAGCTCTAGTCGAGTGCTCGACTAGATACTACCCTGAACAAAACTAATCAAAATGCACATTTAGTATGACTAAAATATAAATGAAATAGAAACCCCAATTAGTTAAATATGTATATAAATATTTTGAAACAATTAAAAAAAAATTAACATCAATTGCGCGCTCGGGGCTGAAACCCGAGACTTCTCGATCGAGTGTCACGCCGCTACGCCACTACGCCACCGTACATTTCAAAGGTCTGTTGGCAAAACAGAAATTGGTTCACTACTGCAGCGCCATCTAGCAGATTCTAAGAATGTTCTAGAAGAATTTTGAATGTATGTGTGCATACGCATACGAAGACTGCTGTAGCTGCTGCACGTGCGATTGTTAATTGGCCAAACATTTTATTATTTTTTAACGTCGATTGACTTAACGGAATTTAATAAAACTTTCAGCATATGATCTACATATTTTATTGAATATTTGACAAATTTAAAAAAATCAAAAATCATTCACAATTAGCTATACTGGCATCTGACATACAGTCATTTAAAAAATTTGAAGTCTCTAGCTCTTATATCTTCTGAAATCGTCGCGTTCAAACATACGGACAGACGGACACAGAGACGAACAGGGCCAAGTCAACTCAGCTCGTCGCCCTGATCAAGAATATATGTATGTATATACTTTGTGGAGTCTGCCACGCCTCCTTCTGCCTGTTACATACATTTCAGGGTACAAGTAAGATAGACTGCTCGACGAGATCCCCTGAACCCTTGGAACAATAGCTATTTCAATCATTTTTCGCGTTTTTCTACTTACACAAGACACACACAAACACACACACACATATACACACACACACACACACCCACGCCTAAACACGCAGGGGCTGCAGTGTGCGCTTACTATGAGAACTTAATTGTTTAATAACTTTTCTTGTGGATGGACTATCTTCATGAAACTTTCAGACTATTATCATAACATAAATATGCATGCATTTGCCAAAGAACAAGTCTCTAGTATTTGAAATACTCTTTTTACATATATGTGGGTGAGGGGGTGGATATAAGGGTGGTAAATTTTAACAAAAAGCGAAATTGTAAATTGCATATAAATCTACATTGAAAATTTGAAGACCTTAAAAGACCTTAAAGTCGTACGAGATATAATTTTATAACTGATTTTCAATAAGGTTTTTAATTGATAAAAAAATATCGGGAGTGGTTATCGATTTTTAAAGCAAAACTCGATATCCACGGACGGACGGACGGACAGACAGACAGACAGACAGACGGGCAGGGCTAAATCAACTCAGCTCGTCGCCCTGATCAAGAATATATCAACCTTAAGGGGTCTGCGATGATTCCTTCTGTCTGTTATATACATTTCAACAAAACCATTATACCCTTATTTTCCATTGAAAATGGGTTCAGGGTATAAAAAGCTCTAGTTACTGTCGATGGAAGACCCACTGATTTCTAGGTGGGGTTTCCAAAGACAAATGAGACGTGTTATATTGGGCGTTAAAATCTATAAGCACTACAGTGAAGCTAACCTATGTATATCTAACAATATAAGTTTTTAGCTTGACCCGTGATTTTGTTATCAATTAAAAACGATTATCAAAAACCAGTAATGATACATCTTTAAAGCTAGAGTCGCCAAATTTCAAATATAGATATATCATATGTACTTTATGGATTTTCGATTTACTCCCTACTCCTATATTGAGGTGAGTACCTATGTTCATATGTATATACACATGTATTGAAGAATCGCTCAATTATTGGAATATAGGCTCTACGTAGTACTCTACATTTCTTCGGATTTTATTGATATAATATTAAGCAAACTAAACAAGGAATCTTCAGTCGTGAATTGTTGAATTGAAATTTGTATTACCTAATCAATTTAGTTTCGCTAATCAAAACAGAATGAATTGTATATTGAATTAGCTAAGGCATTTACATAACTAACACAATATATTAATATATCTGTGTTGTTAATATATAAGAAGGAATCATTATCATGGAACACTTTAAAAAGCAATCCGTAGTAGAAGGCGAGATCAGGGCAAGTGAACTCAAAGACAGGCGCTGAGCCAGCCATGGACCTTAAAACAGCTGATATCACATTCAATGTGCCTGCCAAATGAAACGCAATGGAACATTTAAAAAAAAAAAAAAAAAAAAAAAAACCCAACAAAAACAGCTGCATACACATGTGTACGTGCATTTTGATAGCATGAAACAATGGCTTAACAGAGGAGTATATGGAACATTTATTAGCATATATGTGCAATAGCAAAGTGATTAGTTCATGTATGAGAAAAGCAACCTGAATCTAATTAATCGAAATTACTGATTATATAGCTTATTAATTAATTAGTTAAGAAGCGTTGAGAGGTTAAAGGATATCGAGCGACAGAACTAACAGCAACAGCCACAAGAGACAATAAAAACGAGACGATATAAACACCCGTTAAAGCAACAGCAACAACACACAAAGCTCATTGTTACTGCTAAGATGCCAGATATGGCAGATTCCGCACAGTGGGCCCCATTTTTTTTTGTTTTTTTTTGTTTTTTGTTTTTGTGTAAGTATGTATGTATGCAGATTAAATTATAAATACTTTCTCTCTATTTCCATATTTATTTTGATGATGGATTTTTAGTAAGATACGAAATAGCATAATTAAGTATTATTATTTATGCATATACACATTTCCAGAGATTTTTTTTGTATTCTACGAAATTTTCGGAAATTGTGTGTAGTAATTTCGATTCTTGTCCACTGTTCGCTGTGCCAATTAGCATGCGCGTCAAACATAAATATGAATGTGTTTTTTAATGTAACTGTATGTGTGCGATTGCTTAGGTATGTGTGTGGGTATGGGTTTGATGTGTGCCTTGGCATCTATGTCAGGGGCTGGGACCTTGACTTATTAAGTATGCGACGCACAAAACAGTAAACAGTTCTGCACGCGCAGGCTTAGTTGGCTACTTGGCTAAGACTTGGACTTCTTTAGCTTGGCTTGAGTGTGAATAGGCGATTGATGACTACGTGGACCTGACTTTGACTCTGGGCTTGATCTGCTGGCATTGCTGTGCGCATGTAGCCAGGCAGTTGTCAATGAGACGTCAATTCACTTTTAACTCTGGCTTGCAGTTGCAGTTTTTAATGCTATCGCACTATGTATCAGTTGACATACTTTTGAGACAATTCACGTCACGGCGCCCACAATAACAGCAATCGCGACAGCAAGCACAAACACGACCACAGTTGTAACGACACACTTGGCGAACGAAACAACGATACGTTCTAGTCGACTGCAACAACTAATAACAACTGAGCGATCTCTGAGCGGGACCATAGCGTTGTCGGTTCTATTTATTTATCAGCCAGCCAAACCAGCTGACGGAGAGCAGTGCATGAGAGCGAAAACTGTTTGAGAGAGTTTCAATTAGAAACTAGTGCTGGCAAAGTAGTCGGGAGAGACTGACTGTGCAATACTTGTTCGAGGTATAAGTGGGTGACAGACCGTAAATCAATATAGCAGAGAGAAAAGGTAAACTATTAACCTTTACTCGTTATGGTAGATCCAAATATCTCTCGCCTCTATTGAATCTTACATACAAGTTGAATTTCAGACCGATGGATAGAAAGACAGGCATGGAGAGAACCGATTTATACTTTAATACATACGTTATATACTTTCTATACGTTTTGTGGACGAGTATATTAAAAAATTATTTTCTCCAGTGCTTCAACTGAACGCTACGTAACGAAGAGAACTTTTATTTTTATACCCTGAGCCCATTGAAAATGGGAAATCAGGGTATAATGGTTTTGTTAATAGTATGTAACAGGCAGAAGAAGGTGTGGCAGACCCCGCAAAGTATATATATTCTTGATCAGGGCGACGAGCTGAGTCGATTTGGCCCTGTCCGTCTGTCTGTCCATCCGTCCGTCTGTCCGTCCGTATGTATGAACGCGTCGATCTTAGAAGATATAAAAGCTATAGACGAAATTTTTTTTCTAGATTTGTGTATATCACGCGCATATCGAATTTTTCTCTATATATTGTTAAATACTCCCGATATTTTATTATCGATCAAAAACCTTATCGAAAGCTAGTTATTAATTTATATCTCCTACACCTTTAGAGCTAGAGCTTCCAAATTTTAAATGTAGACTTATATGTATTTTATATAATTTCGATTTTTGTTGTAAAACACCCCCCACCCCTATATAAAGGCATATTTCAAGAACTAGAGATTTAAGCTTTGGAATGTACATACATTATGATTATGTTCTGAAAGTTTCATTCAGATTGTACGTCCTAAGCGCAGTCGCTGCTTACTGCGCAGTTAGAGCACGTTCTAATACGTGCGTGTGTATGTATGTATGTGTGCCGAAAAGAAGTGCAGAGTGATTACAATATCAGATTAGAGTGTTCAGGGTATCTCCTAGTCGAGCAGTCTCGACTGGAGTCTTCTTACTTATTATTTAATGATCATTATAAATTTTAGCCGTCACTTCGTGAGATAAAAGATTATATTGGCTTTCAATCCAGAGTAGTAGACAGTGATGATTGTACCCTGAATTAGAGGTGAGCCTGGCTTTTTTTGGGGGCGGGTGTGGGCTACAGTCCTCAACGCGCTTTACCTTAAATAATTAGGGAATATAATATAGCGTTTGGCTGTTTAATATTTAAATAAGTAAGAACGATGCAGTCGGTCGTTATCGACTGCAGAATACTCATTCACATCCCACCAGGAATTTAGTAGCTAAGTTTCGCTCTAATACTGTAGAAAATTAAGTTTTCCCGATTTGCCACGCCCGTACTGGGCGTAGACAACTCATTTTTTGTCAGTTCTTAGAACGAACTAACGGTACCTTAACTGCAAAATTTGAATGCTTGCGCTAAAAAATGTGAAAATTACAGAGTATTTGTCGAAATGCCACGCCCCTAAAGAGGTGTAAAAATTATTTTTCGGTTATCGATAGAGGAGTTGACTAGTAACTTAACTATCTAAATTTGAAGCTTCTAGCTATTATACTTTGGGATCTATAAACTTTTGCGGTTTGCAACGCCCCCCGTTGGCGGACATATATCCGTCGAAGCTTTTTGGTCTTGGGTGATCAGCCCGAGTATATATACAAAATTTGAGGTCTCTAGCATCAATAGTGTCCAAAATATAGCAGAATTAAAAAAATCTATATCTTAAGTCCGATTTGCCAACCCTCTAATGGGCGTAGATATATCCGTCATATCGGATCGACGCGGATCTACATGTAGCTTTTCAACTAATATATACACAAATCGGAATGTGCAATTTCCGATTTGCCACACCCCTAGTGGGCGGATCGGGAAAATTTTAACACTTTATAAATCGGAGATATACACGAGTAATTGTTCCAAATTTCAAGTGTATAGTTTCAATAGCGCCAATAGCGTTTGCGTTCATACGGACAGACGGACGGACAGACAGGCGGACTTACAGCAAGACGGACATTGCACAAAACCAATATATTAATTCATTCTCGTATAATAAGTATAATAATTCACTTTCGTGAATAAGTATGAAAATGCATTTTCTTAACATCCTAAAAATGGAGTAATTTTGCTGTCGATCAACTCTATATCAACTTCATTTGGTTTTACCAGATAAAACAAGTAAGAAAGCTAGTCGAGACTGCTCGACTACTAGATCCCCTGAACCCTTGGAGCAATAGATATTTCAATAATTTTTCGCGTCTTTCAGCTTACACAAGAAACACGCACACACACACGCACGTACGCACACATAGGCATACATACACACACACACGCATACAGACACACATACACACACACACACACACGCATACACACGCACACATACACATACACAAACACATAATAAATGAATATAAAACAAGTAAAAAAAACTCTAGTCGAGAGTGCTCGACTAGATACTACCCTGACCCCAACAAATAAAAATGCTCATTTAGTATGGCTGAAATTTCAATTTCGATGTATTTAAAAATATAAATAAAATACCAAACTCATTTAATAAAATATAAAAATATTTTGAAACAATTAAAAAAAATTACCATCAGTTGCATCGATCGGGATTCGAACCGCAACTTCTCGATCGAGCGTCATGCAGCTAACACACTAGGCCACCTCACTACTGCTAGTGGTGCTGGCAAAACTCAAATAGATTCACTGCTGCAGCGCCATCTACCAAAACTAAACGAAACTAACTGCTGATGTGATTCTAAGAATCTGCTAGAATAACCAAACTATTAAAAACGCACATAAAGTATAGTTAAAATTTCAATTTCGGTGTATTCAAAAATATAAATAAATAGAAAACTCATTTATGAAAATATAAAAATATTTTGAAACAATTAAAAAAAACTAACATCAGTTGCATCGACCGGGATTCGAACCGCGGACTTCTCGATCGAGCGTCATGCAGCTAACACACTAGGCCACCCCACTCCTGCTAGCAATGCTGGCAAAACTCAAATAGATTCACTGCTGCTGCGCCATCTACCAAAACTAAATGAAACTAACAGCTGATGTGATTCAACGAATGTTTTTGTTGTAGCTGCTGCACGTGCGTTTGTTAATTGGCCAAATATTTGATTATTTTTTATTAATTTTTGACTGAACGGAATTTAATGAAACTTTCAGCATATGATCTACATATTATATTGAATATTTGAGAAATTAAAAAAAAAAAAAAATCATTCACAATTAGCTATAGTGGCATCTGATTTGAACTTGAATGTTTATACTCGATAAAAATATAACGGGATGATTTATCGAATTTTAAAAGCAAACTCGACGTCCGCGCTGTATAAACAGTCATTTAAAAAAAAAATCAAGTCTCTAGCTCTTATATCTTCGGAAATCGACGCGTTCATACATACGGACAGACGGACAGACAGACGGACAGGGCCAAATCGACTCAGCTGGTCGCCCTGATCAAGAATATATATACTTTGTGGGGTCTGCCACGCCTCCTTCTGCCTGTTACATACATTTCAACAAAACCATTATACCCTGATTTCCCATTTTCAATGGGTTCAGGGTATAAAAAAACAAGTAAGAAAGCTCTAGTCGAGACTGCTCGACTACGAGATCCCCTGAACCCTGAACTTTCAGCTTACACAAGAAACACGCACACACACACGCACGTACGCACACACAGGCATACATACACACACACGCATACAGACACAAACCCATACACACATTCAGATACACACACACATACACAAACACATACATACACATGCACAAACACATACACACACATACACAAACACATACACACACAAGCACCCACGCATAAACACGCATGGGCTGCAGTATGCGCTTACTATGAGAACTTAATTGTTTAATAACTTTTTTTATGGACGTACGATCTTCATGAAACTTTCAGATTATGATTATAACATAAATATGCATGTAATTGCCAAAGCACAAGTCTCTAGTATTTGAAATACGCTTCTTACAAAAGTGAGGGTGAGGGGGTGAATTTAGAGGTGGGGGGTTAATTTTAACAAAAAGCGAAATTGTATAAATTGCATATAAGCACATATAAAAAATTTGGAGACTCTAGTAATAAAGGTGTAGAAGATATAATTTTATAACTGGTTTTCGATAAGGTTTTTTATCGATAAAAAAAGAACGGGATAAGTTATCAATTTTTAATGATAAACTTGATATGAGCGCTGTAATTACGGACATTTTACGTTCATACATACGGACAGACGGACGGGCAGACAGACGGTCAGGGCCAAATCGACTCAGCTCGTCGCGCTGATCTAGCATATATATACTTTATGGGGTCTGCCACGCCTCCTTGGGCCTGTTACATACATTGAAAATGAGTTCAGGGTATAACAAGTAAGAAAGCTCCAGTCGAGACTGCTCGACTAGGAGATACCCTGAACCCTCCAAGCTGATATTCTAATCATTTTGCACTTATTTTATGCACACATACATACACATGCATCCACACGCACGCATAAACCTGAGCTAACTGCGCAGTAAGCAGCGACTGCGCTTGGGCTGCGCTGCAGTGTGGGCAATATTATGAGAGTTTACTTGTTGAATAATTTCTTTTGTAGACATACGATCTTAATGAAACTTTCAGAGCGTAATTATATGGTAAATATGTGTGTACATTCCAAAGCACAAGTTTCTAATACTTGAAATGCATTTTTTACAAATTAAGTATCCAAAATCTGTAAATTACAAAATCTTTGTATCCATTATCTTTATATACAACGCAAATTTGAAGACTCCAGGTCTCAAAATGTTCAAATTAGGCTAAAAAAAAACAAAATCAATTTTTCGATTATTCTCGATAAAAAAGTTATCGGGCGATTTATCGAAAAAATAAAGCAAATTCGTACTGCGTTTGGTACACACGAGTATGCATGCCAAATTTCAGCTCTCTAGCTCTTATAACTTCTGAGATCGACGCACTCATACGGACGGACGGACGGACAGACGCACAGGGCTATATCGACTCAGCTCGTCGCGCTGATCAAGAATATATATACTTTGTGGGATCTGCCACGCCTCCTTCTGCCCGTTACATACTTTTTCACAACACCATTATACCCTGATTTCCCATTTTCAATGGGTTCAGGGTATAACAAGTAAGAAAGCTCTTGTCGAGACTACTCGACTACGAGATCCCCTGAATCCTTGGAGTGTTAGCTATTTCAATCATTTTTCGCGTCTTTCACACGCACGTACGCACACACAGGCATACATACACACACACGCATACAGACACAAACGCATACACACACTTACATACACACACACATACACAAACACATACACACATACACAAACACATACACACACAAGCATCCACGCATAAACACGCATGGGCTGCAGTGTGCGCTTACTATGAGAACTTAATTGTGGACGTACGATCTTCACGAAACTTTTAGATTATGATTATAACATGGATATGCATGTAATTGCCAAAGCACAAGTCTCTAGTATTTGAAATACGCTTTTTACAAAAGTGATGGTGAGGGGGTGAATTTAAGGATGGGGGGTAAATTTTAACAAAGACCGAAATTGTATAAATTGCATATAAGCACATATAAAAAATTTGGAGACTCTAGCAATAAAGGTATAGAAGATATAATATTATAACTGGTTTTCGATAAGGTTTTTTATCGATAAAAAAAAGATTGGGATGAGTTATCGATTTTTAATGATAAACTCGATATCTGCGCTGTAATTACGAACATTTTACAAAAAATTTGAAGTCTCTAGCTCTTATATCTTCGGAAATCGACGGGTTCAAACATACGGACAGACGGACAGACAGACAGACGGACAGGGCCAAATCAACTCAGCTCGTCACCCTGATCAAGAATATATATACTTTGTGGGGTCTGCCACGCCTCCTTCTGCCTGTTACATACATTTCAACAAAACCATTATACCCTGATTTCCCATTTTCAATGGGTTCAGGGTATAAAAACATGATGTTCTATGTTCAAGAACAGGATGCATCGTCCACTATATGCACTGTTGATGCTGCAGTCCGTCAAGGCAGTGTTTTAGGCCCTGTTCTGTACACTGTCTTCACAGCAGACTTGCCTAGTACAAATGCTGTTCAGATAGCAACATATGCTGACGACACCGCAATCATTGCTACGAACAATGACCCAACTGTTGCAGCCAACCTACTTCAAGAAGAACTTGGTCTAATTGAAGTATGGTTAAAAAGGTGGAGAATAGTGGTGAACGTCCAAAAGTCTGTGCAAGTCACATTCTCGCTCAGACGCGGAATCTGTCCCACAGTTCCACTGAATGGCGCTACCATTCCAGTTAGCGAAACTGTGAAATATCTGGGAGTACACTTGGACCGCCGGCTTACCTGGAAACAGCATATAAAAGCAAAACAAGCTCAACTGAAAGCTAAGACAAAGAAAATGTACTGGCTCCTAGGTCCGCGATCACAGCTAAGCCTTGAAAATAAAATACGGCTATATAAGACTGTCCTGAACCCAGTTTGGACTTATGCGATGCAGCTATGGGGAACAGCAAGCAACTCAAACATAGAAATATTGCTGCGATACCAGTCTATGACATTCAGAACAATTACAGGTGCTCGTTGGTGTATGACCAATTATGATATCCACAAAGACCTTAAGCTCCCTCTTGTCAAAGACGAAGTGAAGGCGGAAAAGATATATAACAAGTAAGAAGGCTCTAGTCGAGACTGCTCGACTAGGAGATAACCTGAACCCTCTAAGCTGATATTCTAATCATTCTGCACTTCTTTTACACACATACATACACATGCATCCACACGCGCGCATAAGCCTGCGCTCTGCTAACTGCGCAGTAAGCAGCGACTGCGCTTGGGCTGCGCTGCAGTGTGGGCAATATTATGAGAATTTATTTGTCGAATAATTTCTTTTGTAGACATGCGATCTTAATTAAATTTTTAGAGTGTAATCATATGGTGAATATATGTGAACATTCCAAAGTCTCTAGTACTTGAAATGCGTTTTTTTCAAATTGAGGGAGAAGGGGGCGTGGCATCCAAGATCTGTAAATTACAAAATCTTTGTATCGATTAACTTTATATACAACGCAAATTTGAAGTCTCCAGGTCTAAAAGTGTCCAAATTAGGCTGAAAAAACAATGCTGATTTTTCGATTATTCTCGATAAAAAAGTTATCGGATGAGTTATCGAAAAAAATAAAGCAAACTCGTACTGCCTATGGTATACACGAGTATGCATGCCAAATTTCAGCTCTCTAGCTCTTATATCTTCTGAGATCCTTTTGCTCATACGGACGGACGGACAGGGCTATATCGACTCAGCTCGTCGTCCTGATCAAGAATATATATACTTTATGGGGTCTGCGATGATTCCTTCTGCCTGTTACATACTTTTCACAAAACCATTATACCCTGATTTCCCATTTTCAATGGGTTCAGGGTATAAAAAGCTAAAATAGCATGTTCATGTCAAAATAGCTAAAATAAAGATCGTCGGCGCTTCAGCCTACAGCACCACCGCGTCGTTTCGATCAACAGTAGTTAAAACAAAATCACATTATTGTTATGACGCCACAAAGCAAAGAAAAGCCAGTGCACTCAGTGCTGCCATTTTAGCCATTAAGTTGCTAGATCTAGCATTTTTATACCCTGAACCCATTTTCAATGGGAAATCAGGGTATAATGGTTTTGTTGAAATGTATGTAACAGGCAGAAGGAGGCGTGGCAGACCCCACAAAGTATATATATTCTTGATCAGGGCGACGAGCTGAGTTGATTTGGCCCTGTCCGTCTGTCTGTCCGTCTGTCCGTCTGTCCGTCTGTCCGTCTGTCCGTATGTATGAACGCGTCGATTTCAGAAGATATAAGAGCTAGAGACTTCAATTTTTTTTTTAAATGTCCGTAATTACAGCGCGCATATCAAGTTTATCATTAAAATTCGATAACTCATCCCGATCTTTTTTTATCGATAAAAAACCTTATCGAAAACCAGTTATAAAATTATATCTTCTACACCTTTATTGCTAGAGTCTCCAAATTTTTAATGTATGCTTATATGCAATTTATACAATTTCGGTTTTTGTTAAAATTTACCCCCCACCCTTAAATTCACCCCCTCACCCTCACTTTTGTAAAAAGCGTATTTCAAATACTAGAGACTTGTGCTTTGGCAATTACATGCATATCCATGTTATAATCATAATCTAAAAGTTTCATGAAGATCGTACGTCCATAAAAAAAGTTATTAAACAATTAAGTTCTCATAGTAAGCGCACACTGCAGCCCATGCGTGTTTATGCGTGGGTGCTTGTGTGCGTATGTGTTTGTGTATGTGTGTGTATGTGTTTGTGTATGTGTGTGTATGTGTTTGTGTATGTGGGTGTGTGTATGTGTATGTGTGTGTGTATGCGTTTGTGTATGTATGCGTGTGTGTGTATGTGTGTCTGTATGCGTGTGTGTGTATGTATGCCTGTGTGTGCGTACGTGCCTGTGTGTGTGTGTGTGTGCGTGTTTCTTGTGTAAGCTGAAAGACGCGAAAAATTATTGAAATATCTATTGCTCCAAGGGTTCAGGGGATCTCGTAGTCGAGCAGTCTCGACTAGAGCTTTCTTACTTGTTGAATTTGAGTTTGCAATTTTTATACCCTGAACCCATTTTCAATGGGAAATCAGGGTATAATGGTTTTGTTGAAATGTATGTAACAGGCAGAAGGAGGCGTGGCAGACCCCACAAAGTATATATATTCTTGATCAGGGCGACGAGCTGAGTTGATTTGGCCCTGTCCGTCTGTCTGTCCGTCTGTCCGTCTGTCCGTCCGTCCGTCTGTCCGTCTGTCCGTATGTATGAACGCGTCGATTTCAGAAGATATAAGAGCTAGAGACTTCAAACTTTTTTTAAAATGTCCGTAATTACAGCGCGCATATCAAGTTTATCATTAAAAATCGATAACTCATCCCGATCTTTTTTTATCGATAAAAAACCTTATCGAAAACCAGTTATAAAATTATATCTTCTACACCTTTATCGCTACAGTCTCCAAATTTTTAATGTATGCTTATATGCAATTTATACAATTTCGGTTTCTGTTAAAATTTACCCCTCGCCCTTAAATTCACCCCCTCACCCTAACTTTTGTAAAAAGCGTATTTCAAATACTAGAGACTTGTGCTTTAGCAATTACATGCATATTCATGTTATAATCATAATCTGAAAGTTTCATGAAGATCGTACGTCCACAAAAAAAGTTATTAAGCAATTAAGTTCTCATAGTAACCGCTCACTGCCGCCCATGTGTGTTTATGCTTGTGTGTGTATATGTATGTAAATGTTTGTGTATGTGTGTTTGTGTGTGTGTGTGTGTGTGTGTGTGTGTGTGTGTGTGTATGTGTGTGTGTATGTGTGTGTGTATGTGTGTGTGTGTGTGCGTGCGTGCGTGTTTCTTGTGTAAGCTGAAACACGCGAAAAATTATTGAAATAGCTATTACTCCAAGGGTTCAGGGGATCTCGTAGTCGAGTAGTCTCGACTAGAGCTTTCTTACTTGTTTTTTTTAAATTGCTATTAGCCACAAATATAGCTATTTTAAAAGAAAATTATGCAACTTTTAGCAATTTTGTGATTTTTGTGATCTCACAATAACACTGCAGTGCACTGCCGTGTAGCAATGCAGACAAATCATTCAATCAATCAATCTTAGAATATGCTAGAGTACGCATTTATGTGTACATAGTACATACACACATACAAATGAGCGCGTGTATAAGGCTGGACTGCTTGATGCTATGCGTGCAGGTTTACAAATATACATATATACATATGTATGTATTTGAGTAAAAATTTAAACTTATAAAATTATTCGGCTAAGAAAAAGAAAAGTATTAAGTGCCATTTAGTCAAGCTCGCACCTTCCCAATAAAATATCTATTTTATAAAAAAGATATATGTATGAAAAAAAAAAAATAATAATAACCCCGAAGAGGTTCGAACCTCCTACTCGCCACTGCTTTGCTTAACCCGCTAGTTGCTAAAATAGAATAGCTTATTAAGAGAGCGTTATCTGACAAAACTACAGTAACGGCTAGAAAATCCAGAAATCAATAAAAATTCTAAGAATGTGAGAAAAGGCGCGCTTCTGTCTGTACGCATAGAATAGACGATGAGCGTGTGCACATGTATAGGAAAATCGCGCTGATCTGCTGCTAGCTTGAAGCCGGTATCCAGTATATGGATGTTAATATATATTATTAAAAGTTAAAATTGTATAAATTATATATGTATGTAATTTAAATGCAATGTTGCAATGATCATAGGAATAGCTATCGATGATTTTCCAATTTTAATGGGATCATGCCCTGTTTTTTGTTGCGCACTAGACTTGAAAATTGCACTATATACTCTGGTTGACAGCGTTTGGGCTGTGAATGAGTCTTCTTCAATCGGTATCGCCCGACTGCAACGTTCCTACTTGTTTTATTTTGTTAGTATGACCAAATGTCCTTGTTCCTATCCCATAGCTCTATCATTCCACTTGGAGCCACCTTGGAGGCTGCGATTTCAAATGACTCCATATATTTTCAATCATATTCATGTCTGAAGAATATTCAGGACACTTCAGGGACTTGAATCCTTGCCATATTATCCACCTTTTGACCAAATTAGACGTGTTCTTTAAGTCATTGTTCTGCATTTTTCAGTAGTAAAACCCATATGTTCACTTAATTCTCCCAAATTCTTTTGTAAAGTGATCAGATACTGTTCATACACATGCATGAACATAGAAATATGATAAGTAGGGGAACGTACGCGCTATGAACTCGACAACTAGCATAAAATAAATGACATATGTTTCAAGTGTGAACTGTCAAACTGGGCACAAATTATGACCCTGACCCTTAGCGATTAGAATACGTAAGAGGCGAGCGCTGAGCATTACAAACTCAGCGATAGCATAAGAATAGCTAATAAGCCAACGCGGAGTCTTATAAACTCAGCAATAAAATAATAATAGCTAATAAGCCAATGCGGAGTCTTACAAACTACGCGATAAGTTAAGAATATGTAATCGACCAATACTGAGCCTTACACACTCAGCAATAGACGCACTAGATTTAATGGTTAAAATTATACATGAGTCTGGGTATAAAAACCCGGGCCCAACAGAATAAAGAATCAATACGAAACTAAACACCAACAAAGTCAAGTGTATTCGTTCAGATACTATCCCGAAACGTTATGCTATCGATTAAAACCAAGAGTCCCAGCACAATCTTTGTTTATTCTCCCTTAAACAAAAAGAGAGCAGCCACCGCGCTTGACAGTTTGCCTTACTGTACTGTTACAGTCAACAGACTGGACTGTGGGAGTTTAAAGCCAGTGCCAGAATGGTCCATATGACTTGAAACTGTTAATATTATAAAATAGGAGTAGAATTATTGATCTCCACACAGCCAATTTTTACCAACACACTAACATTTCTTTTATCCATCAATTCTTTATATAACTTTAAGCAACTCTGTCCACAAAATAAAATTCAGCAAAAAGTATGTTTTTAACCTTCTTCACCAGTAAGGGAAAACCCTATCGCTATCTGCATTGTGCTATGGCGGATATATCTACGCCCATTAGGGGCGTCGCAAATCGGATAAAACTTTATCTCCTATAGATTTACAGCTAGCATGCTGAAATTTTTCACGTAAGGTAATGTTATGATTCTATAAAGATTAATGAGAAAATATATGGCTACGCTCATTACGGGCGTGAAAAATCGGACCTGAAAATATAGTAATTTTTTTTTTATTCTGCTATATTTTTGATACTAATAATACTAGAGACCTCAAATTTTGTATATATACTCGGCTGACCACCCAAGACCAAAAAGCTTCGACGGATATAGGTCCGCCCACAGGGGGCGTGACAAACCGCAAAAGTTTACATCTCCTAAAGTATAATTGCCAGAAGCTTCAAATTTTGATAGTTGAGTTACTAGTAACCTCCTCTATCGATAACCCAAAAATAATGTTTATGCCTCTTTAGGGCCACGCCCCTCATCGAAAAATACACTGTAATTTTCACATTCAAATTTTGCAGTTAGGGTACCGTTAGCATTATTAAGGGGCATTTTCTGCATTTCCTACAGTATTAGAGCGAAACTTAACTACTAAATTGCTGGTGGGATGTGAATGAGTATTCTGTAGTCGGTAACGCCCGGTTGCAACGCTCTTACATGTTTTCTTTTTTATCGAAACGGTAGAAAACCGGGACAACTTCGTGTCAGATCGTGATACGGGACATCTTCAAAAGCGAAACATGTCCCGATATTCAGAACAGATGACAGCCCTATGTTCAGGGTATCTCCTGGTCGAGCATTCCAAACATCTTCAATACGGAAATCTGACCTTTTTATACCCTAAACCCATTGAAAATGGGAAATCAGGGTATAATGGTTTTGTTGAAATGTATGTAACAGGCAGAAGGAGGCGTGGCAGACCCCACAAAGTATATATATTCTTGATCAGGGCGACGAGCTGAGTCGATTTGGCCCTGTCCGTCTGTCTGTCCGTCCGTCTGTCCGTCCGTCCGTCTGTCCGTATGTTTGAACGCGTCGATTTCCGAAGATATAAGAGCTAGAGACTTGAATTTTTTTTTTTTTAAATGACCGTATATACAGCGCGGACGTCGAGTTTGCTTTTAAAATTCGATAAATCATCCCGTTATGTTTTTATCGAGTAAAAACATTCAAGTTCAAATCAGATGCCACTATAGCTAATTGTGAATGATTTTTCCTTTTTTTAAATTTCTCAAATATTCAATATAATATGTAGATCATATGCTGAAAGATTCATTAAATTCCGTTCAGTCAAAAATTAATAAAAAATAATCAAATATTTGGCCAATTAACAAACGCACGTGCAGCAGCTACAACAGAAACATTCGTTGAATCTCATCAGCTGTTAGTTTCGTTTAGTTTTGGTAGATGGCGCAGCAGCAGTGAATTTATTTGAGTTTTGCCAGCGCCACTAGCAGGAGTGGGGTGGCCTAGTGTGCTAGCTGCATGACGCTCGATCGAGAAGTCGCGGTTCGAATCCCGATCGGGGTGCAACTGATGATAACTTTTTTAATTGTTTCAAAATATTTTTATATTTTATTAAATGAGTTTGTATTTTATTTATATTTTTAAATACATCGAAATTGAAATTTCAGCCATACTAATGGACATTTTTATTTGTTGGGTTCAGGGTAGTATCTAGTCGAGCACTCTCGACTAGAGTTTTCTTACTTGTTATACCCTGAACCCATTGAAAATGGGAAATCAGGGTATAATGGTTTTGTTAAAAGTATGTAACAGGCAGAAGGAGGCGTGGCAGACCCCACAAAGTATATATATTCTTGATCAGGGCGACGAGCTGAGTTGATTTGGCCCTGTCCGTCTGTCTGTCCGTCTGTCCGTAATTATGAACGCGTCGATTTCAGAAAATATAAGAGCTAGAGACTTCAAATTTTTTGTAAAATGTTCGTAATTACAGCGCGGATATCGAGTTTATCATTAAAAATCGATAACTCATCCCGATCTTTTTTATCGATAAAAACCCTTATCGAAAACCAGTTATAAAATTATATCTTCTACACCTTTATTGCTATAGTCTCCAAATTTTTAATTTATACTTATATGCAATTTATACAATTTCGGTTTTTGTTAAAATTTACCCCCCACCTCTAAATTCACCCCCTCACCCTCACTTTTGTAAAAAGCGTATTTCAAATACTAACTTGTGTTTTGGCAATTACATGCATATCCATGTTATAATCATAATCTGAAAGTTTCATAAAGATCGTACGTCCACAAAAAAAGTTATTAAGCAATTAAGTTCTCATAGTAAGCGCACACTGCAGCCCATGCGTGTTGGGCACCCGCGGTTACCCGTGGGTATGGGCTGAAAAATCTAATTTTGGGCTGGGTGCGGGCGGTTGCGGGTTAGACTAAGTTAATCCGATTTACCCTAACAAATTTGTACTGTTTTATTAAAATTTAAAATTCATAATAAGTTGTTTAATTTGCAGGCGCACTGTGCTTGCCTGCAAAAACAGGATTGCTTTCGACATCGATAACATTGTGTGCGCTTGCAAATTAAGTAATTATTATGCATTTAAATTTAAATAAAACTGTAAAAAAAGTCGATCTCCGCAGACGGAAATAAAAGTCTTAATTTTATTTCAGCATTTTGACAACAAAATCAATAAGATTGGTGCGCTGTTTAGAAAATGTAGCAACGTAATATTCCGTTAAAGATTTGAACATTTGCTATACCTGATTTCGTGTACACATACGATTAATTTTGGTATCGATGATCTCTATAAAATTGTCATTACGATTAAAAGCATAGGCATTGTGAAAGAAAATGAACGCTAATAATAATGAGTGTGTTAAAACAATATTTGAAGTGCAAAGAGCAATTAGTGCCAATAACAATATATACAAATTGATAGAAAATTCTTCTGGAAAGAGTGATGTTTGGAAAACTTTCAAGATTGTCGAATTCGATGGAAAGCCTCTTGATTTTGTGTGCTGCTGCAAATGCAAGCTTGTTTTGGCTTTTAGGGCCAAAAATGGCACCACAACACTTGATCGGCACAAATGCACTTTAATGCCTCCACCCAATCAACCATTGTTAAACTTTGCATCGAAGGCTGTTCCGAAGAATGTTCTAGATAATTTAGCTAAAAAACAACTGGATTTTGTACCCAAAGACTTGTTGCCATTAAACGTAACTTAGGGTAGGTAAAAGTTAATTTTTTGTTATATTCATCAATGTTAATCTTTGCTAAATTTATAGGAACTGGTTTTCGTAATTATGTTCAAGCTATATTGAACATAGGCGCCCAGTACGGAACGCGCGACTCCCATGATCTGATTCTGTCCCGAAAAAGTTAAAGTTAAAGGATCTGCTCACTACTAACTTGTCAAACACATGGCATTCACTACCGACATGTGGACCGACTAGGTTACCCAGAGAAGCTTTCTTTGCTTAAGTGCACATTATATCCTTTTGTTTAAAAACGTCAATATTAGGAGTAAAAGAATTTGTAGAGGAAAAAAAAAAAAAACTGGCGTTAACATTTTAGAGCAAGTGAAGTATATATTGCTTGAGTATAATTTAGAAAGTAGTTTAAGGAGTAGTGTTATTGTTACTGACAATGGAGCTAACGTAGTTGCCGCTTTCAACACTTATAAGAGACTTTCTTGCGCCTGTCATAACTTGAACTTAGTCATGGACGACGTTATAGAAAAGAATCCCGTTGAAAAAATTAAGACCTTATTGGAAAACTCAAAAAATTTTGTTTAATATTTTAAGCATTCAGAGCTTAACAAAAAACTGAGCAAATCACTAAAACAAGATATTAAAACGCGTTGGAATTCAGTTTTCATTATGCTTAAAAGCATTTGGGAAGTTCAGGAAGAAATTAAAATGTTACTTTTAACAAAAAATCAACTACAACGTATAGCAGATATTGATTTTGCTTTAATGGAATGTTTAATTCCATTTCTAAAACCATTCAAAGATTGTTCTGACAAACTGTCATCTGAAACAGAGCCAACCATTCATATATATGCTTTATGGTACGAGAAACTAAAAAAAAACTTGTAAAATTGAAATATATGACTCCAATGTTATGGAGCATGTAAAAGAAAAAACAAGGCTATCAAGCGCAAATCTTGATATGCTCCTTTTCTTATATAAAAACATGTAATATTTCTGTAAATAATATTGTAATTTTTATACCCTGAACCCATTTTCAATGGGAAATCAGGGTATAATGGTTTTGTTGAAATGTATGTAACAGGGAGAAGGAGGCGTGGCAGACCCCACAAAGTATATATATTCTTGATCAGGATGACGAGCTGAGTTGATTTGGCCCTGTCCGTCTGTCTGTCCGTCTGTCCGTCTGTCCGTATGTATGAACGCGTCGATTTCAGAAGATATAAGAGCTAGAGACTTCAAATTTTTTTTAAAATGTCCGTAATTACAGCGCGCATATCAAGTTTATCATTAAAATTCGATAACTCATCCCGATCTTTTTTTATCGATAAAAACCTTATCGAAAGCCAGTTATAAAATTATATCTTCTACACCTTTATTGCTAGAGTCTCCAAATTTTTAATGTATGCTTATATGCAATTTATACAATTTCGGTTTTTGTTAAAATTTACCCCCCACCTCTAAATTCACCCCCTCACCCTCACTTTTGTAAAAAGCGTATTTCAAATACTAGAGACTTGTGCTTTGGCAATTACATGTATATTAATGTTATAATCATAATCTGAAAGTTTCATGAAGATCGTACGTCCATAAAAAAAGTTATTAAACAATTAAGTTCTCATAGTAAGCGCACACTGCAACCCATGCGTGTTTATGCGTGGGTGCTTGTGTGTGTATGTGTGTGTATATGTGTGTGGTTATGTGTATGTGTGTGTGTATGCGTTTGTGTATGTATGCGTGTGTGTGTGTGTGTATGTGTGTCTGTATGCGTGTGTGTGTATGTATGCCTGTGTGTGCGTACGTGTCTGTGTGTGTGTGTGCGTGTCTCTTGTGTAAGCTAAAAGACGCGAAAAATTATTGAAATATCTATTGCTCCAAGGGTTCAGGGGATCTCGTAGTCGAGCAGTCTCGACTAGAGCTTTCTTACTTGTTAAGAATAAAATTTTTATTTTTGAGAAAAAGAAATTGTAATTTTTGAGAATTAAATTTTTATACCCTGAACCCATTTTCAATGGGAAATCAGGGTATAATGGTTTTGTTGAAATGTATGTAACAGGGAGAAGGAGGCGTGGCAGACCCCACAAAGTATATATATTCTTAATCAGGGCGACGAGCTGAGTTGATTTGGCCCTGTCCGTCTGTCTGTCCGTCTGTCCGTCCGTCCGTCTGTCCGTCTGTCCGTATGTATGAACGCGTCGATTTCAGAAGATATAAGAGCTAGAGACTTCAAATTTTTTTTAAAATGTCCGTAATTACAGCGCGCATATCAAGTTTATCATTAAAAATCGATAACTCACCCCGATCTTTTTTTATCGATAAAAAACCTTATCGAAAACCAGTTATAAAATTATATCTTCTACACCTTTATTGCTAGAGTCTCCAAATTTTTAATGTATGCTTATATGCAATTTATACAATTTCGGTTTTTGTTAAAATTTACCCCCCACCCTTAAATTCACCCCCTCACCATCACTTTTGTAAAAAGCGTATTTCAAATACTAGAGACTTGTGCTTTGGCAATTACATGCATATTCATGTTATAATCATAATCTGAAAGTTTCATGAAGATCGTACGTCCATAAAAAAAGTTATTAAGCAATTAAGTTCTCATAGTAAGCGCACACTGCAGCCCATGCGTGTTTATGCGTGGGTGCTTATGTGTGTATGTGTTTGTGTATGTGTGTGTATGTGTTTGTGTATGTGTATGTGTGTGTGTATGTGAGTGTGTGTATGCGTGCGTGTGTATGTATGCCTGTGTGTGCGTACGTGCGTGTGTGTGTGCGTGTTTCTTGTGTAAGCTGAAAGACGCGAAAAATTATTGAAATATCTATTGCTCCAAGGGTTCAGGGGATCTCGTAGTCGAGCAGTCTCGACTAGAGCTTTCTTACTTGTTTGTAATTGTTTCGGGCGGGCGGGTTGGGCGCGGGTATAAATTTGTATACCCTGAACCCGTTTTCAATGGGAAATCAGGGTATAATGGTTTTGTTGAAATGTATGTAACAGGGAGAAGGAGGCGTGGCAGACCCCACAAAGTATATATATTCTTGATCAGGGCGACGAGCTGAGTTGATTTGGCCCTGTCCGTCTGTCTGCCCGTCTGTCCGTATGTATGAACGCGGCGATTTCAGAAGATATATGAGCTAGAGACTTCAATTTTTTTTTTAAATGTCCGTAATTACAGCGCGCATATCAAGTTTATCATTAAAAATGGGTAACTCATCCCGATCTTTTTGTATCGATAAAAAACCTTACCGAAAACCAGTTATAAAATTATATCTTCTACACCTTTATTGTTAGAGTCTCCAAATTTTTTATATGTGCTTATATGCAATTTATACAATTTCGGTTTTTGTTAAAATTAACCCCCCACCTCTAAATTCACCCCCTCACCATCACTTTTGTAAAAAGCGTATTTCAAATTTTAGAGACTTGTGCTGTGGCAATTACATGCATATTCATGTTAAAATCATAATCTAAAAGTTTCATGAAGATCGTACGTCCATAAAAAAAGTTATTAAGCAATAAAGTTCTCGTAGTAAGCGCTCACTGCCTCCCATGCGTGTTTTTGCTTGTGTGTGTATATGTATGTAAATGTTTGTGTATATGTGTGTATGTGTTTGTGTATGTGTGTGTATGCGTTTGTGTGTGTATGCGTGTGTGTGTGTGTATGTGTGTCTGTATGCGTGTGTGTGTATGTATGCCTGTGTGTGCGTACGTGCGTGCGTGTGTGTGTGTGCGTGTTTCTTGTGTAAGCTGAAAGACGCGAATAATTATTGAAATATCTATTGCTCAAGGGTTCAGGGGATCTCGTAGTCGAGCAGTCTCGACTGGAGCTTTCTTACTTGTTATACCCTGAACCCATTTTCAATGGGAAATCAGGGTATAATGGTTTTGTTGAAATGTATGTAACAGGCAGAAGGAGGCGTGGCAGACCCCACAAAGTATATATATTCTTGATCAGGGCGACGAGCTGAGTTGATTTGGCCCTGTCCGTCTGTCTGTCCGTCTGTCCGTCCGTCCGTCTGTCCGTCTGTCCGTCTGTCCGTATGTATGAACGCGTCGATTTCAGAAGATATAAGAGCTAGAGACTTCAAATTTTTTTTTAAATGTCCGTAATTACAGCGCGCATATCAAGTTTATCATTAAAAATCGATAACTCATCCCGATCTTTTTTTATCGATAAAAAACCTTATCGAAAACCAGTTATAAAATTATATCTTCTACACCTTTATTGCTAGAGTCTCCAAATTTTTAATGTATGCTTATATGCAATTTATACAATTTCGGTTTTTGTTAAAATTTACCCCCACCCTTAAATTCACCCCCTCACCATCACTTTTGTAAAAAGCGTATTTCAAATACTAGAGACTTGTGCTTTGGCAATTACATGCATTTCCATGTTATAATCATAATCTAAAAGTTTCATGAAGATCGTACGTCCATAAAAAAAGTTATTAAACAATTAAGTTTCCATAGTAAGCGCACACTGCAGCCCATGCGTGTTTATGCGTGGGTGCTTGTGTGTGTATGTGTTGTGTATGTGTGTGTATGTGTTTGTGTATGTGTATGTGTGTGTGTATGTGAGTGTGTGTATGCGTTTGTGTCTGTATGCGTGCGTGTGTATGTATGCCTGTGTGTGCGTACGTGCGAGTGTGTGTGTGCGTGTTTCTTGTGTAAGCTGAAAGACGCGAAAAATTATTGAAATATCTATTGCTCCAAGGGTTCAGGGGATCTCGTAGTCGAGCAGTCTCGACTAGAGCTTTCTTACTTGTTTTTTTTTTTATATTTATTTATTGACAACATTATATAACAAATTACAAGTTGCGTGGTGGCTAGGATAGCGCGCGGTGCTTGCGGGACGGCCGTAAAGCATTGCTTCGCAAGCACTATGCGCTACCTTAGCCTGGGACAGCTCGTCTTCTCGATCGCTCGACTCTGCGGAGCTCCATCATCACCGTGGCCGCGAAGGTGCTTGTTAGTTCCCAAGCTTCCTCCGATTCCAGCATGGCGTTGACTAAGTTGTTCGCTCTGATGGAGCGGCCCACTGCCTCTTCCAGACGACGCCTCTCCTCCAGGAACCGTCCACATTCGAAAAGATTGTGGTTGGCGTCTTCCACATGCCCTCGCTCGCACCAGGGGCACTCGTCAGATTCCTCGTGGCCAAAGCTCTTCAAATAGCTCCGAAAGCATCCATGACCCGAGAGGATCTGCGTAAGGTAGAAGTTAACCTCGCCATGTTTGCGGTTAACCCATGGTTCAAGCTCCGGGATGAGCTTGTGCGTCCACCGCCCTTTAGCTGAGCTATTCCACCTTCTTTGCCATCGTGCGATGCTGTTCGCCCTGACAGCGTTGAGTCGCGTAGGCCCGTGCGAATTCCGCTCCACGGCTTCGGCGACCAAATACTCCAGTGGCACCATACCGGCTATGACGAGCGCCGCGTCATCGGAGATAGTCCTGAAAGCGCAGCTGACTCTGATTGCGCTCAGCCTGTAGATCGCGCAAATGCCTCGGCTGTAGCTCGGCGTTGCCATGTGTATGTACGTGTTTGTGTATGTGTGTGTGCATGTGTATGTGTATGTATGTGTTTGTGTATGTGAGTGTGCATGTGAGTGTGTGTATGCGTTTGTGTCTGTGTGCGTGTGTGTGTATGTATGCCTGTGTGTGTGTGTGTGTGTGCGTGTTTCTTGTGTAAGCTGAAAGACGCGAAAAATTATTGAAATATCTATTGCTCCAAGGGTTCAGGGGATCTCGTAGTCGAGCAGTCTCGACTAGAGCTTTCTTACTTTTTATACCCTGAACCCATTGAAAATGGGAAATCAGGGTATAATGGTTTTGTGAAAAAGTATGTAACAGGCAGAAGGAGGCGTGGCAGACCCCACAAAGTATATATATTTTTGATCAGGGCGATGAGCTGAGTCGATTTGGCCCTGTCCGTCTGTCTGTCCATCCGGCCGTCCGTCAAGATAGAGACTTGAAACTCTTTTTCCTAGGTCCGTGTACATCAGCGCATATCAAGTTTTTCTCTAAATATCGATAACTATGTCCGATACTATATTATCGATTCAAAACCTTATCGAAAGGTAGTTATTTAATTGTGTCTCCTACACCTTTAAAGCTAGACCTTCCAAATTTATTATTTATACTTATATGCATTTTATACAATTTCGGTTTTTGTCAAAATTTACTCTCGACCCCTATATTCACCCCTTCATCCTTACCTTTGTAATAGGCATGTTTCAAATACTAGAGACTTATCATAATCTGATCTAATCTGATAATGAAGATCGTACGTTCACAAAAAAAGTTATTAAGCAATTAAGTTCTCATAGTAAGCGCTCACTGCAGCCCATGCGTGCTTATGCGTGGGGGCTTGTGTGTGTATGTGTTTGTGTATGTGTATGTATGTGTTTGTGTATGTGTGTGTGCATGTGAGTGTGTGTATGCGTTTGTGTCTGTATGCGTGTGTGTCTATGTGTGCCTGTGTGTGCGTACGTGCCTGTGTGTGTGTGTGTGTCTTGTGTAAGTAGAAAGTCGCGAAAGTGATTAAAATAGCTATTGCTCGAAGGGTTCAGAGGTTCTCGTCGTCGAGCAGTCTCGATTAGAGCTTTCTTATTTGTTTTTATGAACAAATTTCCTTAAAAAAAAAAAAAAATAAAAAAAAAAATAAATAAATTGACTTTCCTGTTGTAAAATATTTTTAGGATAACAACATTTATCATATATTCTATACCAGCGTGATTAGCTAATCCGATATAGCTACTTGTGTACCCTTTTTATCACAAAAGAGAGGCATAATGAAGGACTACAACATGAATTATCTATATATATATATTTATATATATGTATTTATATTTATATATGAAGCAGTTTTCATTTGTCAGTTATATTTCAGTAAAACGAGCTAGAATGCTAGCAGCAGCTGAGAAGAGTCCCAGGGGTCAACTAAAGCTCAAATGCAACGGGCTCAAAATTTGAGTGCGATCTTGGATTTGAGTGACAGTCGCCCTATATAAAGGGCAGCAGCTGAAGCATTTCTTCAGTCGTCCAGGCACGGTGGGGATCAGCAGATCATGCAGTCCAGTAAAGTGAAGTGAAGTGAAGTGTATAAGGGATCGACGGACCGACAGACCGACAGACCGAAAGACCGACAGACCGACAGACCGACAGAAGTGACTGAGCAGACTGACAGAGCGACGAAATGAGAGAGTGACAGAGCAACTGAACAACAATAAAACTGACTGACAGAGCTACGAAATGACAGAGTGACAGAGCCACTGAACAACTGACTGATTGAGCGCCGAAATGACAGAGTGACAGAGCCACTGAACAACAGTACAACTGACTAAAAGAGCGACGAAATGACAGAGTGACAGAATGGCAGAATGACAGTGACAGAGTCACTGAACAACAGTAGAACTGACTGACAGTGCGACGAAATGACTGAGTGACAGAGCCACTGAACAACAATACAACTGACTGACATAGTGACGAAATGACAGAGTAACAGAGCCACTGAACAACAGTACAACTGACAAAACGACGAAATGACAGAGTGACAGAGCCACTGAACAACAGTACAACTGACTAAAAGAGCGACGAAATGACAGAGTGACAGAATGGCAGAATGACAGTGACAGAGTCACTGAACAACAGTAGAACTGACTGACAGTGCGACGAAATGACAGAGTGACAGAGCCAATGAAAAACAGTACAACTGACTGACAGAGCGACGAAATGACAGAGTAACAGAGCCACTGAACAACAGTACAACTGACAAAACGACGAAATGACAGAGTGACAGAGCCACTGAACAAGAGTACAACTGACTGACAGAGCGACGAAATGACAGAGTAACAGAGCCACTGAACAACAGTACAACTGACATAGTGACGAAATGACTGAGTGACAGAGCCACTGAACAACAATACAACTGACTGACATAGTGACGAAATGACCGAGTCACAGGATCGCAGAATGACAGAGTGACAGAGTCACTGACGAACAGTAAAACTGACAGAGCGACGAAATGACAGAGTGACAGAGCCACTGAACAACAGTACAACTGACTGACAGAGCGACGAAATGACAGAGTAACAGAGCCACTGAACAACAGTACAACTGACAAAACGACGAAATGACAGAGTGACAGAGCCACTGAACAACAGTACAACTGACTAAAAGAGCGACGAAATGACAGAGTGACAGAATGGCAGAATGACAGTGACAGAGTCACTGAACAACAGTAGAACTGACTGACAGTGCGACGAAATGACAGAGTGACAGAGCCAATGAAAAACAGTACAACTGACTGACAGAGCGACGAAATGACAGAGTAACAGAGCCACTGAACAACAGTACAACTGACATAGTGACGAAATGACTGAGTGACAGAGCCACTGAACAACAATACAACTGACTGACATAGTGACGAAATGACCGAGTCACAGGATGGCAGAATGACAGAGTGACAGAGTCACTGACGAACAGTAAAACTGACAGAGCGACGAAATGACAGAGTGACAGAGCCACTGAACAAGAGTACAACTGACATAGTGACGAAATGACAGAGTGACAGAGCCACTGAACAACAATACAACTGACTGACAGAGCGACGAAATAATAGAGTAACAGAGCCACTGAACAACAGTACAACTGACATAGTGACGAAATGACTGAGTGATAGAGCCACTGAACAACAGGACGACTGAAGGAGCGATGAAATGACCGAGTGACAGAATGGCAGAATGATAGTGACAGAGTCACTGAACAACAGTAGAACTGACTGACAGTGCGACGAAATGACAGAGTGACAGAGCCAATGAAAAACAGTACAACTGACTGACAGAGCGACGAAATGACAGAGTAACAGAGCCACTGAACAACAGTACAACTGACTGACAGAGCGACGAAATGACAGAGTGACAGAGCCACTGAACAACAGTACAACTGACTAAAAGAGCGACGAAATGACAGAGTGACAGAATGACAGAGTGACAGAGTCACTGACGAACAGTAAAACTGACAGAGCGACGAAATGACAGAGTGACAGAGCCACTGAACAACAGTACAACTGACTAAAAGAGCGACGAAATGACAGAGTGACAGAATGGCAGAATGACAGTGACAGAGTCACTGAACAACAGTAGAACTGACTGACAGTGCGACGAAATGACAGAGTGACGGAGCCAATGAAAAACAGTACAACTGACTGACAGAGCGACGAAATGACAGAGTAACAGAGCCACTGAACAACAGTACAACTGACATAGTGACGAAATGACTGAGTGACAGAGCCACTGAACAACAATACAACTGACTGACATAGTGACGAAATAACCGAGTCACAGGATGGCAGAATGACAGAGTGACAGAGTCACTGACGAACAGTAAAACTGACAGAGCGACGACATGACAGAGTGACAGAGCCACTGAACAACAGTACAACTGACTGACAGAGCGACGAAATGACAGAGTGACAGAGCCACTGAACAACAATACAATTGAAAACCGACGAAATGACAGAGTGACAGAGCCACTGAACAACAGTACAACTGACATAGTGACGAAATGACAGAGTGACAGAGCCACTGAACAACAATACAACTGACTGACATAGTGACGAAATGACCGAGTCACAGGATGGCAGAATGACAGAGTGACAGAGTCACTGACGAACAGTAAAACTGACAGAGCGACGAAATGACAGAGTGACAGAGCCACTGAACAACAGTACAACTGACTGACAGAGCGACGAAATGACAGAGTGACTGAGCCACTGAACAATAATACAACTGACATAGTGACGAAATAACAGAGTGACAGAGCCACTGAACAACAGTACAACTGACAAAACGACGAAATGACCGAGGGACAGAATGACAGAGTGACAGAGTCACTGAAGAACAATAAAACTGACAGAGCGACGAAATGACAGAATGACAGTCCCTGACGAACAGTACAACTGACTGACAGAGCGACGAAATGACCGAGTCACAGAATGGCAGAATGACAGAGTGACAGAGTCACTGAAGAACAGTAAAGCTGACAGAGCGACGAAATGACAGAGTGACAGAGCCACTGAACAACTGACTGATTGAGCGACGAAATGACAGAGTGACAGAGCCACTGAACAACAATACAACTGACTGACAGAGCGACGAAATGAGAGACTGACAGTGCAACGAAATGACAGAGTGACAGAGCCACTGAACAACAATACAACAGACTGACATAGTGACGAAATGAGAGACTGACAGTGCGACGAAATGACAGAGGGACAGAGCCACTGAACATCAATAAAACTGACTGACAGAGCGACGAAATGACAGAGTGACAGAGCCAATGAAGAACAGTACAACTGACTGACAGAGCGACGAAATGACAGAGTGACAGAGCCAATGAAGAACAGTACAACTGACTGACAGAGCGACGAAATGACAGAATGACAGAGCCAATGAAGAACAGTACAACTGACTGACAGAGCGACGAAATGACAGAGTGACAGAGCCACTGAACAACAATACAACTGACTGACAAAGCGACGAAATGAGAGACTGACAGTGCGACGAAATGACAGAGTGACAGAGCCACTGAACAACAATACAACAGACTGACATAGTGACGAAATGAGAGACTGACAGTGCGACGAAATGACAGAGGGACAGAGCCACTGAACATCAATAAAACTGACTGACAGAGCGACGAAATGACAGAGTGACAGAGCCAATGAAGAACAGTACAACTGACTGACAGAGCGACGAAATGACAGAGTGACAGAGCCAATGAACAACAGTACAACTGACTGACAGAGCGACGAAATGACAGAGTGACAGAGCCACTGAACAACAATACAACAGACTGACATAGTGACGAAATGACAGAGTGGCAGAGCCACTGAACCAAAAGTAGAACTGACTGACACAGCGACGAAATGACAGAGTGACAGAGCCATTGAACAACAGTATAGCTGACTCAAAGAGCGACGAAATGACAGAGTGAGCCACTGAACAAAAGGTCGACTAACTGACACAGTGACGAAATGACAGAGTGACAAAGTGACAGAGTCACTGACGAGCAGTACAACTGACTGACATAGTGACGAAATTACAGAGTGACAGAGCCACTTAACAACAAAACAACTGACTGACAGAGCGACAAAGTGAATGAGGGACAGAATGGCAGAATGATAGAATGACAGACTCACTGAAGATCAATACAACTGACTGACAGAGCGACGAAATGACAGAGTGACAGAGCCACTGAACAACAGTAGAACTGATTGACATAGTGACGAAATGACAGAGTGACCGAGCCACTGACGAACAGTACAACTGACTGACAGAGCGGCGAAATGAGAGACTGACAGTGCGACGAAATGACAGAATGACAGAGCCAATGAAAAACAGTACAACTGACTGACAGAGCGACGAAATGACAGAGTGACGGAGCCACTGAACAACAGTATAACTGATTGACATAGTGACGAAATGACAGAGTGACCGAGCCACTGAACAACAGTAGAACTGACTGACATGGTGACGAAATGACAGAGTGATAGAGTCACTGACGAACAGTACAACTGACTGACATAGTAACGAAATGACAGAGTGACAGAGCCACTGAACAACAGGACGACTGACTGACAGAGTGACGAAATGACAGAGTGACAAAGTGACAGAGTCACTGACAAACAGTACAACTGCCTGACAGAGCGACGAAATGACAGAATGACAGAGCCAATGAAGAACAGGACTGATAGAGTGAGCGAGTGACAGAGCCACTGAACAACAATACAACTGACTGACATAGTGACGAAATGACCGAGTGACGGAATGGCAGAATGACCGAGTGACAGAGTCACTGACGAACAGTACAACTGACTGACAAAGCGACGATATGACAGAGCGACGAATTGACAGAGTGACCCACTCAATCATTATCAGTTATATATCAGTAAAACGAAGCTAGAATGCTAGCAGCAGCTGAGAAGAGTCCCAGGGGTCAACTAAAGCTCAAATGCAACGGGCTCAAAATTTGAGTGCGATCTTGGATTTGAGTGATAGTCGCCCTATATAAAGGGCAGCAGCTGAAGCATTTCTTCAGTCGTCCAGGCCCGTTGGGGATCAGCAGATCATGCAGTCCAGTAAAGTGAAGTGAATTGAAGTGTATAACGGATCGATGGACCGACGGACCGACGGACCGACAGACCGACAGACAGACAGACTGACAGAGCGACGAAATGACAGAGTGAATGAGCCACTGAACAACAATACAACTGACAAAGCGACGAAATGACAGAGTGGCACAGCCACTGAACAACAGTACAACTGACAAAACGACGAAATGACAGAGTGACAGAGTGACAGAGTGACAGAGCCACTGAACAACAGGACGACTGACTGACAGAGTGACGAAATGACAGAGTGACAGAGCCACTGAACAACAGGACTGATAGAGTTAGCGAGTGACAGAGCCACTGAACAACAATACAACTGACTGACATAGTGACGAAATGACCGAGTGACGGAATGGCAGAATGACCGAGTGACAGAGTCACTGACGAGCAGTACAACTGACTGACATAGTGACGAAATGACAGAGTGACAGAGCCACTTAACAACAGTACAACTGACTGACAGAGCGACAAAGTGAATGAGGGACAGAATGGCAGAATGATAGAATGACAGACTCACTGAAGATCAATACAACTGACTGACAGAGCGACGAAATGACAGAGTGACAGAGCCACTGAACAGAGAACTGACTGACATAGTGACGAAATGACAGAGTGACAAAGTGACAGAGTCACTGACGAACAGTTCAACTGACTGACAGAGCGACGAAATGACAGAGTGACAGAGCCAATGAATAACAGTACAACTGACTGACAGAGCGACGAAATGACAGAGTGACAGAGCCACTGAACATCAATACAACTGACTGACAGAGTGACGAAATGACAGAGTGACAAAGCGACAGAGTCACTGACGAGCAGTACAACTGACTGACATAGTGACGAAATGACAGAGTGACAGAGCCACTGAACAACAGTACAACTGACTGACAGAGCAACGAAATGACAGAGTGACAGAGCCACTGAACATCAATACAACTGACTGACAGAGTGACGAAATGACAGAGTGACAAAGCGACAGAGTCACTGACGAGCAGTACAACTGACTGACATAGTGACGAAATGACAGAGTGACAAAGTGACAGAGTCACTGACGAACAGTACAACTGACTGACATAGTGACGAAATGACAGAGTGACGGAGCCACTGAACAACAGTACAACTGACTGACAGAGCGACGAAATGACAGAGTGACAGAGCCATTGAACAACAGTATAGCTGACTCAAAGAGCGACGAAATGACAGAGTGAGCCACTGAACAAAAGGTCGACTAACTGACACAGTGACGAAATGACAGAGTGACAAAGTGACAGAGTCACTGACGAGCAGTACAACTGACTGACATAGTGACGAAATTACAGAGTGACAGAGCCACTTAACAACAAAACAACTGACTGACAGAGCGACAAAGTGAATGAGGGACAGAATGGCAGAATGATAGAATGACAGACTCACTGAAGATCAATACAACTGACTGACAGAGCGACGAAATGACAGAGTGATAGAGTCACTGACGAACAGTACAACTGACTGACAGAGCGGCGAAATAAGAGACTGACAGTGCGACGAAATGACAGAATGACAGAGCCAATGAAAAACAGTACAACTGACTGACAGAGCGACGAAATGACAGAGTGACGGAGCCACTGAACAACAGTACAACTGACTGACAGAGCGACGAAATGACAGAGTGACAGAGCCACTGAACATCAATGCAACTGACTGACATAGTGGCGAAATGACAGAATGACAGAGCCACTGAACATCAATACAACTGACTGACAGAGTGACGAAATGACAGAGTGACAGAGCCACTGAACAACAATACAACTGACTGACAGAGCGACGAAATGACAGAGTGACAGAGCCAATGAATAACAGTACAACTGTCTGACAGAGCGACGAAATGACAGAGTGACAGAGCCATTGAACAACAGTATAGCTGACTCAAAGAGCGACGAAATGACAGAGTGACAGAGCCACTGAACATCAATACAACTGACTGACAGAACGACGAAATGACAGAGTGACCGAGCCACTGAACAACAGTAGAACTGACTGACATAGTGACGAAATGACAGAGTGACAGAGTCACTGACGAACAGTACAACTGACTGACATAGTGACGAAATGACAGAGTGACAGAGCCACTTAACAACAGTACAACTGACTGACAGAGCGACAAAGTGAATGAGGGACAGAATGGCAGAATGATAGAATGACAGACTCACTGAAGATCAATACAACTGACTGACAGAGCGACGAAATGACAGAGTGACAGAGCCACTGAACAACAGTAGAACTGATTGACATAGTGACGAAATGACAGAGTGACCGAGCCACTGAACAACAGTAGAACTGACTGACATGGTGACGAAATGACAGAGTGATAGAGTCACTGACGAACAGTACAACTGACTGACAGAGCGGCGAAATGAGAGACTGACAGTGCGACGAAATGACAGAATGACAGAGACAATGAAAAACAGTACAACTGACTGACAGAGCGACGAAATGACAGAGTGACGGAGCCACTGAACAACAGTATAACTGATTGACATAGTGACGAAATGACAGAGTGACCGAGCCACTGAACAACAGTAGAACTGACTGACATGGTGACGAAATGACAGAGTGATAGAGTCACTGACGAACAGTACAACTGACTGACAGAGCGGCGAAATGAGAGACTGACAGAGCGACGAAATGACAGAGTGACGGAGCCACTGAACAACAGTATAGCTGACTCAAAGAGCGACGAAATGACAGAGTGACAGAGCCACTGAACATCAATACAACTGACTGACAGAGTGACGAAATGACAGAGTGACAAAGCGACAGAGTCACTGACGAGCAGTACAACTGACTGACATAGTGACGAAATGACAGAGTGACAAAGTGACAGAGTCACTGACGAACAGTACAACTGACTGACATAGTGACGAAATGACAGAGTGACGGAGCCACTGAACAACAGTACAACTGACTGACAGAGCGACGAAATGACAGAGTGACAGAGCCATTGAACAACAGTATAGCTGACTCAAAGAGCGACGAATTGACAGAGTGAGCCACTGAACAAAAGGTCGACTAACTGACACAGTGACGAAATGACAGAGTGACAAAGTGACAGAGTCACTGACGAGCAGTACAACTGACTGACATAGTGACGAAATTACAGAGTGACAGAGCCACTTAGCAACAAAACAACTGACTGACAGAGCGACAAAGTGAATGAGGGACAGAATGGCAGAATGATAGAATGACAGACTCACTGAAGATCAATACAACTGACTGACAGAGCGACGAAATGACAGAGTGATAGAGTCACTGACGAACAGTACAACTGACTGACAGAGCGGCGAAATGAGAGACTGACAGTGCGACGAAATGACAGAATGACAGAGCCAATGAACATCAATAAAACTGACTGACAGAGCGACGAAATGACAGAGTGACAGAGCCAATGAAGAACAGTACAACTGACTGACAGAGCGACGAAATGACAGAGTGACAGAGCCAATGAAGAACAGTACAACTGACTGACAGAGCGACGAAATGACAGAGTGACAGAGCCAATGAAGAACAGTACAACTGACTGACAGAGCGACGAAATGACAGAGTGACAGAGCCAATGAAGAACAGTACAACTGACTGACAGAGCGACGAAATGACAGAGTGACAGAGCCAATGAAGAACAGTACAACTGACTGACAGAGCGACGAAATGACAGAGTGACAGAGCCAATGAAGAACAGTACAACTGACTGACAGAGCGACGAAATGACAGAGTGACAGAGCCACTGAACAACAATACAACTGACTGACAAAGCGACGAAATGAGAGACTGACAGTGCGACGAAATGACAGAGTGACAGAGCCACTGAACAACAATACAACAGACTGACATAGTGACGAAATGAGAGACTGACAGTGCGACGAAATGACAGAGGGACAGAGCCACTGAACATCAATAAAACTGACTGACAGAGCGACGAAATGACAGAGTGACAGAGCCAATGAAGAACAGTACAACTGACTGACAGAGCGACGAAATGACAGTGTGACAGAGCCAATGAACAACAGTACAACTGACTGACAGAGCGACGAAATGACAGAGTGACAGAGCCACTGAACAACAATACAACAGACTGACATAGTGACGAAATGACAGAGTGGCAGAGCCACTGAACCAAAAGTAGAACTGACTGACACAGCGACGAAATGACAGAGTGACAGAGCCACTGAACAACAGGACGACTGACTGACAGAGTGACGAAATGACAGAGTGACAAAGTGACAGAGTCACTGACAAACAGTACAACTGCCTGACAGAGCGACGAAATGACAGAATGACAGAGCCAATGAAGAACAGGACTGATAGAGTGAGCGAGTGACAGAGCCACTGAACAACAATACAACTGACTGACATAGTGACGAAATGACCGAGTGACGGAATGGCAGAATGACCGAGTGACAGTGTCACTGACGAACAGTACAACTGACTGACAAAGCGACGATATGACAGAGCGACGAATTGACAGAGTGACCCACTCAATCATTATCAGTTATATATCAGTAAAACGAAGCTAGAATGCTAGCAGCAGCTGAGAAGAGTCCCAGGGGTCAACTAAAGCTCAAATGCAACGGGCTCAAAATTTGAGTGCGATCTTGGATTTGAGTGATAGTCGCCCTATATAAAGGGCAGCAGCTGAAGCATTTCTTCAGTCGTCCAGGCCCGTTGGGGATCAGCAGATCATGCAGTCCAGTAAAGTGAAGTGAAGTGAAGTGTATAACGGATCGATGGACCGACGGACCGACGGACCGACAGACCGACAGACCGACAGACAGACAGACTGACAGAGCGACGAAATGACAGAGTGAATGAGCCACTGAACAACAATACAACTGACAAAGCGACGAAATGACAGAGTGGCACAGCCACTGAACAACAGTACAACTGACAAAACGACGAAATGACAGAGTGACAGAGTGACAGAGCCACTGAACAACAGGACGACTGACTGACAGAGTGACGAAATGACAGAGTGACAGAGCCACTGAACAACAGGACTGATAGAGTTAGCGAGTGACAGAGCCACTGAACAACAATACAACTGACTGACATAGTGACGAAATGACCGAGTGACGGAATGGCAGAATGACCGAGTGACAGAGTCACTGACGAGCAGTACAACTGACTGACATAGTGACGAAATGACAGAGTGACAGAGCCACTTAACAACAGTACAACTGACTGACAGAGCGACAAAGTGAATGAGGGACAGAATGGCAGAATGATAGAATGACAGACTCACTGAAGATCAATACAACTGACTGACAGAGCGACGAAATGACAGAGTGACAGAGCCACTGAACAGAGAACTGACTGACATAGTGACGAAATGACAGAGTGACAAAGTGACAGAGTCACTGACGAACAGTTCAACTGACTGACATAGTGACGAAATGACAGAGTGACGGAGCCACTGAACAACAGTACAACTGACTGACATAGTGACGAAATGACAGAGTGACAGAGCCATTGAACAACAGTATAGCTGACTCAAAGAGCGACGAAATGACAGAGTGAGCCACTGAACAAAAGGTCGACTGACTGACAGAGCGACGAAATGACAGAGTGACAAAACCAATGAATAACAGTACAACTGACTGACAGAGCGACGAAATGACAGAGTGACAGAGCCACTGAACATCAATACAACTGACTGACAGAGTGACGAAATGACAGAGTGACAAAGCGACAGAGTCACTGACGAGCAGTACAACTGACTGACATAGTGACGAAATGACAGAGTGACAGAGCCACTGAACAACAGTACAACTGACTGACAGAGCAACGAAATGACAGAGTGACAGAGCCACTGAACATCAATACAACTGACTGACAGAGTGACGAAATGACAGAGTGACAAAGCGACAGAGTCACTGACGAGCAGTACAACTGACTGACATAGTGACGAAATGACAGAGTGACAAAGTGACAGAGTCACTGACGAACAGTACAACTGACTGACATAGTGACGAAATGACAGAGTGACGGAGCCACTGAACAACAGTACAACTGACTGACAGAGCGACGAAATGACAGAGTGACAGAGCCATTGAACAACAGTATAGCTGACTCAAAGAGCGACGAAATGACAGAGTGAGCCACTGAACAAAAGGTCGACTAACTGACACAGTGACGAAATGACAGAGTGACAAAGTGACAGAGTCACTGACGAGCAGTACAACTGACTGACATAGTGACGAAATTACAGAGTGACAGAGCCACTTAACAACAAAACAACTGACTGACAGAGCGACAAAGTGAATGAGGGACAGAATGGCAGAATGATAGAATGACAGACTCACTGAAGATCAATACAACTGACTGACAGAGCGACGAAATGACAGAGTGATAGAGTCACTGACGAACAGTACAACTGACTGACAGAGCGGCGAAATAAGAGACTGACAGTGCGACGAAATGACAGAATGACAGAGCCAATGAAAAACAGTACAACTGACTGACAGAGCGACGAAATGACAGAGTGACGGAGCCACTGAACAACAGTACAACTGACTGACAGAGCGACGAAATGACAGAGTGACAGAGCCACTGAACATCAATACAACTGACTGACATAGTGGCGAAATGACAGAATGACAGAGCCACTGAACATCAATACAACTGACTGACAGAGTGACGAAATGACAGAGTGACAGAGCCACTGAACAACAATACAACTGACTGACAGAGCGACGAAATGACAGAGTGACAGAGCCAATGAATAACAGTACAACTGTCTGACAGAGCGACGAAATGACAGAGTGACAGAGCCATTGAACAACAGTATAGCTGACTCAAAGAGCGACGAAATGACAGAGTGACAGAGCCACTGAACATCAATACAACTGACTGACAGAACGACGAAATGACAGAGTGACCGAGCCACTGAACAACAGTAGAACTGACTGACATAGTGACGAAATGACAGAGTGACAGAGTCACTGACGAACAGTACAACTGACTGACATAGTAACGAAATGACACAGTGACAGAGCCACTTAACAACAGTACAACTGACTGACAGAGCGACAAAGTGAATGAGGGACAGAATGGCAGAATGATAGAATGACAGACTCACTGAAGATCAATACAACTGACTGACAGAGCGACGAAATGACAGAGTGACAGAGCCACTGAACAACAGTAGAACTGATTGACATAGTGACGAAATGACAGAGTGACCGAGCCACTGACGAACAGTACAACTGACTGACAGAGCGGCGAAATGAGAGACTGACAGTGCGACGAAATGACAGAATGACAGAGCCAATGAAAAACAGTACAACTGACTGACAGAGCGACGAAATGACAGAGTGACGGAGCCACTGAACAACAGTATAACTGATTGACATAGTGACGAAATGACAGAGTGACCGAGCCACTGAACAACAGTAGAACTGACTGACATGGTGACGAAATGACAGAGTGATAGAGTCACTGACGAACAGTACAACTGACTGACAGAGCGGCGAAATGAGAGACTGACAGAGCGACGAAATGACAGAGTGACGGAGCCACTGAACAACAGTATAGCTGACTCAAAGAGCGACGAAATGACAGAGTGACAGAGCCACTGAACATCAATACAACTGACTGACATAGTGGCGAAATGACAGAATGACAGAGCCACTGAACATCAATACAACTGACTGACAGAGTGACGAAATGACAGAGTGACAAAGTGACAGAGTCACTGAACAACAATACAACAGACTGACAGAGCGACGAAATGACAGAGTGACAGAGCCAATGAATAACAGTACAACTGTCTGACAGAGCGACGAAATGACAGAGTGACAGAGCCATTGAACAACAGTATAGCTGACACAAAGAGCGACGAAATGACAGAGTGACAGAGCCACTGAACATCAATACAACTGACTGACAGAACGACGAAATGACAGAGTGACCGAGCCACTGAACAACAGTAGAACTGACTGACATAGTGACGAAATGACAGAGTGACAGAGCCACTGAACAACAATACAACTGACTGACAGAGCGACGAAATGACAGAGTGACAAAGTGACAGAGTCACTGAACAACAATACAACAGACTGACATAGTGACGAAATGACAGAGTGACAGAGCCACTGAACAACAATACAACTGACTGACAGAGTGACGAAATGACAGAGTGACAGAGCCACTGAACATAAATACAACTGACTGACATAGTGGCGAAATGACAGAATGACAGAGCCACTGAACATCAATACAACTGACTGACAGAGTGACGAAATGACAGAGTGACAAAGTGACAGAGTCACTGAACAACAATACAACAGACTGACATAGTGACGAAATGACAGAGTGACAGAGCCACTGAACAACAATACAACTGACTGACAGAGCGACGAAATGACAGAGTGACAGAGCCAATGAATAACAGTACAACTGTCTGACAGAGCGACGAAATGACAGAGTGACAGAGCCATTGAACAACAGTATAGCTGACTCAAAGAGCGACGAAATGACAGAGTGACAGAGCCACTGAACATCAATACAACTGACTGACAGAACGACGAAATGACAGAGTGACCGAGCCACTGAACAACAGTAGAACTGACTGACATAGTGACGAAATGACAGAGTGACAGAGCCACTGAACAACAATACAACTGACTGACAGAGCGACGAAATGACAGAGTGACAGAGCCAATGAATAACAGTACAACTGTCTGACAGAGCGACGAAATGACAGAGTGACAGAGCCATTGAACAACAGTATAGCTGACTCAAAGAGCGACGAAATGACAGAGTGACAGAGCCACTGAACATCAATACAACTGACTGACAGAACGACGAAATGACAGAGTGACCGAGCCACTGAACAACAGTAGAACTGACTGACATAGTGACGAAATGACAGAGTGACAGAGCCACTGAACAACAATACAACTGACTGACAGAGCGACGAAATGACAGAGTGACAGAGCCAATGAATAACAGTACAACTGTCTGACAGAGCGACGAAATGACAGAGTGACAGAGCCATTGAACAACAGTATAGCTGACTCAAAGAGCGACGAAATGACAGAGTGACAGAGCCACTGAACATCAATACAACTGACTGACAGATCGACGAAATGACAGAGTGACCGAGCCACTGAACAACAGGACGACTGACTGACAGAGTGACGAAAGGACAGAGTGACAGATCCACTGAACAACAGGACGACTGACTGACAGAGTGACGAAATGACAGAGTGACAGAGTCACTGACGAACAGTACAACTGACTGACAGAGCGGCAAAATGAGAGACTGACAGTGCGACGAAATGACAGAATGACAGAGCCACTGAAAAACAGTACAACTGACTGACAGAGCGACAAAGTGAATGAGGGACAGAATGGCAGAATGATAGAATGACAGACTCACTGAAGATCAATACAACTGACTGAAAGAGCGACGAAATGACAGAGTGACCGAGCCACTGAACAACAGTAGAACTGACTGACATAGTGACGAAATGACAGAGTGACAAAGTGACAGAGTCACTGACGAACAGTACAACTGGCTGACATAGTGACAAAATGACAGAGTGACGGAGCCACTGAACAACAGTACAACTGACTGACAGAACGACGAAATGACAGAGTGACGGAGCCACTGAACAACAGGACGACAGTGACAGAGTCACTGACGAACAGTTCAACTGACTGACAGATCGACGAAATGACAGAATGACAGAGCCAATGAAAACAAGTAAGAAAGCTCTAGTCGAGACTGCTCGACTACGAGATCCCCTGAACCCTTGGAGCAATAGATATTTCAATAATTTTTCGCGTCTTTCAGCTTCCACAAGAAACACGCACACAGGAACGTACGCACACACAGGAATACATACACACACACGCATACAGACACACATACACACACACACGCATACTCACACAAACGCATACACACACACACATACACACACACATACACAAACGCATACACACATACACACACAAGCATCCACGCATAAACACGCATGGACTGCAGTGTGCGCTTACTATGAGAACTTAATTGCTTAATAACTTTTTTTATGGACGTACGATCTTCATGAAACTTTCAGATTATGATTACAACATAGATATGCATGTAGTTGCCAAAGCACAAGTCTCTAGTATTTGAAATACGCTTTTTACAAAAGTGAGGGTGAGGGGGTGAATTTCAGGTGGGGGGTTAATTTTAACAAAAATCGAAATTGTATAAATTGCATATAAGCATACATTAAAAATTTGGAGACTCTAGCAATAAAGGTGTAGAAGATATAATTTTATAACTGGTTTTCGATAAGGTTTTTTATCGATAAAAAAAGATCGGGATGAGTTATCGATTTTGAATGATAAACTTGATATGCGCGCTGTAATTACGGACATTTAAAAAAAAAATTTGAAGTCTCTAGCTCTTATATCTTCTGAAATCGACGCGTTCATACATACGGACAGACGGACAGACGGACGGACGGACAGACGGACAGACAGACGGACAGGGCCAAATCAACTCAGCTCGTCACCCTGATCAAGAATATATATACTTTGTGGGGTCTGCCACGCCTCCTTCTCCCTGTTACATACATTTCAACAAAACCATTATACCCTGATTTCCCATTGAAAATGGGTTCAGGGTATAAACAGTACAACTGACTGACAGAGCGACGAAATGACAGAGTGACAGAGCCACTGAACATCAATACAACTGACTGACAGAGCGACGAAATGACAGAGTGACAGAGCCAATGAATAACAGTACAACTGACTGACAGAGCGACGAAATGACAGAGTGACAGAGCCATTGAACAACAGTATAGCTGACTCAAAGAGCGACGAAATGACAGAGTGACAGAGCCACTGAACATCAATACAACTGACTGACAGAACGACGAAATGACAGAGTGACCGAGCCACTGGACAACAGTAGAACTGACTGACATAGTGACGAAATGACAGAGTGACAAAGTGACAGAGTCACTGAGCAACAATACAACAGACTGACATAGTGACGAAATGACAGAGTGACAGAGCCACTGAACAACAATACAACTGACTGACAGAGCGACGAAATGACAGAGTGACAGAGCCAATGAATAACAGTACAACTGACTGACAGAGCGACGAAATGACAGAGTGACAGAGCCATTGAACAACAGTATAGCTCACTCAAAGAGCGACGAAATGACAGAGTGACAGAGCCACTGAACATCAATACAACTGACTGACAGAACGACGAAATGACAGAGTGACGGAGCCACTGAACAACAGGACGACTGACTGACAGAGTGACAAAGTGACAGAGTCACTGACGAACAGTTCAACTGACTGACAGATCGACGAAATGACAGAATGACAGAGCCAATGAATAACAGTACAACTGACTGACAGAGCGACGAAATGACAGAGTGACAGAGCCACTGAACAACAGTAGAACTGACTGACATAGTGACGAAATGACAGAGTGACAAAGTGACAGAGTCACTGAACAACAATACAACAGACTGACATAGTGACGAAATGACAGAGTGACAGAGCCACTGAACAACAATACAACTGACTGACAGAACGACGAAATGACAGAGTGACGGAGCCACTGAACAACAGTATAGCTGACTCAAAGAGCGACGAAATGACAGAGTGACAGAGCCACTGAACATCAATACAACTGACTGACATAGTGGCGAAATGACAGAATGACAGAGCCACTGAACATCAATACAACTGACTGACAGAGTGACGAAATGACAGAGTGACAAAGTGACAGAGTCACTGAACAACAATACAACAGACTGACATAGTGACGAAATGACAGAGTGACAGAGCCACTGAACAACAATACAACTGACTGACAGAGCGACGAAATGACAGAGTGACAGAGCCAATGAATAACAGTACAACTGTCTGACAGAGCGACGAAATGACAGAGTGACAGAGCCATTGAACAACAGTATAGCTGACTCAAAGAGCGACGAAATGACAGAGTGACAGAGCCACTGAACATCAATACAACTGACTGACAGAACGACGAAATGACAGAGTGACCGAGCCACTGAACAACAGTAGAACTGACTGACATAGTGACGAAATGACAGAGTGACAGAGTCACTGACGAACACTTCAACTGACTGACAGATCGACGAAATGACAGAGTGAGCGAGCCACTGAACAACAGGACGACTGACTGACAGAGTGACGAAAGGACAGAGTGACAGATCCACTGAGCAACAGGACGACTGACTGACAGAGTGACGAAATGACAGAGTGACAGAGTCACTGACGAACAGTACAACTGACTGACAGAGCGGCAAAATGAGAGACTGACAGTGCGACGAAATGACAGAATGACAGAGCCACTGAAAAACAGTACAACTGACTGACAGAGCGACAAAGTGAATGAGGGACAGAATGGCAGAATGATAGAATGACAGACTCACTGAAGATCAATACAACTGACTGAAAGAGCGACGAAATGACAGAGTGACCGAGCCACTGAACAACAGTAGAACTGACTGACATAGTGACGAAATGACAGAGTGACAAAGTGACAGAGTCACTGACGAGCAGTACAACTGACTGACATAGTGACAAAATGACAGAGTCACTGACGAACAGTTCAACTGACTGACAGATCGACGAAATGACAGAATGACAGAGCCACTGAACATCAATACAACTGACTGACAGAGTGACGAAATGACAGAGTGACAGAGCCAATGAATAACAGTACAACTGACTGACAGAGCGACGAAATGACAGAGTGACAGAGCCAATGAATAACAGTACAACTGACTGACAGAGCGACGAAATGACAGAGTGACAGAGCCATTGAACAACAGTATAGCTCACTCAAAGAGCGACGAAATGACAGAGTGACAGAGCCACTGAACATCAATACAACTGACTGACAGAACGACGAAATGACAGAGTGACGGAGCCACTGAACAACAGGACGACTGACTGACAGAGTGACAAAGTGACAGAGTCACTGACGAACAGTTCAACTGACTGACAGATCGACGAAATGACAGAATGACAGAGCCACTGAACATCAATACAACTGACTGACAGAGTGACGAAATGACAGAGTGACAGAGCCAATGAATAACAGTACAACTGACTGACAGAGCGACGAAATGACAGAGTGACAGAGCCATTGAACAACAGTATAGCTCACTCAAAGAGCGACGAAATGACAGAGTGACAGAGCCACTGAACATCAATACAACTGACTGACAGAACGACGAAATGACAGAGTGACGGAGCCACTGAACAACAGGACGACTGACTGACAGAGTGACAAAGTGACAGAGTCACTGACGAACAGTTCAACTGACTGACAGATCGACGAAATGACAGAATGACAGAGCCAATGAATAACAGTACAACTGACTGACAGAGCGACGAAATGACAGAGTGACAGAGCCACTGAACAACAGTAGAACTGACTGACATAGTGACGAAATGACAGAGTGACAAAGTGACAGAGTCACTGAACAACAATACAACAGACTGACATAGTGACGAAATGACAGAGTGACAGAGCCACTGAACAACAATACAACTGACTGACAGAGCGACGAAATGACAGAGTGACAGAGCCAATGAATAACAGTACAACTGACTGACAGAGCGACGAAATAACAGAGTGACAGAGCCATTGAACAACAGTATAGCTGACTCAAAGAGCGACGAAATGACAGAGTGACAGAGCCACTGAACATCAATACAACTGACTGACAGAACGACGAAATGACAGAGTGACGGAGCCACTGAACAACAGGACGACTGACTGACAGAGTGACAAAGTGACAGAGTCACTGACGAACAGTTCAACTGACTGACAGATCGACGAAATGACAGAGTGACAGAGCCATTGAACAACAGGACGACTGACTGACAGAGTGACGAAAGGACAGAGTGACAGATCCACTGAACAACAGGACGACTGACTGACAGAGTGACGAAATGACAGAGTGACAGAGTCACTGACGAACAGTACAACTGACTGACAGATCGATGAAATGACAGAGTGACAGAGCCATTGAACAACAGGACGACTGACTGACAGTGCGACGAAATGACAGAATGACAGAGCCAATGAATAACAGTACAACTGACTGACAGAGCGACGAAATGACAGAGTGACAGAGCCACTGAACATCAATACAACTGACTGACAGAGCGACGAAATGACAGAGTGACAGAGCCAATGAATAACAGTACAACTGACTGACAGAGTGACGAAATGACAGAGTGACAAAGAGACAGAGTCACTGACGAGCAGTACAACTGACTGACATAGTGACGAAATGGCAGAGTGACAGAGCCACTTAACAACAGTACAACTGACTGACAGAGCGACAAAGTGAATGAGGGACAGAATGGCAGAATGATAAATTGACAGACTCACTGAAGATCAATACAACTGACTGACAGAGCGACGAAATGACAGAATGACAGAGCCACCGAACATCAATACAACTGACTGACATAGTGACGAAATGACAGAGTGAAAGAGCCAATGAACAACAGTACAACTTAATGATAGAGAGACGAAATGACAGAGTGACAGAGCCACTGAACAACAAGACGACTGACTGACAGAGTGACGAAATGACAGAGTGACCGAGCCACTGAACAAGAGTATAGCTGACTCAAAGAGCGACGAAATGACAGAGTGAGCCACTGAACAAAAGGACGACTGACTGACAGAGCGACGAAATGACAGAGCCACCGAACATCAATACAACTGGCTGACATAGTGGCGATATGACAGAATGACAGAGCCACTGAACATCAATACAACTGACTGACATAGTGACGAAATGACAGAGCGACGGAGCCACTGAACAATAGTACAACTGACTGACAGAGCGACGAAATGACAGAGTGACAGAGCCATTGAACAACAGTATAGCTGACTCAAAGAGCGACGAAATGACAGAGTGAGCCACTGAACAAAAGGACGACTGACTGACAGAGCGACGAAATGACAGAATGACAGAGCCAATGAATAACAGTACAATTGACTGACAGAGCGACGAAATGACAGAGTGACAGAGCCAATGAATAACAGTACAACTGACTGACAGAGTGACGAAATGACAGAGTGACAAAGAGACAGAGTCACTGACGAGCAGTACAACTGACTGACATAGTGACGAAATGACAGAGTGACAGAGCCACTTAACAACAGTACAACTGACTGACAGAGCGACAAAGTGAATGAGGGACAGAATGGCAGAATGATAAATTGACAGACTCACTGAAGATCAATACAACTGACGGACAGAGCGACGAAATGACAGAGTGACAGAGCCACCGAACATCAATACAACTGACTGACATAGTGACGAAATGACAGAGTGAAAGAGCCAATGAACAACAGTACAACTTAATGATAGAGAGACGAAATGACAGAGTGACAGAGCCACTGAACAACAAGACGACTGACTGACAGAGTGACGAAATGACAGAGTGACCGAGCCACTGAACAACAGGTCGACTGACTGACAGAGTGACGAAATGACAGAGTGACAAAGTGACAGAGTCACTGACGAGCAGTACAACTGACTGACATAGTGACGAAATGACAGAGTGACAGAGCCACTTAACAACAGTACAACTGACTGACAGAGCGACAAAGTGAATGAGGGACAAAATGGCAGAATGATAAAATGACAGACTCACTGAAGATCAATACAACTGACTGACAGAGCGACGAAATGACAGAGTGACAGAGCCACTGCACAACAGTAGAACTGACTGACATAGTGACGAAATGACAGAGTGACAAAGTGACAGAGTCACTGACGAACAGTACAACTGACTGACATAGTGACTAAATGACAGAGTGACGGAGCCACTGAACAACAGTACAACTGACTGACATAGTGACGAAATGACAGAGCGACGGAGCCACTGAACAATAGTACAACTGACTGACAGAGCGACGAAATGACAGAGTGACAGAGCCATTGAACAACAGTATAGCTGACTCAAAGAGCGACGAAATGACAGAGTGAGCCACTGAACAAAAGGACGACTGACTGACAGAGCGACGAAATGACAGAATGACAGAGCCAATGAATAACAGTACAATTGACTGACAGAGCGACGAAATGACAGAGTGACAGAGCCACTGAAGATCAATACAACTGACTGACAGAGCGACGAAATGACAGAGTGACAGAGCCACTGAACAACAGTAGAACTGACTGACATAGTGACGAAATGACAGAGTGACAAAGTGACCGAGTCACTGACGAACAGTACAACTGACTGACATAGTGACGAAATGACAGAGTGACAGAGCCATTGAACAACAGTATAGCTGACTCAAAGAGCGACGAAATGACAGAGTGAGCCACTGAACAAAAGGTCGACTGACTGACAGAGCGACGAAATGACAGAGTGACAGAGCCAATGAATAACAGTACAACTGACTGACAGAGCGACGAAATGACAGAGTGACAGAGCCACTGAACATCAATACAACTGACTGACAGAGTGACGAAATGACAGAGTGACAGAGCCAATGAATAACAGTACAACTGACTGACAGAGTGACGAAATGACAGAGTGACAAAGAGACAGAGTCACTGACGAGCAGTACAACTGACTGACAGATCGATGAAATGACAGAGTGACAGAGCCATTGAACAACAGGACGACTGACTGACAGTGCGACGAAATGACAGAATGACAGAGCCAATGAATAACAGTACAACTGACTGACAGAGCGACGAAATGACAGAGTGACAGAGCCACTGAACATCAATACAACTGACTGACAGAGCGACGAAATGACAGAGTGACAGAGCCAATGAATAACAGTACAACTGACTGACAGAGTGACGAAATGACAGAGTGACAAAGAGACAGAGTCACTGACGAGCAGTACAACTGACTGACATAGTGACGAAATGGCAGAGTGACAGAGCCACTTAACAACAGTACAACTGACTGACAGAGCGACAAAGTGAATGAGGGACAGAATGGCAGAATGATAAATTGACAGACTCACTGAAGATCAATACAACTGACTGACAGAGCGACGAAATGACAGAATGACAGAGCCACCGAACATCAATACAACTGACTGACATAGTGACGAAATGACAGAGTGAAAGAGCCAATGAACAACAGTACAACTTAATGATAGAGAGACGAAATGACAGAGTGACAGAGCCACTGAACAACAAGACGACTGACTGACAGAGTGACGAAATGACAGAGTGACCGAGCCACTGAACAACAGTATAGCTGACTCAAAGAGCGACGAAATGACAGAGTGAGCCACTGAACAAAAGGACGACTGACTGACAGAGCGACGAAATGACAGAATGACAGAGCCAATGAATAACAGTACAATTGACTGACAGAGCGACGAAATGACAGAGTGACAGAGCCAATGAATAACAGTACAACTGACTGACAGAGTGACGAAATGACAGAGTGACAAAGAGACAGAGTCACTGACGAGCAGTACAACTGACTGACATAGTGACGAAATGACAGAGTGACAGAGCCACTTAACAACAGTACAACTGACTGACAGAGCGACAAAGTGAATGAGGGACAGAATGGCAGAATGATAAATTGACAGACTCACTGAAGATCAATACAACTGACTGACAGAGCGACGAAATGACAGAATGACAGAGCCACCGAACATCAATACAACTGACTGACATAGTGACGAAATGACAGAGTGAAAGAGCCAATGAACAACAGTACAACTTAATGATAGAGCGACGAAATGACAGAGTGAGCCACTGAACAAAAGGACGACTGACTGACAGAGCGACGAAATGACAGAATGACAGAGCCACCGAACATCAATACAACTGGCTGACATAGTGGCGATATGACAGAATGACAGAGCCACTGAACATCAATACAACTGACTGACATAGTGACGAAATGACAGAGCGACGGAGCCACTGAACAATAGTACAACTGACTGACAGAGCGACGAAATGACAGAGTGACAGAGCCATTGAACAACAGTATAGCTGACTCAAAGAGCGACGAAATGACAGAGTGAGCCACTGAACAAAAGGACGACTGACTGACAGAGCGACGAAATGACAGAATGACAGAGCCAATGAATAACAGTACAATTGACTGACAGAGCGACGAAATGACAGAGTGACAGAGCCAATGAATAACAGTACAACTGACTGACAGAGTGACGAAATGACAGAGTGACAAAGAGACAGAGTCACTGACGAGCAGTACAACTGACTGACATAGTGACGAAATGACAGAGTGACAGAGCCACTTAACAACAGTACAACTGACTGACAGAGCGACAAAGTGAATGAGGGACAGAATGGCAGAATGATAAATTGACAGACTCACTGAAGATCAATACAACTGACTGACAGAGCGACGAAATGACAGAGTGACAGAGCCACCGAACATCAATACAACTGACTGACATAGTGACGAAATGACAGAGTGAAAGAGCCAATGAACAACAGTACAACTTAATGATAGAGAGACGAAATGACAGAGTGACAGAGCCACTGAACAACAAGACGACTGACTGACAGAGTGACGAAATGACAGAGTGACCGAGCCACTGAACAACAGGTCGACTGACTGACAGAGTGACGAAATGACAGAGTGACAAAGTGACAGAGTCACTGACGAGCAGTACAACTGACTGACATAGTGACGAAATGACAGAGTGACAGAGCCACTTAACAACAGTACAACTGACTGACAGAGCGACAAAGTGAATGAGGGACAAAATGGCAGAATGATAAAATGACAGACTCACTGAAGATCAATACAACTGACTGACAGAGCGACGAAATGACAGAGTGACAGAGCCACTGCACAACAGTAGAACTGACTGACATAGTGACGAAATGACAGAGTGACAAAGTGACAGAGTCACTGACGAACAGTACAACTGACTGACATAGTGACTAAATGACAGAGTGACGGAGCCACTGAACAACAGTACAACTGACTGACATAGTGACGAAATGACAGAGCGACGGAGCCACTGAACAATAGTACAACTGACTGACAGAGCGACGAAATGACAGAGTGACAGAGCCATTGAACAACAGTATAGCTGACTCAAAGAGCGACGAAATGACAGAGTGAGCCACTGAACAAAAGGACGACTGACTGACAGAGCGACGAAATGACAGAATGACAGAGCCAATGAATAACAGTACAATTGACTGACAGAGCGACGAAATGACAGAGTGACAGAGCCACTGAAGATCAATACAACTGACTGACAGAGCGACGAAATGACAGAGTGACAGAGCCACTGAACAACAGTAGAACTGACTGACATAGTGACGAAATGACAGAGTGACAAAGTGACCGAGTCACTGACGAACAGTACAACTGACTGACATAGTGACGAAATGACAGAGTGACAGAGCCATTGAACAACAGTATAGCTGACTCAAAGAGCGACGAAATGACAGAGTGAGCCACTGAACAAAAGGTCGACTGACTGACAGAGCGACGAAATGACAGAGTGACAGAGCCAATGAATAACAGTACAACTGACTGACAGAGCGACGAAATGACAGAGTGACAGAGCCACTGAACATCAATACAACTGACTGACAGAGTGACGAAATGACAGAGTGACAAAGCGACAGAGTCACTGACGAGCAGTACAACTGACTGACATAGTGACGAAATGACAGAGTGACAGAGCCACTGAACAACAGTACAACTGACTGACAGAGCGGCGAAATGAGAGACTGACAGTGCGACGAAATGACAGAATGACAGAGCCAATGAAAAACAGTACAACTGACTGACAGAGCGACGAAATGACAGAGTGACAGAGCCATTGAACAACAGTATAGCTGACTCAAAGAGCGACGAAATGACAGAGTGACAGAGCCACTGAACATCAATACAACTGACTGACATAGTGGCGAAATGACAGAATGACAGAGCCACTGAACATCAATACAACTGACTGACAGAGTGACGAAATGACAGAGTGACAAAGTGACAGAGTCACTGACGAACAGTACAACTGACTGACATAGTGACGAAATGACAGAGTGACGGAGCCACTGAACAACAATACAACTGACTGACAGAGCGACGAAATGACAGAGTGACAGAGCCATTGAACAACAGTATAGCTGACTCAAAGAGCGACGAAATGACAGAGTGACAGAGCTACTGAACATCAATACAACTGACTGACATAGTGGCGAAATGACAGAATGACAGAGCCACTGAACATCAATACAACTGACTGACATAGTGACGAAATGACAGAGTGACAGAGCCAATGAATAACAGTACAACTGACTGACAGAGCGACGAAATGACAGAGTGACAGAGCCATTGAACAACAGTATAGCTGACTGACAGAGCGACGAAATGACAGAGTGACAGAGCCACTGGACATCAATACAACTGACTGACATAGTGACGAAATGACAGAGTGACAAAGTGACAGAGCCACTGAACAAAAGGTCGACTGACTGACAGAGCGACGAAATGACAGAGTGACAGAGCCAATGAATAACAGTACAACTGACTGACAAAGCGACGAAATGACAGAGTGACAGAGCCACTGAACATCAATACAACTGACTGACAGAGTGACGAAATGACAGAGTGACAAAGTGACAGAGTCACTGACGAGCAGTACAACTGACTGACATAGTGACGAAATGACAGAGTGACAGAGCCACTTAACAACAGTACAACTGACTGACAGAGCGACAAAGTGAATGAGGGACAAAATGGCAGAATGATAAAATGACAGACTCACTGAAGATCAATACAACTGACTGACAGAGCGACGAAATGACAGAGTGACAGAGCCACTGCACAACAGTAGAACTGACTGACATAGTGACGAAATGACAGAGTGACAAAGTGACAGAGTCACTGACGAACAGTACAACTGACTGACATAGTGACTAAATGACAGAGTGACGGAGCCACTGAACAACAGTACAACTGACTGACATAGTGACGAAATGACAGAGCGACGGAGCCACTGAACAATAGTACAACTGACTGACAGAGCGACGAAATGACAGAGTGACAGAGCCATTGAACAACAGTATAGCTGACTCAAAGAGCGACGAAATGACAGAGTGAGCCACTGAACAAAAGGACGACTGACTGACAGAGCGACGAAATGACAGAATGACAGAGCCAATGAATAACAGTACAATTGACTGACAGAGCGACGAAATGACAGAGTGACAGAGCCACTGAAGATCAATACAACTGACTGACAGAGCGACGAAATGACAGAGTGACAGAGCCACTGAACAACAGTAGAACTGACTGACATAGTGACGAAATGACAGAGTGACAAAGTGACCGAGTCACTGACGAACAGTACAACTGACTGACATAGTGACGAAATGACAGAGTGACAGAGCCATTGAACAACAGTATAGCTGACTCAAAGAGCGACGAAATGACAGAGTGAGCCACTGAACAAAAGGTCGACTGACTGACAGAGCGACGAAATGACAGAGTGACAGAGCCAATGAATAACAGTACAACTGACTGACAGAGCGACGAAATGACAGAGTGACAGAGCCACTGAACATCAATACAACTGACTGACAGAGTGACGAAATGACAGAGTGACAGAGCCAATGAATAACAGTACAACTGACTGACAGAGTGACGAAATGACAGAGTGACAAAGAGACAGAGTCACTGACGAGCAGTACAACTGACTGACAGATCGATGAAATGACAGAGTGACAGAGCCATTGAACAACAGGACGACTGACTGACAGTGCGACGAAATGACAGAATGACAGAGCCAATGAATAACAGTACAACTGACTGACAGAGCGACGAAATGACAGAGTGACAGAGCCACTGAACATCAATACAACTGACTGACAGAGCGACGAAATGACAGAGTGACAGAGCCAATGAATAACAGTACAACTGACTGACAGAGTGACGAAATGACAGAGTGACAAAGAGACAGAGTCACTGACGAGCAGTACAACTGACTGACATAGTGACGAAATGGCAGAGTGACAGAGCCACTTAACAACAGTACAACTGACTGACAGAGCGACAAAGTGAATGAGGGACAGAATGGCAGAATGATAAATTGACAGACTCACTGAAGATCAATACAACTGACTGACAGAGCGACGAAATGACAGAATGACAGAGCCACCGAACATCAATACAACTGACTGACATAGTGACGAAATGACAGAGTGAAAGAGCCAATGAACAACAGTACAACTTAATGATAGAGAGACGAAATGACAGAGTGACAGAGCCACTGAACAACAAGACGACTGACTGACAGAGTGACGAAATGACAGAGTGACCGAGCCACTGAACAACAGTATAGCTGACTCAAAGAGCGACGAAATGACAGAGTGAGCCACTGAACAAAAGGACGACTGACTGACAGAGCGACGAAATGACAGAATGACAGAGCCACCGAACATCAATACAACTGGCTGACATAGTGGCGATATGACAGAATGACAGAGCCACTGAACATCAATACAACTGACTGACATAGTGACGAAATGACAGAGCGACGGAGCCACTGAACAATAGTACAACTGACTGACAGAGCGACGAAATGACAGAGTGACAGAGCCATTGAACAACAGTATAGCTGACTCAAAGAGCGACGAAATGACAGAGTGAGCCACTGAACAAAAGGACGACTGACTGACAGAGCGACGAAATGACAGAATGACAGAGCCAATGAATAACAGTACAATTGACTGACAGAGCGACGAAATGACAGAGTGACAGAGCCAATGAATAACAGTACAACTGACTGACAGAGTGACGAAATGACAGAGTGACAAAGAGACAGAGTCACTGACGAGCAGTACAACTGACTGACATAGTGACGAAATGACAGAGTGACAGAGCCACTTAACAACAGTACAACTGACTGACAGAGCGACAAAGTGAATGAGGGACAGAATGGCAGAATGATAAATTGACAGACTCACTGAAGATCAATACAACTGACTGACAGAGCGACGAAATGACAGAGTGACAGAGCCACCGAACATCAATACAACTGACTGACATAGTGACGAAATGACAGAGTGAAAGAGCCAATGAACAACAGTACAACTTAATGATAGAGAGACGAAATGACAGAGTGACAGAGCCACTGAACAACAAGACGACTGACTGACAGAGTGACGAAATGACAGAGTGACCGAGCCACTGAACAACAGGTCGACTGACTGACAGAGTGACGAAATGACAGAGTGACAAAGTGACAGAGTCACTGACGAGCAGTACAACTGACTGACATAGTGACGAAATGACAGAGTGACAGAGCCACTTAACAACAGTACAACTGACTGACAGAGCGACAAAGTGAATGAGGGACAAAATGGCAGAATGATAAAATGACAGACTCACTGAAGATCAATACAACTGACTGACAGAGCGACGAAATGACAGAGTGACAGAGCCACTGCACAACAGTAGAACTGACTGACATAGTGACGAAATGACAGAGTGACAAAGTGACAGAGTCACTGACGAACAGTACAACTGACTGACATAGTGACTAAATGACAGAGTGACGGAGCCACTGAACAACAGTACAACTGACTGACATAGTGACGAAATGACAGAGCGACGGAGCCACTGAACAATAGTACAACTGACTGACAGAGCGACGAAATGACAGAGTGACAGAGCCATTGAACAACAGTATAGCTGACTCAAAGAGCGACGAAATGACAGAGTGAGCCACTGAACAAAAGGACGACTGACTGACAGAGCGACGAAATGACAGAATGACAGAGCCAATGAATAACAGTACAATTGACTGACAGAGCGACGAAATGACAGAGTGACAGAGCCACTGAAGATCAATACAACTGACTGACAGAGCGACGAAATGACAGAGTGACAGAGCCACTGAACAACAGTAGAACTGACTGACATAGTGACGAAATGACAGAGTGACAAAGTGACCGAGTCACTGACGAACAGTACAACTGACTGACATAGTGACGAAATGACAGAGTGACAGAGCCATTGAACAACAGTATAGCTGACTCAAAGAGCGACGAAATGACAGAGTGAGCCACTGAACAAAAGGTCGACTGACTGACAGAGCGACGAAATGACAGAGTGACAGAGCCAATGAATAACAGTACAACTGACTGACAGAGCGACGAAATGACAGAGTGACAGAGCCACTGAACATCAATACAACTGACTGACAGAGTGACGAAATGACAGAGTGACAAAGCGACAGAGTCACTGACGAGCAGTACAACTGACTGACATAGTGACGAAATGACAGAGTGACAGAGCCACTGAACAACAGTACAACTGACTGACAGAGCGGCGAAATGAGAGACTGACAGTGCGACGAAATGACAGAATGACAGAGCCAATGAAAAACAGTACAACTGACTGACAGAGCGACGAAATGACAGAGTGACAGAGCCATTGAACAACAGTATAGCTGACTCAAAGAGCGACGAAATGACAGAGTGACAGAGCCACTGAACATCAATACAACTGACTGACATAGTGGCGAAATGACAGAATGACAGAGCCACTGAACATCAATACAACTGACTGACAGAGTGACGAAATGACAGAGTGACAAAGTGACAGAGTCACTGACGAACAGTACAACTGACTGACATAGTGACGAAATGACAGAGTGACGGAGCCACTGAACAACAATACAACTGACTGACAGAGCGACGAAATGACAGAGTGACAGAGCCATTGAACAACAGTATAGCTGACTCAAAGAGCGACGAAATGACAGAGTGACAGAGCTACTGAACATCAATACAACTGACTGACATAGTGGCGAAATGACAGAATGACAGAGCCACTGAACATCAATACAACTGACTGACATAGTGACGAAATGACAGAGTGACAGAGCCAATGAATAACAGTACAACTGACTGACAGAGCGACGAAATGACAGAGTGACAGAGCCATTGAACAACAGTATAGCTGACTGACAGAGCGACGAAATGACAGAGTGACAGAGCCACTGGACATCAATACAACTGACTGACATAGTGACGAAATGACAGAGTGACAAAGTGACAGAGCCACTGAACAAAAGGTCGACTGACTGACAGAGCGACGAAATGACAGAGTGACAGAGCCAATGAATAACAGTACAACTGACTGACAAAGCGACGAAATGACAGAGTGACAGAGCCACTGAACATCAATACAACTGACTGACAGAGTGACGAAATGACAGAGTGACAATGTGACAGAGTCACTGACGAGAAGTACAACTGACTGACATAGTGACGAAATGACAGAGTGACAGAGCCACTGAACAACAATACAACAGACTGACATAGTGACGAAATGACAAAGTGACAGAGCCAATGAAGAACAGTACAACTGACTGACAGAGCGACGAAATGACAGAGTGACAGAGCCAATGAAGAACAGTACAACTGACTGACAGAGCGACGAAATGACAGAGTGACAGAGCCACTGAACAACAATACAACAGACTGACATAGTGACGAAATGACAAAGTGACAGAGCCAATGAAGAACAGTACAACTGACTGACAGAGCGACGAAATGACAGAGTGACAGAGCCACTGAACCAAAAGTAGAACTGACTGAGAGAGTGACGAAATGACAGAGTGACAGAGCCACTGAACAACAATACAACAGACTGACATAGTGACGAAATGACAGAGTGACAGAGCCACTTAACAACAATACAACTGACTGACAGAGCGACGAAATGAGAGAGTGACAGACCCACTGAACATCTATAAAACTGACTGACATAGTGACGAAATGACAGAGTGACAGAGCCACTGAACCAAAAGTAGAACTGACTGACACAGCGACGAAATGACAGAGTGACAGAGCCACTGAACAACAGTAGAACTGACTGACAGAGCGACAAATTGACAGAGTGACAGAGCCACTGAACCAAAAGTAGAACTGACTGAGAGAGCGACGAAATGACAGAGTGACAGAGCCACTGAACATCAATACAACTGACTGACATAGTGACGAAATGACACAGTGACAGAGCCACTGAACAACAGTACAACTGACTGACAGAGCGACGAAATGACAGAGTGACAGAGCCACTGAACAACTGACTGATAGAGCGACGAAATGACAGAGTGACAGAGCCACTGAACAACAATACAACTGACTGACAGAGCGACGAAATGAGAGACTGGCAGTGCGACGAAATGACAGAGTGACAGAGCCAATGAAAACAAGTAAGAAAGCTCTAGTCGAGACTGCTCGACTACGAGATACCCTGAACCCTCTAATCTAATATTCATACATACAGATGCATCCACACGCACGCATAAGCCTGCGCTCTGCTAACTGCGCAGTAAGCAGCGACTGCGCTTGGGCTGCGCTGCAGTGTGGGCAATATTATGAGAATTTATTTGTTGAATAATTTCTTTTGTAAACATATGATCTTAATGAAACTTTCAGAGCGTAATCATATGGTAAATATGTGTGTACATTCCAAAGCACAAGTCTCTAGTACTTGAAATGCGTTTTTTACAAATTGGGGGAGAAGGGGGCGTGGTATCCAAAATCTGTAAATTACAAAATCGATTAACTTCAAATACAACACAAATTTGAAGACTCCAGGTCTAAAAATGTTCAAATTAGGCTAAAAAAACAAAATAAATTTTTCGATTATTCTCGATAAAAAAGTTATCGGACGATTTATCGAAAAAATAAAGCAAACTTGTACTGCGTATGGTACACACGAGTATGCATGACAAATTTCAGCTCTCTAGCTCTTATAACTTCGGAGATCGACGCACTCATACGGACGGACGGACGGACGGACGGGCGGACAGACGGACAGGGCTATATCGACTCAGCTCGTCGCGCTGATCAAGAATATATATACTTTGTGGGGTCTGCCACGCCTCCTTCTGCCCGTTTTCAATGGGTTCAGGGTATAAACAGTACAACTGACTGACAGAGCGACGAAATGACAGAGTGACAGAGCCACTAAACAACAATACAACTGACTGACAGTGCGACGAAATGACAGAGTGACAGAGCCACTGAACATCAATAAAACTGACTGACAGAGCGACGAAATGACAGAATGACAGAGCCAATGAAAAACAGTACAACTGACTGACAGAGCGACGAAATGAAGGAGTGACAGAGCCACTGAACAACAATACAACAGACTGACATAGTGACGAAATGAGAGACTGACAGTGCGACGAAATGACAGAGGGACAGAGCCACTGAACATCAATAAAACTGACTGACAGAGCGACGAAATGACAGAGTGACAGAGCCAATGAAGAACAGTACAACTGACTGACAGAGCGACGAAATGACAGAGTGACAGAGCCACTGAACAACAATACAACTGACTGACAAAGCGACGAAATGAGAGACTGACAGTGCGACGAAATGACAGAGTGACAGAGCCACTGAACAACAATAAAACTGATTGACAGAGCGACGAAATGACAGAGTGACAGAGCCAATGAAGAACAGTACAACTGACTGACAGAGCGACGAAATGACAGAGTGACAGAGCCAATGAAGAACAGTACAACAGACTGACAGAGCGACGAAATGACAGAGTGACAGAGCCACTGAACAACAATACAACAGACTGACATAGTGACGAAATGACAGAGTGACAGAGCCACTTAACAACAGTACAACTGACTGACAGAGCGACGAAATGAGAGAGTGACAGACCCACTGAACATCTATAAAACTGACTGATATAGTGACGAAATGACAGAGTGGCAGAGCCACTGAACCAAAAGTAGAACTGACTGACACAGCGACGAAATGACAGAGCGACGAATTGACAGAGTGACAGAGCCACTGAACAACAGTAGAACTGACTGACATAGTGACGAAATGACAGAGTGACAAAGTGACAGAGTCAGTGACGAACAGTACAACTGACTGACATAGTGACGAAATGACAGAGTGACGGAGCCACTGAACAACAGTACAACTGACTGACAGAGCGACGAAATGACAGAGTGACAGAGCCATTGAACAACAGTATAGCTGACTCAAAGAGCGACGAAATGACAGAGTGAGCCACTGAACAAAAGGTCGACGGACTGACAGAGCGACGAAATGACAGAGTGACAGAGCCAATGAATAACAGTACAACTGACTGACAGAGCGACGAAATGACAGAGTGACAGAGCCACTGAACATCAATACAACTGACTGACAGAGTGACGAAATGACAGAGTGACAAAGCGACAGAGTCACTGACGAGCAGTACAGCTGACTGACATAGTGACGAAATGACAGAGTGACAGAGCCACTGAACAACAGTACAACTGACTGACAGAGCGACGAAATGACAGAGCCACTGAACATCAATACAACTGACTGACAGAGTGACGAAATGACAGAGTGACAAAGCGACAGAGTCACTGACGAGCAGTACAACTGACTGACATAGTGAAGAAATGACAGAGGGACAGAGCCACTGAACATCAATAAAACTGACTGACAGAGCGACGAAATGACAGAGTGACAGAGCCAATGAAGAACAGTACAACTGACTGACAGAGCGACGAAATGACAGAGTGACAGAGCCACTGAACAACAATACAACAGACTGACATAGTGACGAAATGACAGAGTGACAGAGCCACTGAACAACAGGACGACTGACTGACAGAGTGACGAAATGACAGAGTGACAAAGTGACAGAGTCACTGACAAACAGTACAACTGCCTGACAGAGCGACGAAATGACAGAATGACAGAGCCAATGAAGAACAGGACTGATAGAGTGAGCGAGTGACAGAGCCACTGAACAACAATACAACTGACTGACATAGTGACGAAATGACCGAGTGACGGAATGGCAGAATGACCGAGTGACAGTGTCACTGACGAACAGTACAACTGACTGACAAAGCGACGATATGACAGAGCGACGAATTGACAGAGTGACCCACTCAATCATTATCAGTTATATATCAGTAAAACGAAGCTAGAATGCTAGCAGCAGCTGAGAAGAGTCCCAGGGGTCAACTAAAGCTCAAATGCAACGGGCTCAAAATTTGAGTGCGATCTTGGATTTGAGTGATAGTCGCCCTATATAAAGGGCAGCAGCTGAAGCATTTCTTCAGTCGTCCAGGCCCGTTGGGGATCAGCAGATCATGCAGTCCAGTAAAGTGAAGTGAAGTGAAGTGTATAACGGATCGATGGACCGACGGACCGACGGACCGACGGACCGACGGACCGACGGACCGACGGACCGACGGACCGACGGACCGACGGACCGACAGACCGACAGACCGACAGACCGACAGACCGACAGACCGACAGACAGACAGACAGAAGTGACTGAGCAGACTGACAGAGCCACGAAATGACAGAGTGAATGAGCCACTGAACAACAATACAACTGACAAAGCGACGAAATGACAGAGTGACAGAGCCACTGAACAACAGGACGACTGACTGACAGAGTGACGAAATGACAGAGTGACAGAGCCCCTGAACAACAGGACTGATAGAGTTAGCGAGTGACAGAGCCACTGAACAACAATACAACTGACTGACATAGTGACGAAATGACCGAGTGACGGAATGGCAGAATGACCGAGTGACAGAGTCACTGACGAACAGTACAACTGACTGACAAAGCGACGATATGACAGAGCGACGAATTGACAGAGTGACCCACTCAATCATTATCAGTTATATATCAGTAAAACGAAGCTAGAATGCTAGCAGCAGCTGAGAAGAGTCCCAGGGGTCAACTAAAGCTCAAATGCAGCGGGCTCAAAATTTGAGTGCGATCTTGGATTTGAGTGACAGTCGCCCTATATAAAGGGCAGCAGCTGAAGCATTTCTTCAGTCGTCCAGGCACGGTGGGGATCAGCAGATCATGCAGTCCAGTAAAGTGAAGTGAAGTGAAGTGTATAAGGGATCGACGGACCGACAGACCGACAGACCGAAAGACCGACAGACCGACAGAGGTGACTGAGCAACAAAACGACAGTGCCACTGAACTGACTGACAGAACGACGAAATGACAGAGTGAAAGAGCCACTGAACAACAGGACGACTGACAGAACGATGAAATGACAGAGTGACAGAGCCATTGAACAACAGTACAACTGACTGACATAGTGGCGAAATGACAGAGTGACAGGGCCACTGAACAACAGTACAACTGACTGACAGAGCGACGAAATGACAGAGTGACGGAGCCACTGAACAACAGGTCGACTGACTGACAGAGCGACAAAGTGACAGAGTGACAGAGCCACTGAACATCAATACAACTGACTGACATAGTGACGAAATGACAGAGTGACAGAGCCACTTAACAACAGTACAACTGACTGACAGAGCGACAAAGTGAATGAGGGACAGAATGGCAGAATGATAGAATGACAGACTCACTGAAGATCAATACAACTGACTGACAGAGCGACGAAATGACAGAGTGACAGAGCCACTGAACAACAGTAGAACTGACTGACATAGTGACGAAATGACAGAGTGACAGAGCCACTTAACAACAGTACAACTGACTGACAGAGCGACAAAGTGAATGAGGGACAGAATGGCAGAATGATAGAATGACAGACTCACTGAAGATCAATACAACTGACTGACAGAGCGACGAAATGACAGAGTGACAGAGCCACTGAACAACAGTAGAACTGACTGACATAGTGACGAAATGACAGAGTGACAAAGTGACAGAGTCAGTGACGAACAGTACAACTGACTGACATAGTGACGAAATGACAGAGTGACAGAGCCACTGAACAACAGTACAACTGACTGACAGAGCGACAAAGTGACAGAGTGACAGAGCCACTGAACATCAATACAACTGACTGACATAGTGGCGAAATGACAGAGTGACAGAGCCACTTAACAACAGTACAACTGACTGACAGAGCGACGAAATGACAGAGTGACAGAGCCATTGAACAACAGTATAGCTGACTCAAAGAGCGACGAAATGACAGAGTGAGCCACTGAACAAAAGGTCGACGGACTGACAGAGCGACGAAATGACAGAGTGACAGAGCCAATGAATAACAGTACAACTGACTGACAGAGCGACAAAGTGACAGAGTGACAGAGCCACTGAACATCAATACAACTGACTGACATAGTGGCGAAATGACAGAGTGACAGAGCCACTGAACAACAGTACAACTGACTGACAGAGCGACGAAATGACAGAGTGACGGAGCCACTGAACAACAGGTCGACTGACTGACAGAGCGACAAAGTGACAGAGTGACAGAGCCACTGAACATCAATACAACTGACTGACATAGTGACGAAATGACAGAGTGACAGAGCCACTTAACAACAGTACAACTGACTGACAGAGCGACAAAGTGAATGAGGGACAGAATGGCAGAATGATAGAATGACAGACTCACTGAAGATCAATACAACTGACTGACAGAGCGACGAAATGACAGAGTGACAGAGCCACTGAACAACAGTAGAACTGACTGACATAGTGACGAAATGACAGAGTGACAAAGTGACAGAGTCAGTGACGAACAGTACAACTGACTGACATAGTGACGAAATGACAGAGTGACGGAGCCACTGAACAACAGTACAACTGACTGACAGAGCGACGAAATGACAGAGTGACAGAGCCATTGAACAACAGTATAGCTGACTCAAAGAGCGACGAAATGACAGAGTGAGCCACTGAACAAAAGGTCGACGGACTGACAGAGCGACGAAATGACAGAGTGACAGAGCCAATGAATAACAGTACAACTGACTGACAGGGCGACGAAATGACAGAGTGACAGAGCCACTGAACATCAATACAACTGACTGACAGAGTGACGAAATGACAGAGTGACAAAGCGACAGAGTCACTGACGAGCAGTACAACTGACTGACATAGTGACGAAATGACAGAGTGACAGAGCCACTGAACATCAATACAACTGACTGACAGAGTGACGAAATGACAGAGTGACAAAGCGACAGAGTCACTGACGAGCAGTACAACTGACTGACATAGTGACGAAATGACAGAGTGACAAAGTGACAGAGTCACTGACGAACAGTACAACTGACTGACATAGTGACGAAATTACAGAGTGACGGAGCCACTGAACAACAGTACAACTGACTGACAGAGCGACGAAATGACAGAGTGACAGAGCCACTGAACATCAATACAACTGACTGACATAGTGGCGAAATGACAGAATGACAGAGCCACTGAACATCAATACAACTGACTGACAGAGTGACGAAATGACAGAGTGACAAAGTGACAGAGTCACTGACGAACAGTACAACTGACTGACATAGTGACGAAATGACAGAGCGACGGAGCCACTGAACAACAGTACAACTGACTGACAGAGCGACGAAATGACAGAGTGACAGAGCCATTGAACAACAGTATAGCTGACTCAAAGAGCGACGAAATGACAGAGTGAGCCACTGAACAAAAGGTCGACTAACTGACACAGTGACGAAATGACAGAGTGACAAAGTGACAGAGTCACTGACGAGCAGTACAACTGACTGACATAGTGACGAAATTACAGAGTGACAGAGCCACTTAACAACAAAACAACTGACTGACAGAGCGACAAAGTGAATGAGGGACAGAATGGCAGAATGATAGAATGACAGACTTACTGAAGATCAATACAACTGACTGACAGAGCGACGAAATGACAGAGTGATAGAGTCACTGACGAACAGTACAACTGACTGACAGAGCGGCGAAATGAGAGACTGACAGTGCGACGAAATGACAGAATGACAGAGCCAATGAAAAACAGTACAACTGACTGACAGAGCGACAAAGTGACAGAGTGACAGAGCCACTGAACATCAATACAACTGACTGACATAGTGGCGAAATGACAGAGTGACAGGGCCACTGAACAACAGTACAACTGACTGACAGAGCGACGAAATGACAGAGTGACGGAGCCACTGAACAACAGGTCGACTGACTGACAGAGCGACAAAGTGACAGAGTGACAGAGCCACTGAACATCAATACAACTGACTGACATAGTGGCGAAATGACAGAGTGACAGGGCCACTGAACAACAGTACAACTGACTGACAGAGCGACGAAATGACAGAGTGACGGAGCCACTGAACAACAGGTCGACTGACTGACAGAGCGACAAAGTGACAGAGTGACAGAGCCACTGAACATCAATACAACTGACTGACATAGTGGCGAAATGACAGAATGACAGAGCCACTGAACATCAATACAACTGACTGACAGAGTGACGAAATGACAGAGTGACAAAGTGACAGAGTCACTGACGAGCAGTACAACTGACTGACATAGTGACGAAATGACAGAGTGACAGAGCCACTTAACAACAGTACAACTGACTGACAGAGCGACAAAGTGAATGAGGGACAGAATGGCAGAATGATAGAATGACAGACTCACTGAAGATCAATACAACTGACTGACAGAGCGACGAAATGACAGAGTGACAGAGCCACTGAACAACAGTAGAACTGACTGACATAGTGACGAAATGACAGAGTGACAAAGTGACAGAGTCACTGACGAACAGTACAACTGACTGACATAGTGACGAAATGACAAAGTGACAGAGTCACTGACGAACAGTACAACTGACTGACAGAGCGACGAAATGACAGAGTGACAGAGCCATTGAACAACAGTATAGCTGACTCAAAGAGCGACGAAATGACAGAGTGAGCCACTGAACAAAAGGTCGACGGACTGACAGAGCGACGAAATGACAGAGTGACAGAGCCAATGAATAACAGTACAACTGACTGACAGAGCGACAAAGTGACAGAGTGACAGAGCCACTGAACATCAATACAACTGACTGACATAGTGGCGAAATGACAGAGTGACAGAGCCACTGAACAACAGTACAACTGACTGACATAGTGACGAAATGACAGAGTGACAGAGCCACTTAACAACAGTACAACTGACTGACAGAGCGACAAAGTGAATGAGGGACAGAATGGCAGAATGATAGAATGACAGACTCACTGAAGATCAATACAACTGACTGACAGAGCGACGAAATGACAGAGTGACAGAGCCACTGAACAACAGTAGAACTGACTGACATAGTGACGAAATGACAGAGTGACAGAGCCACTTAACAACAGTACAACTGACTGACAGAGCGACAAAGTGAATGAGGGACAGAATGGCAGAATGATAGAATGACAGACTCACTGAAGATCAATACAACTGACTGACAGAGCGACGAAATGACAGAGTGACAGAGCCACTGAACAACAGTAGAACTGACTGACATAGTGACGAAATGACAGAGTGACAAAGTGACAGAGTCAGTGACGAACAGTACAACTGACTGACATAGTGACGAAATGACAGAGTGACAGAGCCACTGAACAACAGTACAACTGACTGACAGAGCGACAAAGTGACAGAGTGACAGAGCCACTGAACATCAATACAACTGACTGACATAGTGGCGAAATGACAGAGTGACAGAGCCACTTAACAACAGTACAACTGACTGACAGAGCGACGAAATGACAGAGTGACAGAGCCATTGAACAACAGTATAGCTGACTCAAAGAGCGACGAAATGACAGAGTGAGCCACTGAACAAAAGGTCGACTGACTGACAGAGCGACGAAATGACAGAGTCACTGACGAACAGTACAACTGACTGACAGAGCGACGAAATGACAGAGTGACAAAGTGACAAAGCCACTGAACAAAAGGACGACTGACTGACAGAGCGACGAAATGACTGAGTGACAAAGCCACTGAAGAACAGTACAACTTACTGACAGAGTGACAAAATGTCAGAGTGACAAAGCCACTGAAGGACGGCACAACTGACTGACAGAGCGACGAAATGAAAGATTGAAAGCTCTTGCTTTAAAGGTGTAGGAGATATAATTAAATAACTAGCTTTCGATAAGGTTTTTGATCGATAATAAAATATCGGGATATCGATTTAAAAAGAAAAAAAATTTAGGTCTCTAACTCTTATATCTTCTGAGATCGACGCGTTCATACATACAGACGGACGGACGGACGGACAGACAGACGGACAGGGCTATATCGACTCAGCTCGTCGCGCTGATCAAGAATATATATACTTTGTGGGGTCTGCCACGCCTCCTTCTGCCTGTTACATACCTTTAACAAAACCATTATACCCTGATTTCCCATTGAAAATGGGTTCAGGGTATAATTATCAGTCTACGCCCTTAGGGGCGTGTCAAATCTCCTAGTCGAGCAGTGAAGTGAAATAGCCACTGAAGAACAGTACAACTTACTGACGGAGCGACGAACTGACAGAGTGACAAAGCCCCTGAATAACGGTACAACTGACTGACAGAACGACAAATTGTCAGAGTGACCAAATGACAGAGTGACAAAGCCCTTCAGAGTGATAGTACATCTGACTGACAGAGCGACGAGATGATAGAGTGAAATCGCCACTGAAGAACAGTACAACTGACTGACAGAGCGACGAAATGATGGAGTGAAATAGCCAGTGAAGAACAGTACAACTGACTGACAGAGCGACGAAATGACAGAGTGAAATCGCCACTGAAGAACAGTACAACTAACTGACAGAGCGACGAAATGACAGAGTGACAAAGCCACTGAAGAACAGTAAATCTGTCTGACAGAGCGACAAATTGACTGAGTGACAAAGCCACTGAAGAATAGTAAAACTGACTGACAGAGCGACAAGTTGACTGAGTGACAAAGCCACTGAAGAACAGTACAACTGACTGACAGAGCGACAAATTGTCAGAGTGAAATAGCCACTGAAAAACAGAACAACTGACTGACAGAGCGACAAATTGTCAGAGTGAAATAGCCACCGACGAACAGTAAATCTGACTGACAGAGCGACAAATTGACAGAGTGACAAAGCCACAGAAGAACAGTGCAACTGACTGACAGAGCGACAAATTGACAGAGTAACAAAATGTCAGAGTGACAAAGCCCTTCAGAGTGATAGTACAACTGACTGACAGAGCGACGAAATGACAGAGTGAAATCGCCACTGAAGAACAGTACAACTGACTGACAGAGCGACAAATTGTCAGAGTGAAATAGCCACTGAAAAACAGAACAACTGACTGACAGAGCGACAAATTGTCAGAGTGACCAAATGACAGAGTGACAAAGCCCCTGAAGAACAGTACAACTGACTGGCAGAGCGACAAATTGACAGAGTGAAATAGCCACTGAAGAACAGTACAACTGACTGACAGAGCGACAAATTGTCAGAGTGAAATAGCCACTGAAGAACAGAACAACTGACTGACAGAGCGACAAATTGTCAGAGTGAAATAGCCACCGACGAACAGTAAATCTGACTGACAGAGCGACAAATTGACAGAGTGACAAAGCCACAGAAGAACAGTGCAACTGACTGACAGAGCGACAAATTGACAGAGTAACAAAATGTCAGAGTGACAAAGCCCTTCAGAGTGATAGTACAACTGACTGACAGAGCGACGAAATGACAGAGTGAAATCGCCACTGAAGAACAGTACAACTGACTGATAGAGCGACGAAATGACAGAGTGACAAAGCCACTGAAGAACAGAACAACTTACTGACAGAGCGACGAAATGACAGAGTGAAATAGCCACTGAATATTAGGACGACTGACTGAGCGACGAAATGACAGAGTGACAAAGTGACAGAGTCACTGACGAACAGTAGAACTGACTGACATATTGACGAAATGACAGAGTGAAGTAGCCACTGAAGAACAGTACAACTGACTGACAGAGCGACAAATTGTCAGAGTGAAATAGCCACTGAAGAACAGAACAACTTACTGACAGAGCGACAAATTGTCAGAGTGACCAACTGAAAGAGTGACAAAGCCCCTGAAGAACAGTACAACTGACTGACAGAGCGACAAATTGTCAGAGTGAAATAGCCACTGAAGAACAGAACAACTTACTGACAGAGCGACAAATTGTCAGAGTGACCAACTGAAAGAGTGACAAAGCCCCTGAAGAACAGTACAACTGACTGACAGAGCGACAAATTGTCAGAGTGAAATAGCCACTGAAGAACAGAACAACTGACTGACAGAGCGACAAATTGTCAGAGTGACCAACTGAAAGAGTGACAAAGCCCCTGAAGAACAGTACAACTGACTGACAGAGCGACAAATTGTCAGAGTGAAATAGCCCCTGAAGAACAGTACAACTGACTGACAGAGCGACAAATTGTCAGAGTGAAATAGCCACTGAAGAACAGAACAACTGACTGACAGAGCGACAAATTGGCAGAGTGACAAAATGTCAGAGTGACAAAGCCCCTGAAGAACAGTACAACTGATTGACAGAGCGACAAATTGTCAGAGTGAAATAGCCACTGAAAAACAGAACAACTGACTGACAGAGCGACAAATTGTCAGAGTGACCAAATGACAGAGTGACAAAGCCCCTGAAGAACAGTACAACTGACTGACAGAGCGACGAAATGAGAGAGTGACAAAGCCACTGAAGAACAGTACAACTGACTGACAGAGCGACGAAATGACAGAGTGAAATAGCCACTGAATATTAGGACGACTGACTGAGCGACGAAATGACAGAGTGACAAAGTGACAGAGTCACTGACGAACAGTAGAACTGACTGACATATTGACGAAATGACAGAGTGAAGTAGCCACTGAAGAACAGTACAACTGACTGACAGAGCGGCGAAATGATGGAGTGAAATAGCCACTGAAGAACAGTACAACTGACTGACAGAGCGACAAATTGACTGAGTGACAAAGCCACTGAAGAATAGTAAAACTGACTGACAGAGCGACAAATTGACTGAGTGACAAAGCCACTGAAGAACAGTAAATCTGACTGACAGAGCGACAAATTGACTGAGTGACAAATCCCCTGAAGAACAGTACAACTGACTGACAGAGCGACAAATTGACAGAGTGAAATAGCCACTGAAGAACAGTAAATCTGACTGACAGAGCGACAAATTGACAGAGTGACAAAGCCACTGAAGAACAGTGCAACTGACTGACAGAGCGACAAATTGACAGAGTGAAATAGCCAGTGAAGAACAGTACAACTGACTGACAGACCGACGAAATGACAGAGTGAAATCGCCACTGAAGAACAGTACAACTAACTGAGAGAGCGACGAAATGACAGAGTGACAAAGCCACTGACGAACAGTAAATCTGACTGACAGAGCGACAAATTGACTGAGTGACAAAGCCACTGAAGAATAGTAAAACTGACTGACAGAGCGACAAATTGACAGAGTGACAAAATGTCAGAGTGACAAAGCCCTTCAGAGTGATAGTACAACTGACTGACAGAGCGACGAAATGACAGAGTGAAATCGCCACTGAAGAACAGTACAACTGACTGACAGAGCGACGAAATGACAGAGTGACAAAGCCACTGAAGAACAGTACAACTGACTGACAGAGCGACAAATTGACAGAGTGACAAAGCCACTGAAAAACAATACAACTGACTGACAGAGCGACGAAATGACAGAGTGAAATAGCCACTGAAGAACAGTAAATCTGACTGACAGAGCGACAAATTGACAGAGTGACAAAATGTCAGAGTGACAAAGCCCCTGAAGAACAGTACAACTGACTGACAGAGCGACAAATTGTCAGAGTGAAATAGCCACTGAAGAACAGTACATCTGACTGACAGAGCGACAAATTGTCAGAGTGAAATAGCCACTGAAGAACAGAACAACTTACTGACAGAGCGACAAATTGTCAGAGTGACCAACTGAAAGAGTGACAAAGCCCCTGAAGAACAGTACAACTGACTGACAGAGCGACAAATTGTCAGAGTGAAATAGCCACTGAAGAACAGAACAACTGACTGACAGAGCGACAAATTGGCAGAGTGACCAACTGACAGAGTGACAAAGCTTCTGAAGAACAGTACAGCTGACTGACAGAGCGACGAAATGACAGAGTGACAAAGCCACTGAAGAACAGTACAACTGACTGACAGAGCGACGAAATGACAGAGTGAAATAGCCACTGAATATTCGGACGACTGACTGAGCGACGAAATGACAGAGTGACAAAGTGACAGAGTCACTGACGAACAGTAGAACTGACTGACATATTGACGAAATGACAGAGTGAAATAGCCACTGAAGAACAGTACAACTTACTGACAGAGCGACGAAATAACAAAGTGACAAAGCCACTGAAGAACAGTACAACTGACTGACAGAGCGACGAAATGACAGAGTGAAATAGCCACTGAATATTCGGACGACTGACTGAGCGACGAAATGACAGAGTGACAAAGTGACAGAGTCACTGACGAACAGTAGAACTGACTGACATATTGACGAAATGACAGAGTGAAATAGCCACTGAAGAACAGTAAAAGTTACTGACAGAGCGACAAATTGACAGAGTGACAAAATGTCAGAGTGACGAAGCCCCTGAAGAACAGTACAACTGACTGACAGAGCGACAAATTGACAGAGTGAAATAGCCACTGAAGAACAGTACAACTGACTGACAGAGCGACAAATTGTCAGAGTGAAATAGCCACTGAAGAACAGAACAACTGACTGACAGACCGACAAATTGTCAGAGTGATGGAGTGAAATAGCCACTGAAGAACAGTACAACTGACTGACAGAGCGATGAAATGACAGAGTGAAATAGCCACTGAAGAACAGTAAAACTTACTGACAGAGCGACAAATTGACAGAGTGACAAAGCCACTGAAGAACAGTACAACTGACTGACAGAGCGACAAATTGACAGAGTGACAAAGCCACTGAAAAACAATACAACTGACTGACAGAGCGACGAAATGACAGAGTGAAATAGCCACTGAAGAACAGTAAATCTGACTGACAGAGCGACAAATTGACAGAGTGACAAAATGTCATAGTGACAAAGCCACTGAAGAACAGTACATCTGACTGACAGAACGACAAATTGACAGAGTGACCAAATGACAGAGTGACAAAGCCCCTGAAGAACAGTACAACTGATTGACAGAGCGACAAATTGTCAGAGTGAAATAGCCACTGAAAAACAGAACAACTGACTGACAGAGCGACAAATTGTCAGAGTGACCAACTGACAGAGTGACAAAGCTTCTGAAGAACAGTACAACTGACTGACAGAGCGACGAAATGAGAGAGTGACAAAGCCACTGAAGAACAGTACAACTGACTGACAGAGCGACAAATTGACACAGTGACAACGCCACTGAAGAACAGTACAGCTGATAACAGTGGCAAATTGGATAGAACTGTATCTCCAAGAGTTTTACAGCTAGAGCGCTAAAATTGTACATGTCAGCTAGTTTTATGATTCTATAAAGTCTCCAAAGCACACGTCTCTAGTGTTTGAAATGTGCCTTTTACGAAAGTGATGGTGAGGGGGTTGATATAATGGTTGGGGGTAAATTTTGATTAAAACCGAAAATATATAGAATACATATAAGTCTACTTTTAAAATTTGGAAAGGTGTAGGGGATATAATTAAATAACTAGCTTTCGATAAGGTTTCTGGTTTTTCCGTCCGTACCTGAAATTTCTTTTGCTTTTTATATCGATATCCCGATATTTTATTATCATATCGGGATATCGATATAAAAAGCAAAAGAAATTTCAGGTCTCTAACTCTTATATCTTCTGAGATCGACGCGTTCATACATACGGACGGACGGACGGACAGGGCCAAATCGACGCAGCTCGTCGTCCTGATCAAGAACATATATACTTTGTAGGGTCTGCCACGCCTCCTTCTGCCTGTTACATACCTTTAACAAAACCATTATACCCTGCTTTCCCATTGAAAATGGGTTCAGGGTATAATTATCAGTCTACGCCCTTAGGGGCATGGCAAATCTCCTAGTCGAGCAGTCTCGACTAGAGTCTTCTTACTTGTTTAATCTTGATCCGTTGTCCATCCAGGTGATTGATATTCTTATGGTCTGCTTTGTTGCAGCCTGGCGCAATACCTATGAAAAGCATATCATTGGGATTTTCCGGTCTCTTTGTGTTGTCCCATTTTCGATGGGAAATCAGGGTATAATGGTTTTGTTAAAAGTATGTAAGTCGATATAGCCCTGTCCGTCCGTCCGTCCATATGAGTGCGTCGATCTCAGAAGTCATAAGAGCTAGAAAGCTGAAATTTGTCATGCATACTCGTGTATACCATACGCAGTACGAGTTTCCTTTATTTCTTTGATACATCGACCGATAACTTTTTTATCGAGAATAATCGAAAAATTGATTTTGTTTTTTAGCCTAATTTGAACACTTTCAGACCTGGAGTCTTTAAATTTGCGTTGTATATAAAGTTAATCGATACAAAGATTTTGTAACTTACAGATTTTGGATACCACGCCCCCTTCTCCCCCAATTTGTAAAAAACGCATTTCAAGTACTAGAGACTTGTGCTTTGAAATGTACACACATATTCACCATATTCACCATATGATTACGCTCTGAAAGTTTCATTAAGATCGTATGTCTACAAAAAAATTATTCAACAAATAAATTCTCATATTGCCCACACTGCAGCGCAACCCAAGCGCAGTCGCGGCTAGCTGCGTTGTCAGCAGAGCGCGTGCTATACGTGCGTGTGGCTGCGTGTGTATGCATGTGTGCATAAAAGAAGTGCAGAATGAGTAAAATATCAGTTTGGAGGGTTCAGGGTATCTCCCAGACGAGCAGTCTCGACTGGAGCCTTCTTACTTGTTTATTGATATTGATAAACAAGTAAGAAGACTCTAGTCGAGACTTCTCGACTAGGAGATACCCTGAACCCTCTAAGCTGATATTCTAATCATTCTGCACTTCTTTTATGCACACATACATACAGATGCATCCACACGCACGCATAAGGCTGCGCTCTGCTAACTGCGCAGTAAGCAGCGACTGCGCTTGGGCTGCGCTGCAGTGTGGGCAATATTATGAGAATTTATTTGTCGAATAATTTCTTTTGTAAACATATGATCTTAATGAAACTTTCAGAGTGTAATCATATGGTTAAAATGTGTGTACATTCCAAAGCACAAGTCTCTAGTACTTGAAATGCGTTTTTTACAAATTGGGGGAGAAGGGGGCGTGGTATCCAAAATCTGTAAATTACAAAATCTTTGTATCTATTAACTTTATATACAACACAAATTTGAACACTCCAGGTCTAAAAATGTTCAAATTAGGCTGCAAAAACAAAATCCATTTTTCGATTATTCTCGATAAAAAAGTTATCGGACAATTTATCGAAAAAATAAAACAAACTCGTACTGCGTATGGTACACACGAGTATGCATGCCAAATTTCAGCTCTCTAGCTCTTATAACTTCTGAGATCGACGCACTCATACGGACGGACGGACGGACGGACGGACGGACGGACGGACGGACAGACGGACAGGGCTATATCGACTCAGCTCGTCGCGCTGATCAAGAATATATATACTTTGTGGGGTCTGCCACGCCTCCTTCTGGCCGTTACATACTTTTTCACAAAACCATTATACCCTGATTTCCCATTTTCAATGGGTTCAGGGTATAAAAACCGTACCGAAAATCAGTTATAAATGTGTATCTTCTAAATCTTTAAGGCTAGAGTCTCCAAATTATATATATATACTTATATGCATTTTATACAGTTTCGGTTTTTGTTAATTTTACCCTACACCCCTATATTCACCCCCTCACCATCACCTTTGTAAAAGGCGTATTTCAAATACTAGAGACTTGTGCTTTGGCAAATGCTTGCATATCCATTAGTATCATGAACTTGTCGCAGGCTGGTCATATTAAATGGCTGAAATGTGTACAGCGAACACCTCTGCCAAATTTGGGGTGAAGAGAAAAATCATGAGATTGCTGACTGGCTGTTATACAAGAAACACCACATTGGACCGGCAACTGAAACTGGCCACGGTCTTTAATGAAAGTATACAGTACTCGAGTTGGTACGATGACAGTTTGAAGCGGCACAGAAATCGTCTATCAAACCTGCTCACTAGGAACCAAACTCCTAGTAGGCTGAACCGAACGCAACCAAGGGACCTAATTCATCGATCTTCTTTTATGATGATCAACATAAGTTGACCGCTAACGAAAGTTAGCCGGCGCGGCTAAATGGGCAACATTATTAGACAATACGCTCACAAGGGAATTACTGGAGTACCTCGTATGGCTTCAAGAAACACTTAAGACTCTAGTCGAGACTGCTCGACTAGGAGATATCCTGAACTCTCCAATCTGATATTCTAATCACTGTGCACTTCTTTTCGGCACTCATACACACGCGCGCACATGCAGTGTGGACAACATTATAAGAATTTATTTGTTGAATAATTTAATTTCTAGACGTACTATTTTAATAAAACTTTCAGAACATAATCATTATGTTCAAATGTATATTTATTTCAAAGCACAAGTCTCTAGTATTTGAAATACGCCTTTTAGAAATGTGATGGTGAGGGGGTGAATTAGTGGTTGGGGGAGAATTTCGACAAAAACCGAAATTGTATAAATTGCATATAAGTATACATTTAAAATTTGGAGACTCTAGCTTTAAAGATGTATGAGATATAAATTTGCTACTGGTTTTAGATAATGTTTTTAATCGATAACAAAATAACGTGGCAGTTTATCGATATTTAATGCAAAACTCGACATGCGCGTGCTATACACGGACCTAGGAAAAAAATTTCAAGTCTCTAGCTCTTAGATCCCCTTGTATATGTCCCCAGAATGCCTACGTCTGTAGCGAAACAAATGTACTATGAGAGGTAACTAGCTTCTAATGTCCTATAGTTAAGAATTGAAATGAATATTTTTACACCCTGAACACATTGAAAATGGAAAATCAGGGTACAATGGTTTTGTGAAAAAGTATGTAACGGGCAGAAGGAGGCGTGGCAGACCCCACAATGTATATATATTCTTGATCAGCGTGACGAGCTCAGTCGATATAGCCCTGTCCGTCCATCCGTCCGTCCGTCCGTCCGTCCGTATGAGTGCGTCGATCTCAGAAGTTATAGGAGCTAGAGAGCTGAAATTTGTCATGCATACTCGTGTATACCATACGCAGTACGAGTTTGCTTTATTTTTTCGATAACTCATCCGATAACTTTTTTATCGAGAATAATCGAAAATTTGAATTTGTTTTTTCATTTTAATTTGAACATTTTTAGACCTGGAGTCTTCAAATTTGCGTTGTGTATAAAACTAATCGATACAAAGATTTTGCAATTTACAGATTTCGGATACCACGCCCCCTTCTCCCCCAATTTGTAAAAAACGCATTTCAGGTACTAGAGACTTGTGCTTTGAAATGTACACACATATTCATTATATGATTACACTTTGAAAGTTTCATTAAGATCGTGTGTCTACAAAAGAAATTATTCAACAAATAAATTCTCATAATATTGCCCACACTGCAGCGCAGCCCAAGTGCAGTCGCTGCTTACTGCGCAGTTAGCAGAGCGCGGGCTTATGCGTGCGCGTGGATGCATGAGTCTGTATGTGTGCATAAAAGAAGTCCAGAATGATTAGAATATCAGCTTGGAGGGTTCAGGGTATCTCCTAGTCGAGCAGTCTCGACTGGAGCCTTCTTACTTGTTTTTAGGTGTATTATGTTGTCATGCGTGAAGTGGCTATAAAAAAAAGTAAATAAATGCTTATCAGTTAAGCGATGAAAAGGTAAATATATTTCGTATTTATTCCGATTTTGTTACCAGCGTGGGCCAGTTGTCGAACGAACCTGGAATAGATTAGTGCTTGTCTCAGTTGAAATGAAAAGGCATACTGATCCTTTTAAGTTGTACGCTGAGTTCTGCTCGGGCGCAAACAACGGATATCCCAGAAACCACAGAGAGTCCCAGAGAGTACAACTTTTAAGATCCCATTCTATTACTGCCCTAGGTTTGAGGGCACTGCAGTAGATCTGAAAGGCGTAAGTTAAAGTACCGTATTCGTAGGACAGACTATTTAATACTCTATCCCTTGCCCAGCTTTCCGGCTTGTGGTTGAGACGGCAGTACTGAATTTTTGAATAATTTCTTTTGTAGACATACGATCTTAATGAAATTAAGATTTAATTTCAGAGCGTAATTAAATGGTGAATATGTGAGTACATTCCAATGCCCAAGTCTCTAGTACTTGAAATGCGTTTTTTATACCCTGAACCCATTGAAAATGGGAAATCAGGGTATAATGGTTTTGTGAAAAAGTATGTAACGGGCAGAAGGAGGCGTGGCAGACCCCACAAAGTATATATATTCTTGATCAGCGCGACGAGCTGAGTCGATATAGCCCTGTCCGTCTGTCCGTCCGTCCGTCCGTCCGTCCGTCCGTCCGTCCGTATGAGTGCGTCGATCTCAGAAGTTATAAGAGCTAGAGAGCTGAAATTTGGCATGCATACTCGTGAGTACCATACGCAGTACGAGTTTGCTTTATTTTTTCGATAATTCGTCCGATAACTTTTTTATCGAGAATAATCGAAAAATTGATTTTGTTTTTTTTAGCCTAATTTGAACATTTTTAGAGATGGAGTCTTCAAATTTGCGTTGTATATAAAGGTAATCGATACAAAGATTTTGTAATTTACAGATTTTGGATACCACGCCCCCTTCTCCCCCAATTTGTAAAAAACGCATTTCAAGTACTAGAGACTTGGGCTTTGGAATGTGCATACATATTTACCATATGATTACGCTCTGAAAGTTTCATTAAGATCGTATGTCTACAAAAGAAGTTATTCAACAAATAAATTCTCATAATATTGCCCACACTGCAGCGCAGCCCAAGCGCAGTCGCTGCTTACTGCGCAGTTAGCAGAGCGCAGGCTTATGCGTGCGTGTGGATGCATGTGTATGTATGTGTGCATAAAAGAAGTGCAGAATGAATGAATGAATATCAGCTTGGAGGGTTTAGGGTATCTCCTATTCGAGCAGTCTCGACTGGAGCTTTCTTACTTGTTTTAAATTGGTGGAGAAGGGGGCGTGGTATCCAAAATCTCTAAATTACAAAATCCTTGTATCGATTAACTTTATATACTTCATATTTGAAGACTCCAGGTCTAAAAATGTTCAAATTAGGCTAAAAAAACAAAATCCATTTTTCGATTATTCTCGATAAAAAAGTTATCGGTCGATGTATCAAAGAAATTAAGGAAACTCGTACTGCGTATGGTATACACGAGTATGCATGCCAAATTTCAGCTTTCTAGCTCTTATAACTTCTGAGATCGACGCACTCATACGGACGGACAGGGCTATATCAACTCAGCTCGACACCCTGATCAAGAATATATATACTTTGTGGGGTCTGCCACGCCTCCTTCTCCCTGTTACATACATTTCAACAAAACCATTATACCCTGATTTCCCATTGAAGAAGGCTCTAGTCGAGACTGCTCGACTAGGAGATACCCTGAACCCTCTAATCTGATATTCTAATTACTCTGCACTTCTTTTCGGCACACATACATACAAACGAACGTATTAGAACGCGATCTGCTAACTGCGCAATAAGCAGCGAATGCGCTTGGGCTGCGCTGCAGTGTGGGCAGCATTAAAAGAATTTATTAAATGAATAATTTAATTTCTAGACGTACAATCTTAATGAAACTTTCAGAACAGAATCATAATGTTGAAATGTATGTACCATCCTCTATTACTTGAAATACGCCTTTTAAAAAGGTGATGGTGAGGGGGTGGATATAAGGGTAAATTGTAAGGGGGGTAAATTACAACAAAAATCGAAATTATATAAAATACATATAAGTCTACATTTAGAATTTGGAAGCTCTAGCTCTAAAGGTGTAAGAGATTTAATTAAACAAGTAAGAAAGCTCCAGTCGAGACTGCTCGACTAGGAGATACCCTGAACCCTCCAAGCTGATATTCTAATCATTCTGCACTTCTTTTATGCACACATACATACATAGGTATCCACACGCACGCATAAGCCTGCGCTCTGCTAACTGCGCAGTAAGCAGCGACTGCGCTTGGGCTGCGCTGCAGTGTGGGCAATATTATGAGAATTTATTTGTTGAATAATTTCTTTTGTAGACATACGATCTTAATGAAACTTTCAGAGCGTAATCATATGGTAAATATGTGTGTACATTCCAAAGCACAAGTCTCTAGTATTTGAAATGCGTTTTTTACAAATTGGGGGGAAAGGGGGCGTGGTATCCAAAATTTGTAAATTACAAAATCTTTGTATCGATTAACTTTATATACAACGCAAATTTGAAGACTCCAGGTCTAAAAATGTTCAAATTAGGCTGAAAAAAAAAATCAATTTTTCGATTATTCTCGATAAAAAAGTTATCGGACAATTTATCGAAAAAATAAAACAAACTCGTACTGCGTATGGTACTCACGAGTATGCATGCCAAATTTCAGCTCTCTAGCTCTTGTAACTTCTGAGATCGACGCACTCATACGGACGGACGGACGGACGGACGGACGGACGGACGGACGGACGGACGGACGGACGGACGGACGGACGGACAGACGGACAGGGCTATATCGACTCAGCTGGTCGCGCTGATCAAGAATATATATACTTTGTGGGGTCTGCCACGCCTCCTTCTGCCCGTTACATACTTTTTCACAAAACCATTATACCCTGATTTCCCATTTTCAATGGGTTCAGGGTATAAAAACAAGTAAGAAAGCTCTAGTCGAGACTGCTCGAACACGAGATCCTGAACCCTTGGAGTAATAACTACTTCAATAAGACACACGCACGCACGCACACACAGGCATACATACACACACACACACACAAACACATACACGCACATACACAAACACATACACACACAAGCATAAACACGCATAAGCACGCATGGGCTGCAGTGTGCGCTTACTATGAAAACTTAATTGTTTAATAACTTTGTGGACGTACGATCTTAGATCTTAAAAATGTTTTTTTTTTTTTTTTGTTTGTATATATATTTTAAGCGCTGAATCTGTACAATGCAAGTTTAGTACCTTAACAACACAATTAGATTATTTATACAGAACCTAACCTTCTGATGTATTCAGGAGGACTTACAAATAAACTAAACTTATCTAATATTTTTGGCAAAACCCAAGCGTTTTAATCGCCTTAGTGGTCTCGCAGGAAGCAATCTTCTCGCTAGTCTGCTCCGGTGTCTAGCCAGTCTGTCACTATATCGGCTAGTGTGTCTCCCAATCTGTTCCTCCACAGTAAACAGTTTCAGATCTCGATGTAGAGTTGAGCCGCGCACATACCATGGGCAGTTTGTAATTTGCCGCAATACACGATTTTGCAGGACCTGTATGCGTTTATAGTTTGATTTTGCGCATATTCCCCAAATCTGCACACCGTAGAGCCAAATTGGGGCTACACCGTGGACATAAACCGCTCTCTTAGCTCTGAGTGACATGGTGCTGCGTCTGTTGAGCAGCCACCGCAGTTGTTGCATGCGTTGTCCACATCTCCTAGCCACTGCCTTAAGATGAGGACCAAATGTTAGACGCTTGTCAAGGGTGATGCCAAGGTACTTTGCCTGCGAAGGTTGATCAAGTGTTTCGCCATCTAAACGTATAGGCGGGGTGTGACTGATGAAGGTTTTTAGGGTGAAGCAAGTGTTGGTGGTCTTGCGTGGGTTGATCTTCATGTTCCATCTTTTGTACCATGCTACTAGTGTGTTTAGGTAGCTCTCCACTCCATTCGCAGCCTCAGTGGGACATTTTGAGCTGTAGAGCACCGCTATATCGTCTGCGTAAGTAGCGAGAAGGGCTTTGCCAGGATTCTCCATGTGGCGCACGCTAGGGGAGGGTAGGTCGGCCGTGTAAATGGAGTAAAGCAGCGGCCCTATTACGCTGCCCTGAGGAACTCCAGCTCTCATTTGGCAAGGAGTCGAGTATGTGTTCCGTACTCTGACAATAAATTGCCGACCCTCCAGATACGATCGTAGAATCCCGAAGTAAGGTGCTGGGAAGAGGTTTTTGATTTTGCTGAGAAGCCCTGTATGCCAGACCCTATCAAATGCTTGCTGCATATCGACAAAAACTGCGTTGCAGTATTCCATGTCATCAAATGCCTGAAGGATGTGCCTCGTCAACCGGTGAACCTGCTCCACAGTTCCGTGTCCTTCTCTAAAGCCAAACTGATGGTCCGGTAAGATATGACGTTCACTGATGATATCTTAAAAATGTAGAAGATATAATTTTATAACTGGTTTTCGATAAGGTTTTTTATCGATCAAAAAAGATCGGGATGAGTTATCGATTTTTAATGTAATTACGGATATTAAAAAAAAATTTTAATTTTCTAGGACGGACGGACAGACAGACAGACAGACGGACAGGGCCAAATCGACTCAGCTCGTCGCCCTGATCAAGAACATATATACTTTGTGGGGTCTGCCACGCCTCCTTCTGCCTGTTACATACATTTCAACAAAACCATTATACCCTGATTTCCCATTGAAGATGGGTTCAGGGTATAAAAAGTGTTTGGGCTGTGAATGAGTATTCTGCAATTGGTATCGCCCGACTGCAACGTTCTTACTTGTTTTTTAATTAAACGTGGCCAAAACACAAAGGTGAATGGGAATAATTTGGCGCACAGAAAATTCCAATGTCAAAATAAATTAACATAAAGCCGGTCGCCAGCAGATGCCGCGGTGCAGTCGTTTCATGCGCAGCAGCTGCTGCGCAGTCGGCGTCGGGGCGTAGCTGTCAGAAGCCGGCAGCAAACATATAAAAATATATGTGCATACTTTCAGGCGGCGCGTATAAAAAATGTGCGCACACTTTTTGGCAGCTTTTTGAGTTATAGAAGGTGAGCGAGAGCAGTCTTTGTATGTGTGAACAGTTAGTTTGATTATGTATGTGTGTGCCTGTAATTGACACATGTTACGTGCTCAAAGGCTGGTTAGGGCAACAGGAACGGGAACGGGAAGGGGAACTAGAATGGGAACGGCAACAGGAATTGCGCCCATATATGAGCCTCGCTTCCGCCACCGCCTCCGGCTCCGCCTCCTTGCGCCCAGTCAAATCGTTATTATCGACAATGCCACCGCCAAAAACCCACACATTCTCTCGCAGCCATACGGGGCACGCACATGTTATTCACTGCTGCTGCTGCTGCACAGCCTTCAAATGCAGGCAACCTCAGTCAACTTTGTTTCTTGCCGGCAAAAACAAAAACACGCACACAATGGAGAGCCCGAAAGGGACAGTGAGAGAGAAAGGGAGAGAGAGATGGAGACCAAGCCACTTGCTGGCTGATAACGTTAGCGTCAGCTGTGCGGCACTTTTGTGGGCCATGGTGGGCCGTAAAGGGGCCCGGGACACGTGAGGCCCGAAGTTGGCGCTGCTGCTGGAGTCGTGCGCAGGCAAGCGTCAAACGTTTGTACCTAGTCCCATTGGCCCCAGGCGACAACATACTGTCTCTCCCTCTCGCTCTCTATCTCTCTCTCTCTCTCTCTCTCTCTCTCTCTCTCTCTCTCTCTCTCTCTCTCTCTCTAACTCAGCTGCTTCTGTGTTTGGCATTTGTTTGTGTTGTCAACAAAAGTTTCTTTGAAATCAGTAACAGATGTCGATTGAAATGGCAGAATTGCTGCCCGCGTCGCTGCCAGCTTCGACAGCGACAGCGACTCAGTGAGCAGCTGGCGGCTGTTGTTAGTGCTGCTCCTCCTGCCGCTCCTGCTCCTTCTGCTGCTGCTGCTGGTGGCTGGCTGCTACTTATGATGAATATTTTTATGTCAGACACAGTCGAGGTGCCGCCAAATGCCGTTTCTTTGCCAGACATCGCATATTGTGCGCTAGTTGCTGGCATTTTAATTAAAATTCTCGTTAAACTTCCAGGTTTTTAATGTTAATGCAATTTGCGCAATCAGCCCCAAAGCAAGACATAGGCCCAAGGCCGACGCTGCTGCTACCTAGCACTAACTTGGTACTGTCTGGAATCTGGACGCAGCCAAATTGGAATTCAGAATATATAAAAATATATAATATACGAATAAAACAAATTGTTGCTTATCTCGAAATTTTGAATGTCTAATTTATATAACCAATATATAATTTTCCTCGATTGCATTCAATCTCAAGAGGAGTCAGCGCAGCCGGGCTGAACAACTCAAGAACTTTGGAGTTTCCTGTTTTTCCATATTTGCATATATCATTGTTGGTAATTAACAACGTCATAGACTTCAGATTGTCGCTGTCGGAGATTATAAATCGAAATATCGAAATACTAATAATAATATAATATAATATGATGCTGCCAAGTTTCTGCTTCTAAAATTATTGTGTTTTCAAATTGAGTGCCATGGTTGGGTGATCAGCTTACTTTTCCTGTGATTTGACACAGGTGAGTTGCTTTGGAAAACAGCACTAGGAGTTCTTTCAACTCGTGAATGAATATAAAAATAAGTTAGAATAAAACTAAATATTTGTATGGCGTTGAATAAATTAAAATTCTAGAAACAATAATAATGCATATACCCACTTACTTTTGGCAGAGGGTATTCGAACCCACTGCCTCCTTTGAGCTGCGCTTCGTTTCCTTCAGAGCAGAAGCTGCTGTTATTGCCGTTGACAACATGTGCATGTCATCTGGCTGGCTGAGCTGTGGCTGCTGGCGATAACAAACGATAACTGCATGTTAAATAGAAGCTAACGAATGGGCAGTAAGTAGATGTGCAGGGGCAGCCGAGAATGGGGAGTGGGCCAGAGCGGGGCTTTACAGTCAGAAACAAACAAAGCGTCAGCACATGCTGGCCAGATGGAGCACCAGGAAGCTGCTGCCAGTTGCCAGTTGCCAGTTGCCTGTTGACTGGTTGGCTGCTTGGCTGTTGGCTGTTGGCTGTTGGCTAGACGTGCATCTATTTGAATATGCGGCCGCCTGTCGCTCAGTGGCTGTAGCTGGCTTTAGAAAATCACTCAGGTAGCAAAACGCCACCACCAACACCACCACCACCACCACCACCATCATCATCATCATCATCATCATGATAATGGGCTTGCCACGTACTCAAACTAAATTCCCACTCGGCGTCCAGTGAAGGGTTGCAGAAAAGCGCACAGCAGTTGCAGACAAAAGTAAAGTTAAGGCAAGCTGATCTAGAAGTATCTTCTCTCTCTATCTCTCCCTCTATGTGTGTGCGGGTGTTTATGTGTGGTAGCCACAAGCCATGCACATCTGTGTGAGTATGTCTGTGTGCAACAAATGCTGTGCATGCCCCTAGGCGAAGCGAGGCACTAACGAGCTTTTGCTTGCTTGCAATGCGACAGCAGCAGGTGTGCCAAACACACTCATACACACACACGTGCACGCACACACACACACGCACATGCACATGCACACATACAAACACACACCCGCACATGGCGCAACTGAGTGACGATAATTGAAATTTCATCACAGCAGTTTGTGGTTTTGTATCTCACACACCGAAACCCCGTTCCTCCCCAAACATCCAATCCTCACTCTCTCGCACTCACACACATTCACTAATGCGCAATTCATGGCTGATGCAGTTTTGTGTTGCCTGCTTTTAGGCTGCTCGCGAAATCGCATCGAATTGAAATCGATTCGATTGGAACGAAATCGTTTCGAAACGAGTTTTTGGTTTAAAACACTTTATTTCTTGGGTTTCTTTTTAGCCTTTCTTTGTGTGGATTGTAACATTTAGATTAGGTATTTTCTTGCATTTGCTTTTGGTTTTCTCTTGCTTGTCTATATTTAAAGTACAGTTAAATACGTGTTTAGAAATACAATAAATACTAATTAATAATTTAAATACATACAGATAGATATATATAATCAGTAAATTATCCATAATTATAGCAGTAATGGCAATAATAATAATAATATTAATCATTATATTTATCATATTTTATTATTTAATAAAAATTACTATGTTCACTTTAAGTATTCGCGTCTTCTTCAACCTCCCTCCCCTCGCTGCACGGGCTGGCTCCTAATTACTACTTGCAGCTTTGACCTCTTAAATAAATCTGAGTTGCATTTAAGAGTTTGCATTAATATAATTTTGCATATTTTTAAGTTGATTAATTGTGGTGCAAATATTTGAATTATTTTCTATTTATTTCTTATGCCTTGCTGTCTTTTAAGTGCTCATACAATTTAATTTAAGTCAATAAAGTTCAGAGAGGCTTTGAGGCTTTTCAGCGTGATTTCAAACATTTTCGTTTCTCTCGTAATTTCCACAAAAACTAGAGTTGAATTAAATTATTTTGACGCGCACTTAACTCGTTTTCCTTTTTAATATATTTTTGTTTATATTTTTAATATACTGCAAAATGTGTTAGGTTCAAATTACATATCTATCTCGTTTACTTGAAGTATATTAAGTATGTAATTAAAGACTATTTGGATAATGCTGACAATGTCCGATTTTTCTTTTGGTTAAGGTTTACGTTAGTTAAACTCCATATCTATTTGTATATGTAGATTATAATTTTATCGTCGTATTCGAGCCCGATCGGTAATTTGACTAGCACAAGTATTTCTTCTTGGGTTTCATCATGCGAATGCGTCATTTGGAGCCCAGTCCGTTGGGCACCAGCGCACTGGCTGTGCCAGCGGCGACCCCAGCCCCGCCCCCAGCGACGCCAACGGCCGCAGTGCCGCCAGCCGTGCCACCGGCCACTGCCGACTCCCGCACGCCGGCAGCAGCCGCCTGCAGATGCACCGCTGCCGCTGCGGCTGCCGCTGCTGCGGCTGTAGGCGTGGGAGGGGAGCGGGCAGCCATGGCGCTGCGCATGCCGCTGGCGCTGGTGTTAGCACTGGCGGAGTGCAAATGCTTGGCGCTCAGCTCGCTAGCCCGTGAGTTGCCGCACACCTATAAGCCGATCCGAAGAGCACTGGGATTAGTGATGTGTTCAGCAGGGTTCCTTCAGCTGCTGGCAACTCACCTGGTGATGGCTGTCCCAGTCCCTGTACTGGCATGAGGCGCTGCAGTAGCGTGCCATGTTGCAGCCGGAGCAAGTCTCCGTGGCCTTGCGGCCGCAGTTCCAGCATTGCTGCTGCAGGCTGCTGCCCTGTAATGGAAGGGCCAAGGAATAATATTATGTTATGTTAATGAAATAATATGTAATCCCAAGGTTCAGTATTTAGAAAGCACTTACATTTTGCGCGCTGGTTATGGATGGCGACTTATTATCCAGATCGCGATCTCCGCTGGAGTGGCGACTCATCTCCATGAAGAACTTTTCCATGCGCAGTCGCTCTTGAGTCATGATCTCGGCTGCACGCGTTTCAGCTGCCACCACGGCTCTCTGTATCTCGATGACCGCCTGCCGCTTGACCTGCCAGGGCGGGAGGAGAGCACAGTAAACACAAAGCTAAGTCTGGGGACTCTGTGGGAGACTCACCTGGGTGACTGCATCCTCGGCGTTACGCTTGAACTCGGCCACCTTCTCCTCGGTCTGGCGACGCAGCTCGGCCATGGCGGCGGGCGTCAGGTCCTGGCTGCCGTTGCTGCCGTGCTGTGGCTCGATGCCGCGCTGCTGCAGGATGGTGATGGCCCGCTTGGTTTTGTCGACCATGGCCGAGATACAGTTAAGCATGGTGTGGATGTTCTTCCACTCCTCCTCGCCGCCAGGAGCAGGGGCAGGAGCAGCTGCTGCTGGCGCATTGCCCCCGCGCGCCACCTGGGGCAGCGAAAGCCTGCTAGCGCCCTGCCCCGACTCGGGCAGGCGCAGGTCCCGCTCGTCACGCTGCATGAAGCCCGCGGCAGCAGCCGCTTCGCCGGCAGCAGTCGCAGTGCTATAGTCGAAGGCGAGCACCGAGTGGGCGGCAGCCGGATGCATGGCCAGTCGCTTGCTGGGCGGCGCGTAGGCTGCGCCGGCGTTGGGCATGTACTCTGCCCACTCCTGCAGGCCGTTGTGCGCGCTGTGCTCCATGATGGAGTCCGAGGAGCGGCGCTTGAAAAGTACCCCGCCATTGCCGTTGGCTGCAACCGGCGCCGGCGCCTCCAGCTGCACGAATATGTCCGCGAACTCGGCGCTGCCCACGCCATGGGGCGTCAGCTCCATCACAGCCTGCTCGTTGCTGGTCACGTACTGCATGGCCGACTGGTTAGTGGCTCGCGCCAGGGCCAGGATCTCGCGCTGCATCAGGGCCACGCTGTTCTTGAGCAGCGGCATCACATACGGTCGCAGCGGTAGGTTGATGGCCTCCTGCAGGGCCAGTCGGAACTCTTCCAGTGATATGTTGCTGCTAGCCAAGGACAGCACTAGGGCGCGCACCCGCTCGCTCACCTCCGGCTGGCCGAGCTCCTGCGAGAACTGCAGCAGGGCGCCCAGGAACTTCCGCAGCTTGGACAGCAGTCGCGCCTGCTCCACGTGAGCAGCCGCTGCAGCCGCGGCCGCAGCCGCGGCTAGAGAGGCTGCGTGCTGTGATCCTGGCGTGGGCGACGTGGCGGAGCTAGCGCCGCCGTTTACCACGGGGGAGGCGCTCGTATTGCGCTGTGGTCGCTGGTGGTGGTGCATCTGCTGGGGCGGTGAGTGGGGAGAGCGCGGAGCAGCTGCCATATTGCGCGCCAGCGCAGGAGGCGACTCTGGTGGCGTGCGACAGAGCCGATCCCTTTCACGTTCACGATCACGTTCTCGTTCTCGTTCCCGTTCCCGTTCCCTTTCACGCTCCCGCTCTCGGCTGCCGTTGGGCGTGAGCTGCTGACTGCTGACTGTGTTGGTGCCGGTGATGGACATGTCCTTGCTGCTGCTACTGCTGCTGCTGCTGCTGCCGCCTGCCGAAGAGGAGTTGGTGGCGGTGGTGCTGGAGCTCTTGTCGCCGTTGCTGCTGTTGCTGCTGCTGTTGCTGCTGTTAGCTGTTTGTCGGATTAAAAGGGAAAAGGAAGCAGTCAGCTCGTTAGTTAGTTCGCAATAAACAATGAAGAGAAACAAGACACCCACACCCACACACACAGAGGAACGCACAGGATGTGCAGACGAAGCGCATTACAAATGCATTAGGAGCTGCTGTAGACGTTACTGCAGCTCGGAAGCTCCGATTCTGGCCAACTCGGAAGCTAGGCAGAGGCAAGCAACATCAGCCGTGCAGCAAAATATGTATATATTTCTGCCGACCGCAAACATGCTACAGCACTTGTCTGTCCCATCGCCGGGGGACGCCGCACTAGCATTAACAAATTTGTTTGAACATGGGAAATAAATTAGCAAACATTTTTGGGTACCATTTGCCAGGCAACAAGCGCCCAGCCCAGCTCAGCCCCGTGCAGGCCAGCCGAGTCGAGCAAGCAAATCAAGCAACACGCACTAATTGGTGGCCCAAGGAGGAGAGAAGAGTAGTTGCACTACGAGGGAAACGGGGGAATCGAGTTGCTCCGCCGGGTGCAACGTGCCTGGACCTGATCCTGCTGCCAAAACGCCGCATTCAGCAGCAGCTCAACGTCAAAGCCACAGCACAGTGTGGCTCGGGACTGGTCCGGAACTGAAAGTGGGGGATTTGGGCTTGGCACACGAAGCTCAACGGTTGCAGGCGACAAATAAAAACGAATAAGTTTTCGTTAATAGCAAAACAAAAATATAACAAAATATAACGAGATCCCCTGAACCCTTCCAGCAACTGATATTTCAAAATTTATTAATTAATTTCAAGTCTCTAGCGCTTAGATCTTAGATCTGAGATCGAGGCGTCCAAACATACGGACAGACGGACAGGGCTAAATCGACTCAGCTCGTCGTGCTTTGGAAAATACAGGCATATCTATGTTATCTTTGAAATCTAAAAGCTATTAAGCAGTTAAGTTCCCATAGTAAGCTACCACTGCAGCCAATGCGTGTTTATGCGTGCGTACGTAGGGCTGTGTGTGTGCGTGTGTGTCCATGTGCGAATAATTATTGAAATATCAGTTGCTCGAAGACTTCAGGGGATCTCGTAGTCGGGCAGTCTCGACTATAGCTTTCATACTTGTTATTTTTGGGACTTATGTTAGACGCGTTCGCAATCTCTATCCCTAAACCTCGCTCTCTTGTTCTCTCTTTTTCTCTCTCTCTTCCTCTCTTTGTCTGTCTATCTAACTCTCAATATATTGCTATTGCGATACATCTCATTGTAAATTTTCAAACAATTCATTTCGCAAATATATTGTCGCCTGTGTCGCACTGGAGACCAAACACACACCAACTTTGTTTGTACAAGCTAATGGAAATTGTTTATGTGTGTGTGATTGGGCGGCTAGCGGGAGTGGAAAGGTTGCCACTGCTGCTGTTACTGCCGCTGCTGCTGCTGCTGCTGCTGCTGTTGACGATGACGACGTTCATGGCAGCCAGTCGATGCTGCTGCTGCTGTGGCTGCTGCTGTAGTTTGCTTTTGTGATAATGATTGTGGATACAGCTGCAACTGGCTGTGTTTTCACAGCCATTCAGGCACGCCAATCGAAGGGACACAAACACACAGACACACACACACACAGATAGAGAGGGAGGGGGCACGAGGCGGTGGGGACTGGGAGGCATCACTCAGCTAAGTTGGCGGCGGCTTATCAAACGCCAAACATAGACAATGATGGATCACATGATGCCGCCGCCGGCCCTGTAATTGTCTGCTATGCAAAAAGCAAAAAAGTGTGTATAATATAATCAAACAAATAAAAGGAACCAAGTGTCGCTCTGGCTATGTATCTGTCTCACTGAGTCCGAGTATCCCACAGCTATCTAACAGCGTGCTGCTGGGGTACAATTGTAAAATATTGCAGTTGGCTGAGGCTTAAAAGTTTGCTAGAGCCGCAAACCGCAAGTGACCCAAAGTTGTGCCCCAAGGGCCGAACGGATGGGGGCATGGCTGATGGGGCGGTTAGCTGACCAGCTGTGACTGGGCACGAAAAATGTTTCGGCCACGAAAAACTATTTACGAAAATTTTGTGTTGACAATTCACATATTTTCTAAAACATAATGTTGGCAATTTTCCGTTTGTGTGTGTGTTAGTTAGTGTGTGTGCTGGGTTGGGGCATGGCAATGCGGCCATGTGGGAGCCTCGACGGCTGGTGCAACATCAGCTTCATGAGTGAGTTTCAAGAGCAGCAGCAGCCATCGATTTAGGGTTACGTATACGCAGCGTGGGCTAATGGCAGTCTATGCATGTGTGTGTGTGTGTGTATGTGGGTGTGTGTGTGTGTGTATGCTGGAATGTATGAGTGTATGGGCAACAGAATTTGCACAGCTGCGTCCCATAGATTGCAGTCGAGCGCACAGAACGAAATGTTGGCAACTTTAGTTAGTGTTGTTGCTATTGTTGTTGCTGTTGCTGTTGCTGGCATAGTCATTTGGGAAAACAATCATTTTGGCAAATATTCATCATGCGCTGTTTGTGATTATCATCATCAGCAGGCGGCAGAAGACCATAATGAAGTTGCTGCTCCTGCTGCTGCTGCTGATGCTGCTGATGCTGCTGTTGATGTTGTGGGCGTCTCTGCAACACAGCAAACATTTGTTGAACAAAACTTTTTTTTGAAGAGCTTCAGTTTTGAATGCTAATTAGAAAGCTGGGTTTCATACAATTTAAGCGCCTTAAATTCAGAGCATACACACACGCGCACGCACGCTTTATTGGCCTGGGAACAGGCGCAGCTTGTGACACAGGTACGCACAGCCAGAGCAACTAGAGCGTCGACAACGACAACAACAAAAGCACCAGCAATCAAAGGAGCGCATACAATTCAGCAGTCCCCAAAAGCTGGCCACACTTTTTGCCATATGAAGCCTGTTGTTGCACTTCCTCCTCTTCCTGCTGTTGCTGCTGGGAACGCCAGCAGCCGTTGCTATTCCATGGAGTATTGTTCAAACAGCAAAAAATATATATAGAATGGTAAAATTCTGCTGGCTATCCAGCATCCCTCGCAATCAACATAACATTTGAAGGCAGTTGCTAAGGGCTCAAAATATCTGTGAACAGCTTATCTAAATATATGTTGATTGATTAAATAAATTCTTGTATATTTAAAAATATATGTTGATTGATTAAATAAATTCTTGTATATTTAAAAATTCAATGAAGTATTTTATTATTTTTCAGATCTGGTTATCAATATCTTTAGTAAATAATCTTTTAAAAAGTTGCCTAACAAATTTAAATGTGTTTAATTAATTTCACATTTGATATTAGGTAGTTCACATAAATATCTCGAAGTGTTGGAAATATATTTAATAAATTCATGTATACTGATGCGCTGATAAAAACATTAGTGCGACCGAGCACTAAATGTCGCAAAAAATATTTGGAGAATTAGTAACTCAATAATTAATAATTAATTAATTGTATGTTAATTTTAAAATTCGTTTCAAGTTTGTGTCGAAATCTTCAGTTTATCAGTTAGTTTTTATGACGAACCGTATTAATACTACTACTATTTTTGACCACAGGCGTACATACATATATATTTATATATGTTAATGCAAATAATTTTGTTGTCATTCAAGCATTTGTTGGTATTTTCGCTTTCTAATTCTTTTTAAGTTTTCTGATACGCGGTATTATCTACAGTGCTTATCATATCCAGCAACTTCAATTTTGAACCAATTTTAACAACATTTTTAAGGGTTTTTTAAAATAAATTTGACAATACTTTGTTGACAGGATTTAGTAGAATTTATCGAAATTTGTGATCAATTTATAGAAAACTAAGAAAGAACTGTTAACTTTTGCTGTGTGCTAGCATTTTTGCTTGCATTTTTGTGTATCATAATTACAGCCCACATTAACAAATTTTAGTTTATTAAGTGCGGAGCAGACTTTTGGCTTTCCAGACCTTGTAATTAAATAAATTTAGATAATTTTTAAGAGATGCCGCTTGGAAAACAATTATCTGATCATGAAAAGGGCCGTATTTTCTCACTTTTTGAGTCAGGAGAGTCTATTTTAATCCCGAAGAATATGGATAAAGAAAACGAATGGCGGGAAAACCGTTACTAAATGCGGTCGATAAACGCAAAACCATCAACAGGTCAACCGCTTGTACAGTTTAAGATCCTAAAACGTAGATTCTAAATGAATGACAAAGTTTCGAAAATGAAAAAGATAAATTTAGTGGCTTCAATGACGAAGCGAGTTTTTAAGTTCACTTAGGCAAATGGAGGCCGGAACAAAATATTAACATTCGTTTTCCCAATCCGCAACGATTTCGGATTTTTTTTGACCAAAGCATGAATTTGGGCTATAATTTTGATACAGCAAATGGGAGCTGTTTGTTTTTTGTTTTTTATACCCTGAACCCATTGAAAATGTGAAATCAGGGTATAATGGTTTTGTTGAAATGTATGTAACAGGCAGAAGGAGGCGTGGCAGACCCCACAAAGTATATATATACTTGATCAGGGCGACGAGCTGAGTTGATTTGGCCCTGTCCGTCTGTCTGTCCGTCTGTCCGTCCGTCCGTCTGTCCGTCTGTCCGTATGTATGAACGCGTCGATTTCAGAAGATATAAGAGCTAGAGACTTCAAATTTTTTTTAAATGTCCGTAATTACAGCGCGCATATCAAGTTTATCATTAAAAATCGATAACTCATCCCGATATTTTTTTATCGATAAAAAACCTTATCGAAACCCAGTTATAAAATTATATCTTCTACACCTTTATTGCTAGTGTCTCCAAATTTTTAATGTATGCTTATATGCAATTTATACAATTTCGGTTTTTGTTAAAATTTACCCCCCACCTCTAAATTCACCCCCTCACCCACACTTTTGTAAAAAGCGTATTTCAAATACTAGAGACTTGTGCTTTGGCAATTATATGTATATTCATGTTATAATCATAATCTGAAAGTTTCATGAAGATCGTACGTCCATAAAAAAAGTTATTAAGCAATTAAGTTCTCATAGTAAGCGCACACTGCAGCCCATGCGTGTTTATGCGTGGGTGCTTGTGTGTGTATGTGTTTGTGTATGTGTGTGTGTATGTGTGTGTGTATGTGTGTCTGTATGCGTGTGTGTGTATGTGTGCCTGTGTGTGCGTTTGTGTGTGTATGCATGTGTGAGTGTATGTGTGTCGCAGTTCGCAGTTCGCAGTTCGTGTCGTGTTTCTTATGTAAGCTGAAAGACGCGAAAAATTATTGAAATATCTATTGCTCCAAGGGTTCAGGGGATCTCGTAGTCGAGCAGTCTCGACTAGAGCTTTTTTACTTGTTTTTTTTTGCTTCTTTTTAAGAAATCGTTATAAAGTCGTTAATTTTAATTGAAAAAGTTTGTTGCTATTCATAATTGAAATATCGAACTACTCATTTTTGAAGATTTTAAGGAAATATGTCATTTGGGAAAAATTTTCAGCCGATTCGTTTAAGTGGATTAAAAGTGGGTTTTAAATATGATAAGCACTGTAAGCTCAAGCCAAACCGCCAACCAAAAATACATATATAAATAAATAAATCTCCATAGACGTCCATAAGAAAAATCTATAGTTATGCAGTTTATAGTTTAATCTAAAAATGTTCATATTTGTCTTTTCTCTATTTATTAAAAATAACTTTTCTTGGGCCTTTAAGAACCTGAGCATTCAGACACTCCTAGAAAATTGGACAATTACGAATTGTTAAAACTTTCATGTGACTAAACAAATTTTATAATTTTGGAATTTATTTATGCTAAATGTATTGTGCATTAATTCATTTATAATATTTAACTCTGGCTTAAAATTTCTATCCCTCTCTCTCTCTCTCGCCCTCTCTCCGCTTCTCTCTCTCTCTTTCTTTCTCTCGCTGGCAAGACATGTTGATTTTCATATCGCTAATTGTTTAGCCTAGCCTTAACATAAACAGCCAAACACCCTTAGTGTACACTCACACTCGAACTCAGACTCACATTCATATTCACTCACACTCACACTCACACGCACTCACACAGCTGCTACGATTCACACCATCAATCGTTGGGGCTGTCGCTTGGCTGCACTTGTGCTCCCAATCCCAACTCTGGAGTCCAAATTAAACGCCTTAACGTCTGTCATTGCCACACTCACTCACACACACATAGATACTTCCTCTTCCCCTACCCGAACATCCCGCTTTCAGGCCACCCACTGCTCACACGTGTGTTGTCCGCATGCCACTCACCTTTAAACCGTCGACTAATTGCAGCCGCAGTAGCCGCTGTGTTGGCTGCTGCTGCTGCTGCTGATGAGGACGCTGAGGATGACGCGGATGAGGCAGCTGTTGATGTTGCGACTGAGACCGCTGCCGCTGCTACTGCTGCTGCTGCTGCCGCCGCATCGTAGGCGTCCTTGTCGGTAATCTCCTCCTTAATTATCGCTTTGCCGTCGAGCGCCATCTGGAAATAGTCGCAAATTAGTTAAGAAACTTACGCACTCTGATGTTGTCGTTGCCCCCAACAAGCAACAACAACAACAGCAACAATAAAATGCCCCACAGTTTGTAATTATAAACAACGAAACCTGTTCAGGTTCCCATGCGTCTACGAAAACATCAAGTGACAAAGTTCTCACATTATGATTTCAAATTATTTGATTTCAATTTGATTAAATTGTTCTCTGACATGCAAATTGGGCTCACCAATCCCAAGGTCCTAGCTGGCCATGCCCGTTGCCGGAGCATTGTAAACATGTGTGTGCGTTGGCCCTGGGAGCGATTCTCATTAGGGGCAGCTGCAGCTAAGGTATTTCCAGCGCATACCAAATTATTTGGCAAGCCCCAATCAGCAATTTTCAGCCAACTATTGGAATTGGTAATGTTCGGGGCGGGAAATGTCAAAACATCAGTTGAGCGACAATTACATAAGCAGACAGTGTACAAGTTGGGGCTGAAACTTCACCCATTTTCAATGGGAAATCAGGGTATAATGGTTTTGTTGAAATGTATGTAACAGGCAGAAGGAGGCGTGGCAGACCCCACAAAGTATATATATTCTTGATCGGGACGACGAGCTGAGTTGACTTGCCCCTGTCCGTCTGTCTGTCCGTCTGTCCGTCTGTCTGTCCGTCCGTCTGTCCGTATGTATGAACTCGTCGATTTCAGAAGATAAAAGAGCTAGAGACTTCAAATTATTTTTTTAAATGTCCGTAATTACAGCGCGAATATCGAGCTTATCACTAAAAATCGATAACTCATCCCGTTATTTTATTATCGATAAAAAACCTTATCGAAAACCAGTTATAAAATTATATCTTCTACACCTTTATTGCTAGAGTTTCCAATTTTTTTATGTATGCTTATATGCAATTTATATAATTTTTCAAATACTAGAGACTTGTGCTTTGGCAAACACATGCATATCCATGTTTTAATTATAATCTAAAAGTTTCATGAAGATCGTATGTCCACAAAAAAAGTTATTAAACAATAAAATTCTCATAGTAAGCGCACACTGCAGCCCATGCGTGTTTAAGCGTGGGTGCTTGGGTGTGTATGTGTGTGTTCATGTATGTGTGTGTGTGTATGCGTTTGTGTGTGTATGTGTGTGTGTATGCGTGTGTGTGCGTGTTTGTGGTGTAAGCTGAAAGACGCGAAAAATTATTGAAATAGCTATTGCTCCAAGGGTTCAGGGGATCTCGTAGTCGAACAGTCTCGACTAGAGCTTTCTTACTTGTTACAAAAATCAAGTAAGAAGGCTCTAGTCAACTGCTCGACTAGGAGATACCCTGAATGTGTGTACATTCCAAAGCACAAGTCCCTACTTGAAATTGTTGGCGTGGGGGCGTGGTATGCAAAATCTGTAAATTACGTATTCAGTAAATGTATATACACAGTAAGTCTGAAATCTCCAAGTAGGGTTGTCGAAAATACATATATCGAAATATCAATATATCGATTTTTCTTGCTAAAAAAATATATGTATAGGGATTTTTTTTTTTTTTTTTGCCAAATATCTAGTATATATTTTTTGTGAATTTTTGATATATTTGAGTTGGTCACTATTGTGATAAGTGAGCCAAGCATAAAAGTAAAGAAATTGAATATGGTGAAAACGAATTATTCGGACTTTAAAAATGGAACAGCCAAATGTAATCTGTGCCTTAAAATAATAAAAACAAGTGGTAACACATCAAATTTAGCGTCGCATATGAAAAACAAACACTATGATGCTTTTATAAAGTGCAACCAAAAAGGTAAGTACTTACACATCATTTAAAGTGGCGCAATTTTAGTGTTTGTGCGTATGTGTGTAATTTTAAAGCCCGTGCTCTCTCGGAATACACACGATTGATTTTCATTTGGATTGTTTCGCGAATTATGATTCTAAATTCTTATTCGTTTGTCTAAATAATTAGGTTTCGATGAACTCTGGTGAAAACCAAACAATTCAACAATCTTTCAGAAATGCTGAATATTTTAAAGGTATGTAAAAAAAACGTGTAATCTGGATTTTTTAAACTTTTTCTTCATTTTAGAAAATGGACAAAAGACAAGTGATATACTAGAAGCTTTATGATTTGCAGAGACAACATTCCTGTCCGGTGCGTGGAGAAAGAAGGTCGAACACACCTTCTCAACACATGTGTGCCGCAATTGAAAGTGTCTGGCCGGGCCAAGGCAAGTATAGCATTCATTTTGGCTGCTTTGCTATGTAGTATAATCATGAAGTCAATACGCGTTCCCAAATATTTTTTTCCAGATAACAACATTAATTGAAGAAAAATACATGAAGTCAGTGGTAGTCGAAGATCGCATTACGATGCTTAACCACCCGTGATAGCTTAGTGCTGGAGTGCCGAAGTGACTTGCGTCGGCAATAAAATGTGTTGTCAGCGCCTCACAAAGTCGTATGACGGATACTCATATCACGGAACGCGTTTTTTCTTAAATCATTGAATACCGAATACTTGAGTTAGACGGTCATCGTCATTTTAATAAAAAATACATATTCCTATAATCCTTGTTTTTTGGGACGGATTGTGGGGAAAAAATAAAAAAAAAATAAAATAAATAAAATCGGAAAATATTGGTATATCGATTTTGTTTTGTTAAATATCAAATATCATTTTGAAATTTTTTAAAACTTTGAATATCATTGATATTATATTTAAACATTTTTTAACAACCCTATCTCCAAGTCTAATATTGTTAAATGTTAAATAAGCCTGAAAAAAAAGACAAAATCCATTTATCGATAAAAAAATCGGAGGAGCTATCGAAAAAATATGATAATCTTGTACTGCGTATAGAATACACGAGAATGCAGCATCTAGCTCTTATAGCTTCTCTTACATAACACACGACTGTCTGCTGTTGGCAAGTATAAACAGCACATGTATACACCCGGAACTGACTGCCCATTTAAGCAACCACAACCCAGACATTCCCACCCAACCACCCATCCCGGTGTCGAGCGCTGTCTATGGGGAGCAGCACATTGGCGAGGAACCCCTTTTTGGCACGCACTTGCTCATTTCCATGTCCGGTGGCCCGTTGATCGACCCATGTCGGCTGAGCATGAAAGAATGTGTTGATTTTTATCACTAAAATATGTAAATACCTGGGCGAGCTGTGGGAGTTTGTGCAGCTTGTCGGCTGCATAAACAAAAGTGTAAGAGAAATTGAGGAAAAAGCACAGAAACATCAACATTTTAGAGTCAGAAAAAAATGTGCTCATTCTCATTCATGTTTTCGATCAATCTATGAGAGGTGTAAAAATACATTTGAGGTGTAAAACACATTTGCCTTCTTATTCTTCTTATTTTGTTGGGCAATGTTTAATGTCAATCGTCGCACTTGGGATCTTCAGGGGCTCGTACAGATCTCTCAGAGCGGCAGAGACACACAGAGAGTGAGAGAGAGCAAGAGAAAGAGAGAGAGTGAGAGAGAGAGAGAGGGAGAGAGGGGGAGAGAGAGAGGGAGAGAAAAGAGTGCAAGCTGGCGGGCAGCTGTTTCGCATCAGGCAAATTATCAAAAATGCTGCAAATGAAATTCTATTAAAAACAAACACTTGACACGCAGCTGCCGTTTGCCGAAGTGCCGACAAAAGAGGAGCAACAGCGGCGGAGACGGGGGCAGAGGGACGGGAATTGAGGACTAATGACAGATCCAACCGACATATGGCGTCTATAACACTTGTCAACTGTTTGGCTAGGTGGCTTGCTGGTCAGTGGGCAGGGCGGAAACTAACCAAATGAAACATGCGTGACAGACGGCAACAACAAGTGTTTCGAGTGTGCGCCAGGTGAGTGGGAGTTGCGAGGGGCCGGCTGGTTATGGAATGGGCTGACTCACTTAATAGCTTGGCTGGCTCACTGCCTCACTGGCTCACTGGCTGGCTGGCTGGCTGGCTGGCTGGCTGGCAGCAGCTGTTAGCGAGGCATAGGACCCGGCTATGACGAATGAATCAAATGTCAGCAGCAGCCGTGTCGTCGTCGTCGTCTCTCAAGCAGCTGTCGCCTGTCGGCGCCATCAGGCGAACAGAGCTTCAACTTGTGTCGTTGCCACCCCTCTGCGCACACACACACAGATATACAGCATGCTCACTACACCTACGCTAGGGTCTCAGCCACTTCAAAGCGCCTGGGCTTGAGCTTCAGTTTGAGCAAAATGGAAAATGTCGCCCGCAGAACTTTTGCCACAAAACTTGAACAGAGCGGGGCATGGGGCATGAGGCAGGATGCTGGGGGTGTGCCATGGGGTTGGGGCCGGCAGGCAGCTGTTGGCGCTGACGCTGGCGCTGGCAACCGGCTGCTGGCTAAATTGCTAAAAGAAAAAGTAATTATTTAAACGGCTGCGAGGCGAAGCCGTTTTCTGGCAACTGGACGTGCAAGGGGCGTGGGAACTATTAGGCAAGCAATTCGCCAAAGCAATGACAAATGAAAAGCAACAGCCGACGAGGAGGAGAAGCAGGAGTAGAGCCAGCAACTCGCACATAATTTTCAATTAGGCGCAACACAAATCATAAAAAATTCAACGACATTCATTTAATTCATATAAAAAAGGCCAGCTTAGCCATGTGGCTGGTCAGCACAGCAAGTATATACTTTTATCCCTTTTACTAAGAACAAAAACAACAACAGCAGCAGCAGTAGCAGGAGCAGGAGCAGGAGTAGCAACAGCAGTGAAAAGGCCCAACAACTGTAATAATAACAGCAACAACAATAAGTTGAACAGCTCTGAAGGGTTGTAAGTGCTGGAGGAGTGAGGAAGAGGGGGAAGGGGGAGGGGGGCGTCTGAGTCTGGGACTCGTTGGCTGGAAATCACAGCACAGCTGCATGAGCTTTAACTGTAAGCTGGCAGTCCACGTACAGGCGCTGCGTGTGTGTGCCAATGACAGCCACGTGGACGAGTCCAGTTCTCTCTGTCTCTCTCTCTCCCCCTCTCTCTCTCTCCCCCTCTCTCTCTCTCCCCCTCTCTCTCTCGACCACACACACAGTCCGGCTTTGTATGTGGCTCTGCGGACAGCGTCATTATGCACAAGTGGCGCCCGCCGCCAACGCCGCCTGAAAGAGATTACTGGCGACGACACCTGTGCAACAGCAGCAGCAGGAGTAGCAACAACAACAAATATATCAGACATTCAGACAAAGGACGTGCACACACTCGCACGTATTTCGATCTGTGTGTTAGTGTGTTTCACAGTGAAAAGGTTTTTTTTACAACTTGCAGCGTCAGCTGCTTCATTACACATGAAGCTACAAACATAATTGCATCCAAGCATAGCATCGAATTGCTCACAAGAATTGAAAAGTATTTCAGAAGAATATGAATGCTCCGAGCTTCAGTTTCCATCAGGAGTCGTTGAACAAGATATGTCTCAGAGATGATGTAAGGCTCCTCTAATCAAATAATTGACGAATGATTGACGAATAGTTTGTAATTGTAGAAAGAAGATATCTGAAATTGTCTATTGACTGTTGATTGAGTGAAAAATCATTGATGTGTTTGAAGTAGTTGAGAGGCAAGGTACGCGTAAGGATTCTAAAACGTTGCTCAATAAAAACTAAAAAATGGAAAATAAAGCCAAAAATAAATTGGAACTGATAATCCAGTATGAGTATATTAGGAATTATTGAAAATATAATAAAGAATTACAATATTATTGTGTCTTATATACCACATTCTGTCTGTATGTCTTAAGTCTTTTTTATTCATTTCAGTTTTGATATGCTTTCCCAAATATGTATATGGTACAAGCTTATTGAACTACCCTCGCGCATAGCTACTTCTGTGTGTGTGTGTGTGTGTGTGTGCAAGTGACAGGCTGCAACGAGCCGCAGCTTCGCTGTTATTTTAAATTACACATCAGACAAACAGACAGTCAGCAACAACAGCAGCAACAACAGCATCAGCAGCACCAGCAGCAGCAACAGCAGCACCATCAACAGCAACAATTCTGCACTAGTCACCGCACGTGTGTGTCCCTGCTGTTTACGTCGCCTCCCTTTGGCATTTTCTGTGTGTGTGTCGGGCATAATAAGATAATAGCGTGTCAGAGCGACGAGCATCAGCCACAAAAAAGGCGGCGGCAGCACCGGCAGCAGCAGCAGCAGCAGCAGCAGGAAAAACAGTTGAGCGAGTGTCGCGCTTAATCGGCTTTATGGTCTGTTTTATTTCCGATATGAACTGTTTTATGTCTCGCCTGGCCATTAACTAGCCAGCCAGAGAATCGGCGAGTCGGCGAATGTGTTGCAGCTGCAGCTAGAACATTTGGCAACCGCGGCATGCGACTTTTGCCACATGTTGCCAGCAATTCAATTATGCAGCTGCAGCTGTTGCTCATGCTGTATGTTGTTAATGTTGCAGTTGCTGATGCAGCTGCTGTTTCAGTCGCTGTTGCATTTGCTGCTGCTACAAATGCAATTTTCAAACGAATCGAATTCCGTCGCTGGCAATTGAAGATTTTTCCAACTGTTCCTCTTGTTCTGCTTGTCTGATTGGAAAAGCGTTTTCAGTTAGCGCGCTGCACGCCAGCACGTGCCACCACTTGCCGCCGTTGTTGTTGCTCCTGCTCCTGTTGTTGATGGCCTGTGCAGCCAAGTTGTCTGCAACAGTCGTGCGAGGCCTCGAGGGTGGGCCAAAGAGCGGGGCACACCACATGTTGGCACGTGCCTCTGCCTTGCCTCTGCTGCTGCCGCTGCTAAAGTTGATGTCGTGGCTAGGACTGCGGCCGACAATTGTTGTGGTGCTATTGCTGCTGCCGTTTTCAATTAAAAATTGCGACTGACAGCTGTGCCGGAGCACCTGTGAAATGCTGTGCCACCTTGTGTGTGTGTGTGTGTGTGTGTGTGGCGTCAAAGCCCAATTTTGTTTCTTTATGCGTGGCACATGCAAAAGTCGATGAATGTTGCTGCTGCGATGCCTGCAACACATGCCAGCAACAGTCAACTGCTTGAGGCAGTAGCAGCAAAAATCTGTTGCCGGCACTTGAGCTGCAGTTCAAGCAACTGCGCCATGACAAGTAACAAGACGCAAGGGGGGCCAAGGGGACAAACAGAAAGTAAGAGGGGGAGAGAGAATCGGAAAGAAAGAGAGAGGTAGATATACTTAAACTGACAGCTGTTGCCACTTGGCGGGCGCAGTTTTTCAGTTGCCGCTGCTGCGGCTGCCGTTGCTGTTGCTCTTGCTCCCTTGTATATTGTCCATTGGCTCGTCGCTTCGTTGCCTGGCATCAGGCGTTTCATCTGGCGCAAGAAATATTGCGGCAGCTGCGACGTTGTCGTCGTCGACGTTGTTGGCCGACGCCCCTTTAGCCCGTTGTATATGTATATACATATATATATATATTTATATGTGTGTGTGTATATGTGACAAGGTCAGCGCTGTGTCTGGAAATTGAGGCAGTTGCTGCTGCAAATTCAATTCAAATGTTTTTGGCCCAAAGCAACCAGCAGCAGCAGCAAGAGCAAGCCCAAGCAGACAATTTGGGAGCTTGCCAGTGAAAGGCAAAGGCAAACGCGAAGGCAAAGGCCATGGGAAAAGCAGAGCGGGGGTGGGAAAAGCAAAGGGACTTAATGCCAACGATGCTGTATCTGCGCTGGACATGCCGTTAGTCCCGGCATTTTCTTTTTGAAGCTTTCCTTTTCTCTCTTTTTTTCTGCACATACAATTTAGAGAATGTTTAAAACATAAGAGGCGACAGTTGAGGCTAAAGGATTGCCAGTTAGTCGAGGGGCGTGGCTAGCTGGTCGGCGGGAGGAGGCGGCCCAATGAAGTGTATGTTGGAAATGGCAGCAACACCATGAAGAAGATGAATGAATGAAATGTGCACTTAGTATGACACTCTTGCATCTGTTGAAGCAACGACAGCAAATGGACAACATGACGCACTCCACAGCTGCAACATCTCTGGCAGCTCCATGGCCTCTCTGGCTCGAGCTATGGCCAGCAAGTGTTTCGAGCAGCTGCAAGAGAATGGATATCAGCAGGATATACCACTCCAGTCTATTCTATATATATATTTTTATACCCTGAACCCATTGAAAATGGGAAATCAGGGTATAATGGTTTTGTGAAAAGTATGTAACAGGCAGAAGAAATCATCGCAAGCCCCATAAAGTATATACATTTTTGATCAGGACGACGAGCTGACTCGATATAGCCCTGTCCGTCCGTGCGTCCGTATGAGCAAAAGGATCCCAGAAGATATAAGACCTAGAGAGCCGAAATTTGGCATGCATACTCCTGTATACCATAGACAGTACAAGTTTATCTTATATTTTTGATAACTCGTCCGATAACTTATTTATCGAGAATAATCGAAAAATCGACATTTTTTCTGCCTTTGTTTTTTAGACCTCGAGACTTCAAATTTGCGTTGTATATAAAGTTAATGGATACAAAAATTTTGTAATTTACAGATTTTTGATAACACGCCCCTTAGCCACCGATTTGTAAAAAACTTATTTCAAGTACTAGAGACTTGTGCTTTGGAATGTATATACTTTCTTTCTTACTTTTTGTGGTTTCTTTTGCTGTTGCTGCCACTTGCAGCAGCCACTAAAGGAAAGCACCACTCGAGCTGGGCGACTAGAGGATACCCTGGACCTGATTGATAATATAATAATAAGAATGTGAATCTGTACTTGACCTGCAAACCTCTAGCTAACGGTCTGGGGGATAAGAGACAGATAGACAAGCATGGCTGCATGTCTACGACACAACTCAGTGCCCTGATCATCACATTGCATGTCTTTTGAGGATATCGGTATACCCTGAGGTTGCCTTATCTTTGTGCTCAGCGCAAGAGCAGCAAACTTCAATCGACAAGAGAATGCTTTGGTCAAGAAATACCAAAGGTACTTTTTCGATTACGCGAAGGATGTGTGCATTTCACACACACTCACACGCTCACAACCACACACATTCATTGCGCTGGGCGTTTGTTTGGCTTTGGGTTTTGAGCCGCTGCTCGCAGCTCGCAAAGATGAAATGCTGTGGTTACGGCTAATGTGGCCAATATGGCTAATAAGGCCATTATGGCCAATATGGCTAATATGGCTGTTATCGCTGCGCTAATAAGTAAATTGACTTATTTCCGGTCGCCATTGTCATTTGTCGTGTTGTCTCAGCTGTTTAGCCGGCGAACAAAATGGCGCCTCATTAGTCAATGTCGCCTAGGCAGCCACATGGGCGGCCCTCAGCCGGGGCGTGTCGCCTAATTGCCAAGGTGTGAAAATGATGCCGGCACCACCGCCGCCCACAACTTTGCTTCCCTTTTTGGCAGGGTGGTTGAATAAGGTTGCTAATGATTGATTGAGGGCTTGATGGATGGCTGGGCAGGGATTTTGGTGTTGGTTTTGTTTTTCGTCTGTTCTGCCTGTTGTGCAGAGCCAATGCCACATGTGGCGCCACGACTAAGCAGCAGCAGCAGCAGCGGTAACAGCTGCGCCTGTCAGGTGCATTTCACTCGGCTTGCCTATTATCTTAATCGCTTTGGCCTTTTCGGCGCACTGTCAATGGGCAGTGCATTCGCTGCGCTTGCCTTCGGGCCCTAATCAGCTCGTCAATAGGCCAATTTAGCAGTCCAGCCAGCCAACCAGCCAACGAACTGCCCATCAACTACGTAATTCATTATGAAAATTGCGCAGGTAACGACTCGCCACCCGATTAGGACCTCCACTTCTTGGCTGGCTCTGTTGGCCCAACAAATTCTGCGCCCCTTCAGCCAAAGCAAGGTTTGAGCCTTTTGTCGAGGCCTCATGTATTTGCATATTCTGCAAGCTGAATAAATAAGCAGACGTCTCTGGTGAGACAATCAGCGATACTCTAACACCCTGAAATATTGAATGGAAGCATTACGAAAAAGTAAACATCTCAACAAGTTGTTCGAACTGAAACTGTATACAGGGTTGTCCATACTCAAGGCGACCATTTGAGAGATATAATATTAAACAAGTAAGAAGGATCCAGTCGAGACTGCTCGACTAGGAGATACCCTGAACCCTCTAAACTGATATTCTAATCATTCTGCAATTCTTTTACACACATACATACATATGCATCCACACGCACGCATAAGCTTGCGCTCTGCTAACTGCGCAGTAAGCAGCGACTGCGCTGCAGTGTGGGCAATATTATGAGAATTTATTTGTCGAATAATTTCTTTTGTAGACATACGATCTCAATGAAACTTTCAGAGTGTAATCATATGGTAAATACGTGTGTACATTGCAAAGCACAAGTCTCTAGTAATTGAAATGCGTTTTTTACAAATTGGGGGAGAAGGGGGCGTGGTATCCAAAATTTGTTAATTACAAAATCTTTATATCGATTAACTTTATATACAACGCAGATTTGAAGACTCCAGGTCTAAAAATGTTCAAATTAGGCTAAACAAAAAACAAAATCCATTTTTCGATTATTCTCGATAAAAAAGTTATCGGACGATTCATCGAAAAAATAAAGCAAACTCGTACTGTGTATGGTACACACGAGTATGCATGACAAATTTCAGCTCTCTAGCTCTTATAACTTCTGAGATCGACGCACTCATACGGACGGACGGACGGACGGACGGACAGACGGACAGGGCTATATCGACTCAGGGCTATATCGTCACGCTGATCAAGAATATATATACTTTGTGGGGTCTGCCACGCCTCCTTCTGCCCGTTACATACTTTTTCACAAAAACATTATACCCTGATTTCCCATTTTCAATGGGTTCAGGGTATAAAAAGTGATTTCAATAACTCTACTTGAGTCAAATAAAATGGTTATTATCGACAGCAGTAAATTTCATTTTCTTTGATTAAAAAAAACTTGTGTTCGTCGATTAGGGTTGCCAGATGGGTCGGTCAAATATGGACAGACCGATGAGTTGTTTCCTTGACTTAGCTTTTAGTTATACAGATATATTATATTATATAATATACTTAAACATATATATATATATATATATATATATATATATATATATATATATATATATATATATATATATATATATATATATATATATATATATATATATGTATGTATATATGTATAAACATATATCTATTAAATTTTAATCCTAGTCTCTGATTTAGCTATGTTCTCATATATATTGGCTTAGTTAGGATATACAGTTATGTAGATATATTCGTAAATATATTGTTATATAGTTGTATAGAGAATATCTAAAATATGATATATATTAATTAATAAAGATCTAGTCCGGGCTGGTCGACTACGAAATCCCCTGAAACCTTCGAAGAAGTGATATTTCAATAATTCATCTCGTTTTTCTGGTACCGCAAGAAACACTCACACACTGACACGCATAGGCATGCACGTATTGGCTGCAGTGTATGCTAACTATGGGAACTGTGAGTGTGTGTGTATCTTTCGTGTAAGCAGAAAGACGCAAAGAATTATTAAAATATCAGCAGTCTCGACTACAGTTTTCTTAATTGTTTTGTCGATGGACTATCTTCATGAAACTTTTAGATCGTGATTACAACATTAAAATGCGTACATGTGTCAAAGCAAAAGTCTAGTATTTGAAATACGCCTTTTTCATATGTAGGGATAGGGAATGGTTAGAGGGATGGAAGTCAATTACAAAAAAAAATCGAAATCCTATAAAATACATATGAGTCTACAGATGGTGCTCCAAATGTGTAAGTAACTCCTTTTTGTATAAAAATACAAATTCCGTACATGATTTACATGTACTTCTTTGGCTTATCTAGCCTCTATAGCTTCATAGATTTATGATAAAAATACATATGTATATAAATATATACATATATATTCCTTCGTTATATAGTTGTATAGCAAGTACTTCGAGTCGGATAAATTATTTCGCACTTCTCAGTATGCAACACCGTCATAAGCCTTTTGCAATTGCCAGTTTACCCAACCGCAGAGTACTTGTGGCAGAGCTCAAGCTTCTAAAATGTTTATACAGGTGTCTTGGTCTCAATGACAGCCATCAGCCAGGTAGGCCAGACTATTCAGGCAAAAAGATGAAGAGGCAGCTGCCTCGACTGGACGTGCTCTCCCTCTCTCTCGCATACACACTTCCGCACAAGTGCAGATCATTTGGCAGGACCGCTGCAGCAGCTGCCGTCTAGTCAAGGCCAGGCGGGACGCGGCGAGGCAACAAGGTGGGCTGCCAGTGACTCATGCAGGCAGCAGCAGCAGCAGCTGTTCATGCAGCAGTTCAGTCCCAGCTGTGAGCTGAATGGGAAAATTGGTTAGAAGCTGCTCTGAAATTGAACATAAATATTCGGCCAGCTGCAGGGTGTCGCCTTTTCTGTCAGATCTTTGGCACGTGCGAGCTCAGCGTAAGTTTAACAACTTAACGGATGCATAAAGTAAATTGTGAAAACAACCGCGTCGTTAATAATAATAATAATAATAATAATAAATTGAAGTACTCTATTATTTACTGCGAAGTGCACTTTTTATTGACTTTTTAATATACGCTTCGATTTCGAATCTATTTGTGCCTGAAGTTGAAAGTAATCTTTGCATAAAAATAAATAGCTCCACATAAAACAAATATTTAAAAATAGACTGTGCAAGGAATTCTTTGAAGGAATCATAATTGTATTAGTGTATCAACTAAGATATATAGTTCTTAAATTTCCGGTTTTCATTAAACATATAATATTTATATAATATTTATGCTGTTTGCAATCTTAACGAATATATGATAAATCGCACGACTTTAGTAATTTCGGAAAAATTATAATATAAAGAGAACTTCCAAGTGCCAATCTTAGGATTAACATAGCCAATCGACCAAATCGTAATGTGTTTTCCAAAAATTACGAATATCCGAAATTATTCTTAATATTTATATTTACAAAATATGTAATGAAGCTCTCATGGCAATAATGAAACTAACGAAATAAGGGTTTTATGCTGATGAACAGGATGTGATAGATTTATTATATAATACAATTATATATTGACCTCATGCTGTCATGTCTTATTTAGAAGTTTTTGGCTTCGGAAGAGTTCTTTAGTGCTCGAATTGATATGGAGACGTTGGAGCGGAATCTGCAATTATTTGCAGTTAAGATTCCCCAATGCCCATTCCATGGCCATCAGAAACAGACGGCGACTAGTCAGTGGCAGATACATTCGCATAATTCGCCTATGCCACTATTGTCTCGCACACATACGCACACACACGCACACACATGCACACACACACCACGTGACAACAGGCAAAATAAAAGGAAAAAAACATTTGGGAAATACTCGTAATTTATAATTTCGCACGTGAAACTGACAAAACCAATACGCTGCTGAGCATTTTCTTCTTGTGGCAATGCGAAAATGTGGCGCACTCACACACACACACACACACACACATGCACATTTAGACAAACAGATAGATAGACGCTGGAAAATTAGTATTGCGAACTTTGTAGCTTTGTCTTTGGGCCAAACAATTGCGCAAATAAAAAACAGATGCGTCGCATTTGAGATATATTTAAAGAGCGAACCGCACAGCTGCCCAGATTCCAGATATACAATATATACATATATTTATACACAAGTATAAGCATATCGAGGGAGTACTGCCAGGGACAGCTGGCCCTATCGTGGCATAGACAATCAACATGTGTTGCGCCCGAGTAGGTAGAGGGGGACAAGCACACAGAAAACAGATGCGCATCTTTCAGATACTTTACATGTGGCTCATTGACTTACCATTTTGGCTGCCTGTTGTTGTTGTTGGCCGTTCTTGTGAATATGATTCGGTGCTTTGGTTAATTATGCTCACTTCTTACTGCACTCAAGCGTTTTGTTGCATTGTTTGCGTATCTTTGAGATACTTTCGCCGTTAACACCCACTAAAAATCACGCGCACGCCTTGCCTATGACGGGGCGTAATTGACTATCAACCAATGTGAAACAAATCGTGTGCCGCTTCAATAAATTCAATTGCACATATTTCTATTATTTATTTATTTTCCATTTTCATATTGTTGTTATTGGTTCTGTTGCTGTTGCTGCTGCTGTTCATGACGCGGCGCGAGCAACAACAATTGTTGGCGAGAGCGAAAACGTAGATGCGACTCTTGTACCGGCATGTCGGGCCACTGCCAAACGACTGAAACTGGGAATGGCGGCTATGGAATGCCGAGTCCCGAAAACTGAGAGAAACGCTGCGACGCTGACTCTGCTCTGCTGTGCTGCTACTGCTACTGCTGCTGTTGCTGTTGCTGTTGCTTCTACTGCGTGACGTCCACTCAGTTGAAAGTTGAATTGGTTTGTGAGTGCCGTTTCAGTCCCGACTTGCTCAGGTAGTCCAGCACATGTTTCGGTTGCGTCGTTCGTTTCTTTCTTCGTGACGTTGGCTCGGCTCGCTTGCTCGGCTACTCGTCGGCTTGTCGGCTCGTCGTTCGCCGTGCGCTTGCAGTTTGCAAGGCGCCGGCGCAGTTGGTGCTCGCGTCAGAAACAGCTGTTCAGCTGCTCACATCAACCCCAACCTTATGCCGTTTGGCTTATCACAGGGCCATGCGCGGGAACAACACCAACAGCAACAGCAACAGCAACAGCAACAGCAACAGCAATAGCAACAACAACAGCAGCAACTGCCTGCCCAGACATCGTCGCAGTCTGCACTTCTTCTCTTTCGCTTCGCCTGGCAGCAGCCGGCGTTTGGCCCCGCTGGGCTATTAACATCAGCTGCTGTCGCTGTCGCAGTCGCAGCCTCCCTTCTTCGCCGTTGTCGTGCTGCCTCTGACGGCGGCAGCTGAAAAATTCCTTTTTGGCAGCTTGCTCATCATCCCAAATTTCTCTTCTCTTGTTGTTGTTGCTTCTTCTGCTGCTGCTGGTGCTGCTGTTGTTTCGTTTTATTTTCACTGAAATGTGTTTCACTTGCCATGAAATTCCAGTTGGCATTGCGTTTCCAACTGCGTGCCGATATTTAAATAAATTGCCAACCAATTGTGCACACACATCCACACCCACACCCACACACATGTATTCACACGAAAGTCAGATGAAACAATCCGCTAACCCCACGCCAGTTGTTGTGCATTTGAGAGCATTGAAATGGCCCCTTGTGCGCGTGTTCACACCATGTCAAATGCTCAGATTCACACACTCACAAACACATAGCACATAGCCAAACCACCCCCACCACTCCCTCCGTGTACACCACCTCCCGTCTGTGGTAAGCCCGCAGCGCAGCACACAACTGAGCCTCGAAATGAGCGAGCAAATTAAAGGCGATTTCGCCTTGGTATAGGGGATTTGGGTTCGTCTTCTTTCACAGCTGCGTTGGATTATGTGCGACATGGGAATGCGCTTACAATCAGGAATAGGCCAGCCAGAAGAGGGTGTCAGCAGTGGGCAATGTAGTGTAGCTCAAAATAAGCGATTGAGTCTGGTGCGTATGCTTCAGTTCCCTAAGGACAACTTCCAGCCAAGAATTGAAATCAAAATTGTTTACTTAGCTGTTTTTAAGTCCTTAGATAAACAAAATTGTAAAATATAAATATAATTACCATATTAAATAGACGTATGGCAGCTTATTTGGTATTTCCCACAAGCTATATTATTTCGCATATTATTTCTTCAGTTTGTAGTTGTAGTTGGAGGAATTCACATCCAAATTATCCAACTGTGCTTTGCTACCCCACAGGGACTCATCTCAACTTTATAAACCATCTAGTTATCCATCGATCAATCTAAATTTGCCTTCATTTGCCGTTACATTTCAATACCACAGCAATGGCTATCAAAGTTGACCGTCAGAGCTTGTGCAAAACCAGCCAATGCAATAAGTGGCCATTCATCTTCTGGCTGCCCACACCCGGAGCTTCCACGGGCCCGTCCAGTTGCACAGAGCTTGCCACAAGCGGAACCCGAAGAGACCCAACCACAAGGCTTGGCGGCTCAAATCGCCGTACTACGTAACTTCCAACGGCTGCTGCAGCTGCTACATCTGGCAGTGGCTATAAGGCTCTGCGTTTCCGTCTGCGTCTACATCGACTACGTGCCCGTCTCCATCCCCAGCCCCGTCTCCGTCTATGTCTATCTCTCTAGATACATCTAGAGCTCCAACATTGCCCCTTGGTAGCAGTTGGCCGTGGCAGCGTTGTCGACGTCGTCGTCGTCGTCGGCATCAGGCGGCAAATAATGTAAAACGCCATTAGGCGAGATTTTCTCATACAAACAACAATTGGGCATTGGCACACAGTGCGCCAGCTGACGCTGCCGATGTGGCTGGGCTGGGCGTGTGGACGGGGCAGGGGATGTGGCACAGTGGGTGTTGGACAGAATACTTTTCTGCTTCTGCTGTTTTTTGTTTTTGTTTCTGTTCTCTTTCTTTTATTTGCGCATTTTGCACAAGCTACGAGGGGGTTGGGCCTCGTCTCACCCAAACGAAAACAATTTGGGCAGCAAGTGGCAACATTTGTTGCTGCCGCTGCTCCGCTGCTCCTGCTGCTGCGACAAATTGAATGAAATCACGGCAATTTGGCTGGCACACAAACAAACCTACAGATGTGACCAGACCGAGCATTCTCTAAAGAGGAGAAGAGGGAGGAAGGGAGAAAGCGAGAGAGAGAGAGAGAGAGGGAGAGAGAGTGAGAGGGAGAGAGCTAGTCGGCATGGTCAGTGCCGCAAATGTTGATGCATAATTGAATTATTAATTTTTATTTTAAATAACAATGTATGACAGATACACAGCAATTGCTGCCGCCCATCCTCCTCCTTCTCATCCTCCTGTGCATGAACGACCTCGGGCTGGGCACATTTATCTGACTGCGGCGTGTATCGTGGCGATAAAGAAGTTGTTTACTCAGCGCCAATTCAGCAGCAGCAACTTATACCATACCAAGCCCAGGCAACCCGAAAGCCACCCCTTAAGCTCAGCCACCCACACCCACTCCTGTGTGCGACCCCCATTAGGGCAGCAGGTCAAAATGAAGCTGTTTGCCCTGACTCTCTGTGTGTGGGTTTCTGCGACGCGGTATTGACTGAATTTGATAATAAGCTGGCGGAGTGGGTAACAGCCAACAGTCAACTGCCAACTGCCAACTGAGTGCGAGCAGATAACACATCCTATTTGGCACTCCCACTCCCAGCGGCATTAAAAGTGCTAAGGATGTCGAGCGGCCCAGAGCTCGGGCGGCAATTTGTTTATAGCCACAAGTCTCACACTCACCAGCGCACGCACACATAGACACACAGGCAGACAAACTATGCTGTCATGTGGGGGGCCACCACCTGTGGCATCCCAAAATAGTTGCTCCGCGTCATAGTAGTCGTCATCGTCTTATTGCGTCAGTCCCGATTGCTCCAACCAAACAATGACAAGTCGAGATTGCTCGACTAGGAGATACCCTGAACCCTCTAAGCTAATATTCTAATCAGTGTGTATTTCTTTTATCAACACATACATACATACACATACGTCCACACGCACTAATATTTCTTGTTATTTGTTGAATAATTTCTTTTGTAGTAGGACTATCTTCTTGAAACTTTTACAAATACGTTTTTTTTATACCCTGAACCCATTTTCAATGCAAAATCAGGGTATAACGGTTTTGTTGAAATGTATGTAACAGGCAGAAGGAGGCGTGGCAGACCCCACAAAGTATATATATTCGTGATCAGGGCGACGAGCTGACTCGATATAGCCCTGTCCGTCCGTATGAGCAACAGGATCTCAGAAGATATAAGAGCTAGAGAGCTGAAATTTGGCATGCATACTCGTGTATACCACAGTACAAATTTATCACAGTTTTTTGATAACTCATAACTTTTTATCGAGAATAATCGAAAAATCGACTTTGTTTTTTCAGCCTAATTTGAACACTTTTAGACCTAGAGACTTCAAATTTGCGTTGTAAAGTTGATGGAGAATTTGTAATTTACAGATTTGGATACCACGCCCCCTTCACCATCAATTTGTAAAAAACTTATTTCAAGTATTGGAGACTTGTGCTTTGAAATGTACACACATTTTCATCATGAGATTACGCTCTGAGAGTTTCATTTAGATTGTGAGTCTACAAAAGAAATTATTCAACAAATAAATTCTCATCCATTTTCAATGGGTTCAGGGTATAACAAGTAAGAAAGCTCTAGTCGAGACTGTTCGACTACGAGATCCCCTGAACCCTTTGAGCAATAGCTATTTCAATCATTTTTCGCGTCTTTCTGCTTACACACACACACACACACACACACACACACACACACACAAATAAATGTGATGGTGAGGGGGTATATAGGCGTGGGGGTAAATTTTAACAAAAACCAAAATTGTATAAATTGCATATAAATCTACATTAAAAATTGAGAGACTTTAGTTTTAAGGTTGTAGGAGATATAATTATATAACTGATTTTCGATTAGGTTTTTTATCGATAAAAAAGATCTGGATGAGTTATCGATATTTAATGATAAGCTCGATATTCGCGCTGAAAATACGGACATTTTATTTTATCTTTTGAAATCGACGCGTTCATTCATACGGACAGACGGATAGACGGACGGACGAACAGACAGACAGACGCACAGGGCTAAATCAACTCAGCTCGTCGCCCTGATCAAGAATATATATACTTTATTTACAAACCCATTATACCGTGATTTCCCATTGGGTTCAGGGTATAAAAATAAAGCATACTTCGGTTGCTTACAACGTTTTCGACTATAACGGCATCCTCACACACTTATAGTAAATTAGCTATTTTATATTTAAGTACAAAATATCCATTACTTAGGATTCCTAAGTTAGGAATAATGGATAGAGCAAAGCAACGTTTGCCTGGTCAGCTAGTTTCAAATATTTTAATGCTGTTTAATTATTTTAAATTAGGTTACTTTCCGTGCTATGGAGAAGCTACTTCAGTAGGTAGTTATTCACATCTTAAATATTTCTAGCACCTGCGATGAGCGCAAGTATCAGTACAAGAAAAGCTCCTCCGGCGGCTCTCATGGCGGAGTTGTTGCACTTTTCCTCTGATTGCTCCACATAGTTGAGGTACTGGAGATTTAGCATTTCCTTGAACTTGTCTTGGATGAAGATCTTCTGCTCGTCAGTCAGGTGGCGATTACGTGTCCAGACTTTGAAGAGCGGAAGGCTCGTGCTATCTGAGTTGCCACAGAACAAGGCGTAGGAAGTAAGGTCCGTTTCAAGCAACTTATAGGTGACGGTCTTACTGCTAGACTCCTCGATATTCCATGTGAAGATGCCATTCTTGGCATTATCATCCCAGAGCAACGACGTGGATTTCTTGACGCTATCCCATTTGCTGTTGGCGGCATCCACATACTCAAGCTGCAGCTCCACCATGTTCTTATCGTTGGGGCTGTCGGGCACTGTGTAGTTCAGGCATTCCATTTTATCCAGGTTATAGCCGCGAGCCGTCTCAAACCAGAAGCCGGAAAGCTGGGCAAGGAATAGAGTATTAAATAGTCTCTCCTACGAATACGGTGCTTTAACTTACGCCTTTCAGATCTACTGCAGTGCCCTCAAACCTAGGGCAGTAATAGAATGGGATCTTAAAAGTAGTACTCTCTGGGACATCCGTGGTTACCGTATTCTCTGTGGTTTCTGGGATATCCGTTGTTTGCGCCCGAGCAGAACTCAGCGTACAACTTAAGAGGATCAGTACTATGCAAATATACCTTTTCATTTCAACTGAGACGAGCACTAATCTATTCCAGGTTCGTTCGACAACTGGCCCACGCTGGTAACAAAATCGGAATAAATACGAAATATATTTACCTTTTCATCGCTTAACTGATAAGCATTTATTTACTTTTTTTTATAGCCACTTCACGCATGACAAAATAATACACCTAAAAAAAATCCACTTATAAAACATTGGAATCAGTTGATTTATTAATTTACAAAAACTGTATAAGCTACAATTTTATGAATAAATATTATATGTGAAATTATCTAAATCGAATATATTAATTATTAATAAATATATTGTTTTGATAAATTGGAAATTTTTAAAGTAATAAAATAACAAGTAAGAAAGCTCGCGATTGCCCGACTACGAGATCCCCTGAACCCTTCTAAGAATTGATATTTCAATAATTATTCGATAACAAAATAACGGGGGTTATCGATATTTAAAACAAAACTCGATATACGCGTGCTATACACGGCACTAGGACAAACATTTGTAACTCTTATCTCTAACTCTTATATCTTCTGAGATCGACGCGTTCAAACATAAGGACAGACGGACAATAAAATTTCCCGATCCGTCCACTAGGGGCGTGGAAAATGCATTTTCCGATATACCATAAATCATATTAGTTGAAGAGCTAGAAAGCTGAAATTTGGAATATACATAGATCCGCGTCGACCACTTCAGATCACGAACTATGGCGGATATATCTACGCCCATTGGGTGCGTGGTAAATCGATAAAACAGTATTTCCAAGAGTTTTACAGCTAGAACGCTGAAATTTGCACGTAAGCTAATGTTATGATTATATAAAGTCTAATGACAACAATATATTTATACGCTCATTAAGGGCGTGGCAAATCGGAACTGAAGATATAGTGATTATTTAAATTCTGCTATATTTTTGACACTATTGATGCTACAGACCTGAAATTTTATATATATACTCGGGCTAACCACCCAAGATCAAAGAGATATATTTCCGCCCACAGGGGCGTGGCAAACCGCAAACGTTTATATCTCCAAAGTACAATAGCCAGAAGCTTCAAATATGGATAGTTGAGTTACTGGTAGCCTCCTCTATCGATGCCCCAAAAATAATTTTTACGCCTGTCTATGGGCGTGATAATAATTTTTACGCCTGTCTATGGGCGTGATAATAATTTTTACGCCTGTCTATGGGCGTGATATATAAATAAATCCCTGTAATTTTCACATTTTTGGAGCGTAAGAATTTAAATTTTGTAGTTAGGGTACCGTTAGCTCGTTCTAAGAACTGACCGAAAATGTTTACGCCCTGTAGGTCCGTAGCAAATAGGGAAAAACTGAATTCTCTACAGTAACTGAACCTAGCTACTAAATTGCTGATGGGGTGTGAGTGAGTATTCCGCAGTCGGTAACGCCCGACTGCAACGTTATTACTTGTTTATCTTGTCTATAAATAACAATATTATACGTCATTGGGCGTCAAAACAATTAAGTACGCTCTAATAGGGGGTGCCCAATCAGGAAATACATTAGACCACGACCGATCTGAGATTATACTATATAATACAATAAATATATGCATACCTTAATAGAAATACAAAACCCAGGGAGTTGCACTTGTTACTCTTGGCATACTGCTTCCCCTCGCATAAACGAAGTCGCAGGGCTGTATCAAAGCACCGCCTCACTTTGAAAAAGCAATTTCGTCGCAGTCGTTAATCGAAAGGTCGAAATATGCCCCAGTTTTGCGTCGATCCTCACTAAAATATGATTAAGCACTGCGGAAGATAGCCAGAGAACACTATTCCCGATCTGAAACAATGGATAAATAGAAAACACGGAAAGAGACGAAAGCTAAGATGGGAAAAGTGTCTTATTCCAAGCTGACAAGGCTGACCTGGCTCGCATAGTTAACTTATCTGAGCAGACCTATAATGTTATCTAATTTCATGGGAAACGAAAATTAATAAATAATTATTACCTTTATCAATATAAATGATATTTGCTCGGTTCTTGAAATTTGATAGAACAATAATAGTAGATTTGTTGATATTGCGGTATTTGAATTAGTCACGCCGAAGCCAGAGCAGTTTTTGACTAAATTTTTATACCCTGAACCCATTGAAAATGGGAAATCAGGGTATGATAGTTCTGTGAAAAAGTATTTAACAGGCAGAAGGAATCATCGCAGACCCTATAAAGTATATATATTCTTGATCAGGTCGACGAGCTGAGTTTCAATTGTTATTTTCAATTGTATACTTATTCTAATCTCTAATCAATAAATAAAATTATACGTTACAAAACAAGTATTTCCTGATATCTATTATGGGACTTGAAGTGAAACAACTCAGTTATTTTTACTGTGCTTTGTATTTAAGTGAATAATAAAGCTATAGCAAAAGAACGCTACTGCCGATTAGCATTGCAATGACAGCGATCAACTCAACGTAACAAGTGGCCAAGGTACAGTGATTCCTCGTTGCAGGACTCAGCGGTGGGCCTGCCCGAGGAGACGCGCAAAAATTGTCACCGTCAGAGACAGAGGCAGCAGGCGGCCAGAATTGGACACGCTGCTAGCTGTGCTCCTTTAAGTCACGAGGGAGCTGTAGGTGGGGGAGACATTGAAGGCCCCAGCCGTGTCTGCTGCTGTCACTGACGGAAACTGAAGTGCGGACAAAGCAAAGTCTTTGACGCGGCCAAGACCGGGCGCATGTCCTCAGCACTTCATGGGATGCGCTTAAAAGCGGACAGCATTCATATTTCCTCACTTAATGGGAGCCGTCAGATACATTTTCTGTTGTTCGCTGCTGCTTCAGTCAGCTGCATATTGAATACAAAATTGTAAGGTTCGATGATTAGATTAAAAACGGAAAGCCCCGATAGTGAATGACTCATTAAAAACAGCCAAAGGCTAATTTACTAGGTAATCATACCAGTCGAGTGTTCTCTGTTCTGCGACACATAGTGATGTACACTAGATATACACATACAAGACGCTGCCAAGTAAACATAAATGCGCTTAAATTATGATCGGCCACACATTTGGATCGCTTACATACAAGAAGCGTGGGAATATCCGACTCAGCATTTGACCGCTTGGCAAGCCAACGGCTGTCGCTTGTATACTTTTATATACATTCCCACCTCTGCCCTCCACAGCAGCGGATCATATAGTTAGCTGATGTATATGCCCTTTGCATATACTTATATATTATATATATATATATATATATATATATATATATATATATATATATAATATGTATATATGTATTAAGAACTATATGTACTTTACCTTAAGGCTTCATTTGTTTTTCAATATATATTCATTCAATAAAAACTGCTAAACTGAGCTCCTGAGCTTTATTTATATTCAACAACTAATGCAAATAGCAACATCTACATCTCTATCTCTTCTTTGCTGTCTCTTTCCCAGATCTATCTGTGTATATCTTTTTCTCTCTATTTATTTTATATATTTTCCCTTCTCTTGCTTTATGAGACCGTTTTTCCATACTTAGGATGATGAATATCTCCGGAGAATGTAAATTTCTAATAGAGGCTACCCTACTTTATAAAGATTTGCATATTTTAATATTCTGATATATATTGATTCATTGTCATATTGAAATACCCTGTATTGCCAGCTTCAGCATTTTGTTTTGTTCTTTGAGCTCGATCCTATATAGTATAATATAGATATTTGAAATGAAGAGAGTTTTGAATTAATCGTCTAAGTGGATGTCAATTTTAGAAAACTTTGTACAGTCCACCTGCTTCGCTGCAATATCGAAGCTGTCATGTGCTCTGCAATATACAAAGGATATTCACAATCGGCTCGCTGTGCCGGGCGAAATCAACTGCCAGTTGCGATAGACAGACGTTTGGGTTAACCTACAGACAGCGGCCAACGCAAGTTGTCCAAAGAGCAAACAGGCAGCAAATGTTCTTATCGTTGTTGTTGTTGTTGTTGCTTTGGTTGCTGTTCGTGTTGTTGTTGTCGCTGTTACGTTGCGGCGAGTTGAGCCGCACCGAAACAAAAACTTGTGGCAGCATCAACAACAACAAAGAGCCAAAACTAAAATGCAAGGACAACAAAAAACGTTTAAGAAGGATGCGAGCGTGTGTGAGGGCTCAGCAACAGCTTGAGGTACAACAACAGCAGCAGCGACAGCAGCAATGGCAACTGGCAGCAACAGCAAGAGTAACCGTTATTAAAGATTTTGAATACCTAATTATGAAAATGTCAGACGCAAATGTTTTTTGGGGGGAAAAGCACATAAGCAAAGCATGAGTAGAGTGAACGAAAGGCAGCAGAGAGAAATGAGTGGGCAGGAGAAAGAGTAAGAGAGAAAGAGAGAGAGAAAGACAGGGAGAGGGAGCTGCTGCTGTTGCTGCTGCTGTGGGTCGTCGGCTGCTGCTGCTTGCGCATTGTTGTTGTTTTAACTATTATTGCGGCTAACAGCAGCAACAACAGCGAATTGTGTTTGTGATGTGCCTGGCAGCCAAAACGTTTCACTTCTCTCTGCTTCTGCTTCTGCATCAGCAGCAACAGCACCAGCACCAGCACCAGCAGCAGCAGTTGTTGCTGTGCTGCAGCAGCACCAGCAAAATATGAAAAATTTCATTTTCATGTCACTCAATTGAATTTCCATTCAAGTTTTTCTTTTATTTTCCGCCTCTGCTACTGCTGCTGCTTTTTTCTTTTGCCACTGACTGACGACGAAGGCAGCCACAGCGCTGCTCTTGCGCCATTTCACATTTTCGCCACGTATGTGTGTGTGTGTGTGTCTGTATGTGTGCGTGTGTGCATGTGCTTTGTATTTTTGGCTTTTTCAACTAAATTAATTGCCTACGGAATCGTAGTTAGTTTCCAGCGACCATTGTTGTTGGTGTTGAAAGCTCAAATACAAATACGAATACAAAATGTCAGCAACACACACACACGAGCTCGAGTTATACACACAGTCACTCACACCTACACACTTACACACACACTCACACATGTGACTAGCCGACAATGGCAAGCCAAAAGTCCTTTTGCGAGTTTATGGCAAAAATAAATAAATTTGGGTTTATCTCAATGGCATACAAGTCATTTGCAGCAGAGTTTTTCTGCTTTACATATGCTAGGACTCGCTTGCTCCTCCTCTGGCACCCACCTCTCGCTGTTCCAGTTTCTCTCCTGGCGCGTTCTCCCAAGGTGACACTCAATTGGCAGCCAAGAGGTGGCCAAAGAGGGGCGGGACGGAACAACATGGGCACAATTGAAGCACGTCGAATGGATCTGTGTAACTGGACAGGGACACGAGCATTACGTCAGAGCCTCAGGTTAGCATTGAACTCCAAAGCTGCTTCCATTGATGAATCGACCAAAATGCCAAAGCATATCTCAGATAATGTGCGAGTGTATGCGAGTGTGCAAATGTATATATATGCAGATCTCATGAGTCCACAATCAGCTGATCTACCTGGACATTCTTGCATCTGTCAACAGTCATTATATATTATTAGGTATTGATATATACATATATCTATATGGGATTTTTCTTGACATTCGTGTCAATAGACTCACCAATTAAATTATTTATGCATTTAGATAAACTAATATGGTTTGATATACATATCTACCTTTCTTATCATTCTTCACACTAATCTCAGCTCCACCCATTTTTGTATGTGACAGCAGAACATAAGACAAGTAAGAGTGTTGTAGTCGAGACTACTCGACTAGGAGATACCCTGAACCCTCTAAGCTGATATTCTTTCTACTCATTCTGCACTTCTTTTATGCACACATGTTTAAACACGCATCCACACCACACCTATAATCACGCGCTCTGCTGACTGCGCAGTTAGCAGCCACTGAGCTTGGGCTGCGCTGCAGTGTGGGCGATATTATAAGAATTTACTTGTTGAGTAATGTCTTTTGTAGTAGGACTATCTTCATGAAACTTCTGAACGTGATCATAAGGTTAAAATGTGTTTACATTCAACAGCACAAGTCTTTAGTACTTGAAATACGGTGTTTACAAATGGAGAGCGAAGGGGGAGTGGTATACAAAATCTTTGTATCCATTAACTTTGTATACAACGCAAATTTGAATTCTTCAGATCTCATAATGTTCAAATTAGGCTGAAAAAAAAAAAAAAAAACGAAATCAGTTATTCGATAATTCTCGATAAAAGCTTATCGGATGATTTATCGAAAAAATATGATAAGCATGTACTGCATATGGTATACACGAGAATGCAGCACATAGCTCTCAATACTTCTGAGACCTAGGTGGACGGACAGACAGGACTATATGGACTCAGCTCGTCGTCCTGATCAAGAATATATATACTTTATGTGGTCTGCGATGATTCCTCCCGCCTGTTACATACTTTTCACAAAACCATTAGACCCTGACTTCCCATTTCAATGGGTTCAGGGTATAAAAACACGAAGATAAGATACTAAATCAATATCTAGCCAAAATATATTCTCCAATATGTTTACTCATCGGGCTTATATTGACAATTGCTTTGTGTTTCAGATAAGATTAAAACGCTTTGCTCGTGCCGAAATTTCTGCTAGCTGACATAGCTCGAACGCAATTAAAGACTTTAAAGGCCATACCCAGAATACACACACACATACAGAGTTGTTGTGCTTTGGTGTGGCTTTTGTTTAGCTGCTGCCAACTGCAGCGACTGCTTGCAATGCTGCTGGAATCCAGCTGAAGGCGGCTTTCGGCTCGATTTTCACTTTTAAGCACATTTATTCAGAACAATTTAAATATAAATAAAAAAAAAAAAAATAAAAAAAACTGACCAGCCGCTCCGCATTGGCGCCTGCTGCTGACAAGCTGACAGTCCTTGCCCCAGGCATGGGCGGCCCCACTCCGTTCCTCCACTCTGCTGACTGTCGACATTTGCAGTTGTCATGCTCTTGCTTGAGTAATTAAATATAATTTTCTTTTGCGTTTTACACGGTCAACAACAATGACAGTTGCTGCTGCTCAGTCAGCTATCAAATGCAGCGCCTGATGTCCGACAGTGGGTTGCTGCTGTTCCTGCTCCTCCTCCTGCTGCTGCTGCTGCTGCTGCGGCGGTGGCTGTGGCTGGCAGCAGCTTTGACAGCAAAGGGATCTATGCGTAAGCGAGCCTTTAAGGCATTGCGCATACGCCGTGTACAACGAGTCGTCAATAAATTTTATCAAATATTTGACAATGTTTTTTACAAGCCATAAATAGTGTGTGTGTGAGTGTTAGTGTGAGTGTGTGAATGTGTGTGTATGTGGGCAGCTGCAGCAACACTGACAGCAACATCAGCAGCGCTCGCATCAATTTTTTGTAACATGTTGCCAAACATGGCTAAGCTACGCCCACGACGCCCACTCCTCACAGCTGCGGTGGCCACTTAAATGTCGTTATGTTGTCGGGTCACGCATGGCGCCATGTTCCATGTCCGAGAAAGGGAGCAGCAACAGCAGCAGCAACAGTAACTTTATTGCCGCAGCAATTATGCGTACCTAATAAAAATGTGTGTGTATTTGTGTTTTTATTCATTTATTTTACACAACTATAAGCAGATTTGCCAAGAGAAGCCATCGCCATCCATTCGCTCCTATTGACCTCAACCATCATTGTTAGATAGCATGTGGATTTGTGTGTGTGTGTGTGTGTGTGTGTGTGTGTATGTGTGCATGAGCAGAAAAACATTCAAATCGACTTCGACAGCTTAGCGATTTACGAATGTTAAAATAATTAATGCGTTCGATTATTTCAAAACGTGTTTCGGCATTCAAATGAATTCACGAAATTCGTCGCCTCATGCGGATTAACCCATTGAGGACTAGAACAAACAACAATGCAATATAATGAAGCGAGTTATGCTTTTTATCTTATCATATCCAGATAACATATTATTAGCATAGCATCTCACTAATTATTTCATATTTAATTAGATACTACTCGGAGTGCACTGGCCAATTAGATTTGGTATCGAATCAGCCAATTCGAAACTGAAAGTTTAATTTGATTTGTATTACCAAAGCTCGGAGCAGACGTCGATTAAAGGAAAGTGGAAGGGTTTACGGGAAGGGGGAGCAGTGTCCAAACTGATTTACAAATGGAGAATATACTTTGCTTTTCAATTGATTGCTTACATATGTAAGTATTTACCTTTCATCTCACTTTTCGTCTTTTTCTAATTTCGAGCCACTTTTTATACCCTGAACCCATTTTCAATAGGAAATCAGGGTATAATTGTTTTGTTGAATTGTATGTAACAGGTATATATATTCTTGATCAGGGCGACTAGCTGAGTTGATTTAGCCCTGTACGCCTGTCTGTCTGTCTGTCCGTCTGTCAGTAGGTTTGAATGCGTCGATTTCAGAAGATACAAGAGCTAGAGACCTCAATTTTTTTTTTTTTTTAAATGACCGTGTATACCACTTGGATATCGAGTTTTGCTTTAAAAATCGATAACTTGCCCCATTATTTTTTTATCAATAAAAAAACCTTATCGAAAATCATTATAAAATTATATCTCCTACATTTTTAAAGCTATAGAGCTTGTAGCTTAAAGAGTTTCGATTTTTGTCAATATTTACCCCCCCCACCCCTATATTCACCCTCTCACCAACATATTTGTAAAAAGCGTATTTCAAATACTAGAAACTTGTGCTTTAGCAAATACATGAATATCCATGTTATAATCATATATTATATTATTTATTTATTTTTTATTGAAGTTGTGTGTGAATAAAGCTTTACTCTTGCAATTTATTGTTGATATTTTGCAATCTTGCTGTCTGGTTAACTGTCTGGGTTGACAGTTTACCAGTTTATCTGTTGATTGTCTGCCTGTCTCTGTCTCTGTCTCTCCCCTCTTTTCCCTGTCGCATGTCCAGTTGTCTACCTGTCTAAGCAGGGACAGCATGCTTAAACAAAAAAGTATGTATTTATATGAATACAACTGTTGAATAAGCAAGAATCGCAGTACATAAGGGCTCTGCTGATTGGAGAAAAACCAATTGCAGCTATGAAATCTACATATATGATATGAGGTCTATACAATCAGTTTCATTCATCGGAATCTATAGTTGCCAAAGGGTTAATCTGTGAGCGAGTGTCGCTCTGTCGATTCGCAAATCTATTTTTCAGCAACAACGGCAAACGAGCAAACTGCGCAAACAATGTGGACAACAACAGCAAAACATAATAGAAGAAAGACTGAAAAAAGATGAGAGAAACCAAATATGTTAAGCGCCATTTAAGCGGCATCGTCCTGATGCCTGCTGCCTGCTGCATGAGATAATACCCTGCTCTGAGCTGATGTGTGTTTGTATATTTTTCTAAAAATTTGCACGCATTTCATTGTTGTTGTTGTTGTTGTTATTGCTGCTGTTGCTGTTGTTTGTTTGTTTGTCGCACATGTGTGCGGTTCCCAGCAGCAGCGCCCCAAAAAGTGTGCAAAGCAAAAAAGCGGCGGACGCCACAAACACACCCGCACACCCACTCACACATATACTTATGTACAATTGTGTGAGTGTACTGGAGGGTGAGAAATGTGGGAAATGTAAACGGAATTGTTTTGCTTGCTCAGCGTGTGTATATATATGTGTGTGTGTGTATGTGGGTGTGTGTGGCAAAGGGATAATGACAAGCTAGAGGGGAAGCATACAAACTCCCCCATACACATACATACGCACACACACACATTGCATTGGCAGGCGCAAGGTGATGACGTCGACGCTGACGTCGACTGCGCTACGTTGCGTGTCTTATCTACAATGCGGGAAAACACGCACGGAACCGAAGCAGGCGGGTTGACAACAGCAACAACAAGAACAACAACGAACGGAAAGCTGATTCCTGATGGTCCTTTTGCACTCAGAACGGGCTGCGAGTATGGGCGACTGTTTAGTTGAAGCAATCACAAAGGACTTGCATTGTGGTCGAAAAGTGTTGTGCCATTGGCATTGTCCTTACCGCCTTGGTGTTTGCCATCGCAAATTAACTGAATGTCGAAAGTGTGCATTGTAAATGTGCCTAATAAGACAGATAATGCATGACTCCATCCCCAAAGCACACACACACACGCACACACACATCCAAATTATCCCTCTCTGTCTGCCGTGTCTTGGGGCTCAGTTTTGTTCTTGAACTGAATGGGTGAATGAACAGCAAAGTGGGCATTCCAGTTAGCAGCAATCATTGGGAATAATCTGTACAATTCAAGGATTGATTAATCCTTGTATTTTGGAATTATAAATATAAATGAATGTCCTAAGGGGACTCAGCTTTCATTAGCCCCAATAAAAGCTGACTCGAGTTGCCATACATATGATATAAGATAATACAATGATAAACTAGTTTAACATTTCTAAAGCGTTGAGCTCTGTAAGGTATATCCTTTTTATACCCTGAACCCATTTTCAATGGGAAATCAGGGTATAATGGTTTTGTTGAAATGTATGTAACAGGGAGAAGGAGGCGTGGCAGACCCCACAAAGTATATATATTCTTGATCAGGATGACGAGCTGAGTTGATTTGGCCCTGTCCGTCTGTCTGTCCGTCTGTCCGTCTGTCCGTATGTATGAACGCGTCGATTTCAGAAGATATAAGAGCTAGAGACTTCAAATGGTTTTTGTTAAAATTAACCCCCCACCCTTAAATTCACCCCCTCACCCTCACTTTTGTAAAAAGCGTATTTCAAATACTAGAGACTTGTGCTTTAGCAATTACATGCATATTCATGTTATAATCATAATCTAAAAGTTTCATGAAGATCGTACGTCCACAAAAAAAGTTATTAAGCAATTAAGTTCTCATAGTAAGCGCTCACTGCCGCCCATGCGTGTTTATGCGTGGGTGCTTGTGTGTGTATGTGTTTGTGTATGTGTGTGTATGTGTGTGTTTATGTGTGTGGTATGTGTGTGTGTATGCGTTTGTGTATGTATGCGTGTGTGTGTGTGTATGTGTGTCTGTATGCGTGTGTGTGTATGTATGCCTGTGTGTGCGTACGTGCCTGTGTGTGTGTGTGCGTGTCTCTTGTATAAGCTAAAAGACGCGAAAAATTATTGAAATATCTATTGCTCCAAGGGTTCAGGGGATCTCGTAGTCGAGCAGTCTCGACTTGAGCTTTCTTACTTGTTTTTTTTTTTGTTTTTTTTTTATACCCTGAACCCATTTTCAATGTGAAATCAGGGTATAATGGTTTTGTTGAAATGTATGTAACAGGCAGAAGGAGGCGTGGCAGACCCCACAAAGTATATATATTCTTGATCAGGGTGACGAGCTGAGTTGATTTGGCCCTGTCCGTCTGTCTGTCCGTCTGTCCGTCCGTCCGTCTGTCCGTCTGTCCGTATGTATGAACGCGTCGATTTCAGAAGATATAAGAGCTAGAGACTTCAAATTTTTTTTTAAATGTCCGTAATTATAGCGCGCATATCAAGTTTATCATTAAAAATCGATAACTCATCCCGATCTTTTTTTATCGATAAAAAACCTTATCGAAACCCAGTTATAAAATTATATCTTCAACACCTTTATTGCTAGAGTCTCCAAATTTTTAATGTATGCTTATATGCAATTTATACAATTTCGGTTTTTGTTAAAATTAACCCCCCACCCTTAAATTCACCCCCTCACCCTCACTTTTGTAAAAAGCGTATTTCAAATACTAGAGACTTGTGCTTTAGCAATTACATGCATATTCATGTTATAATCATAATCTAAAAGTTTCATGAAGATCGTACGTTTACAAAAAAAGTTATTAAGCAATTAAGTTCTCATAGTAAGCGCTCACTGCCGCCCATGCGTGTATATGCTTGTATGTGTATATGTATGTAATTGTTTGTGTATGTGTGTGTGTGTGTATGTATGTGTGTGTATGTATGCCCGTGTGTGCGTGCGTGCGCGCGTGTGTGTGTGTGTGTGTGTGTGTGTGTGTGTGTGCGTGTTTCCTGTGTAAGCTGAAAGTCGCGAAAAATTATTGAAATAGCTATTACTCCAAGGGTTCAGGGGATCTCGTAGTCGAGTAGTCTCGACTAGAGCTTTCTTACTTGTTTATATTAATCTGGAAGCTTTCAGATATACATATCTCTCTTCACTCTGTATTCCTTATTAGTATAAAGAGGCCAACAGAAGTGAATCACTGAGTTAGGTGATCCTACGAGGACTATATAAATCAATAACGACTACGACAATTATTCAAACTGGGCAATCGAATAGAATATTACGTTACTGCTTATCACCAAACAGTTTTTCAACTTGATTAATTTATGTTTGATTAGCAGGCAACAATGCCACGAAAACGCAAGGAGGCGTCGAGCACTCAAATCTAGAGGCATGCAGGATGGAAGAGCACAAAGATAAGATGAAGAAAGGCATCAAAGCAATGCAGACATCCGTGTAACCATGGCAAGAAGCACGAGATGAGCCAAACTAGCAAAGACAATTAGGATGAAGAGAAGCGCGCAGATTCGTAGTCAAAAGCCGTAGAGGAATGTACCGACATGTAGGAACGACGTCAACAAGTAAATCGAGTATTTACAGCACATTCCAAAGTGGTCATTGGTACATTGGACAGAAATGCCCGCACTGCCATGCCATCAAATTTAAAAATGAGCCGATCGGGATGTGCTGCTCAGCAGGAAAAGTAATACTCCCAGAAATTGAAACACCGCCGGAACCATTGACGGCTTTTTTATTGGAACTGATCCAAATTCTTCGCTGTTCTTGCAGTCAATTCAATTCATGTTATCAAATGACATCTTTGGAGGAACGGAAATAGTTAAAAATGGTCAACAATTTAATTCCACATTCAAAATCAAAGGCCAATCGCGGGCATGCCCGTTGCAACTATAATAACTTCAATTCACCTTTTGCAACGCGCATCGTCAGCGAGCTGGACTCTCTGTTCGATGAGCACAATGATTTGTTCAGACCTACGCGACCTGCACACAAAATTTCGTGAGAATCGGTCGAACCGTTTCGGAGGAGTTTGGCAACAAACACCGCGACACGAGAATTTTATAAATTGTATAAGATAAAATATACTCCGGTTGCTTGCAACGGTTTCGACTATAACTGCATCCCCACACACTTATAGTTAATGAGATATTTTGTATTTAAGTACAAAATATCCCCTCGAAATAATGGATAGGGCAAAGCAACGTTTGCCGGGTTAGCTAGTCTAATATAATCTATTCAAAGGACGTTCAAAGCGAAAGATTACCCAAAAATGCACGTCTATGTGCTTCAGTTCCAAGCATTTGAGCTCGATATTTCTTGGCGGTCCGCCAGCAAATTCATCGAGTTGGAATACTCAGCTGATTGGCCGTCAAGGTTTTACTCATTTTGGCACTGTAAGTATAAATCTCTAATTTGCCTAATATTCAAATGTATAGGTTATGAAAATTGTTTCTAGTAACGGCAAAATTGAGATCTCTTTCAAAAATACATTAATTTAGAATTTATACGTACTGGAAATTTTTTGCCTAGCGGAATTATAGTCAATCACAGCTCACAATTGCCTTAACAGAGAGCTTTTAATTTACAACAAGCAACTGCTGCTGTTGAAGCAGTGCTGTTATGCTGCTCAGCTGATTCTGTAAACCACTAAAACTGGCTTTTACAACACTGCATTCATTCAAAATACATTTTCGTTAGCATTTAAAACCAGTGCCAGTGGCTTTTGTTTTGGTTTGAATCAATTTTATTAATATTGATTAAATTGATGAAGCAGTAAACATATTAATTTTGTGTACAATATTATAGGGCAGTAAAACAAGAAATGTGTGGATATTATTGAAATAATTGCACTTTATTTACTTATTGTGAACTAGTGGAATATATGGACTATATCTAATACAACGGCCACGCCCACTATTAAGGACGGCAGCAGTGATGATGCGATATTGATATTGATATTGATGCGACTAATTTAATGACTATTGTTTATTGACTCAGTTAAGAAGCGGAAGAACGGGCTGTTATATATATATATATATATATATATATATATATATATATATATATATATATATATATATATATATATATATATATATTTCTGTGTGGGTGTATGATACGGCAGGGACAAGTAGAATATGTTGCTAACTTAGTTTAAGTACTAATTATCACATAGTAACCTTTCTGTGTAGGCGTTGAAATTTGCACTGATTTGCGCTTTGACTTTGCACTTGACTCGACTTTGACCTGGCCAAGAGGCATAGGTCAGCCATAGCCCAGCAGGTACTTGGGCAGGTAGGTGATGGACGTAATCAGACTGTAGCTGTGGGAAAAGAAGCAAAGCCACAAAACCGAAGTTTGCGTATTCTTTTAATGTTACCAAATTTTATTTTCATAGCTGATTTTACAGTATATTCACCAGTAACCAGTTCAGTCGGCTTAAATACTATATATAGTTATGTGTTGTTAGATACAATATTTACAGAGTTTGATGTGTTTGTTTGGCCTCAACCGAATACACCATAAACCACATCAGTGAAACCCAAGGCATTTGACTCTATGCCTTCCCGCTCCTCGGTGTGTTGCTCCCCAGTGCTGCCATTGAAATATGCCAAAGCAGAGAGAATGAGAGTGTATATACAGTTATATTGGGTACTGTGTATATTACAATTACAACAACAATATGACATCAATATAACAAAAATGAACACCAAATGCTAGACAATGAATCATCGCATGATCATCGCATAAGCAGCGCATGAGCATCGAGCCAACACCAAGCAGAACAAACAGTTAGCAAACTACATTAGCGATACATACGAGTTGGTGAGTCCTCGATAGAACCACGACTTCCACGACTTAGAGGACCCCTCATCGATTTTCGACTCGACATCCGCACAGAAGTGCCGGCGATCGTGGGAGCGTCCACTTTTGCAGTCGCACAACATCCGCTTCTTGCACTCCGCATCGCACGTGGGTCGCGCCGGAGAGTTTTTCCAGTAGTTCCTGAATAAAAACAAATAAATATATATGTATACATTTGTATAATGATATTTTACATCTATACTCACTTATAGTAAATTTCGAAAAGCTCCTGGTTGTCCGTCAGATCGTTGAGCAGCTTGTCCCAGTCGCTTGGTCGCAGAGCCTTCATATTGTACGCAGCCCTGGCTGTATATAGCTTATACCAAATCGGATAGCCGTAGAGATTTGCCTCCTTCAAGTTCATTATCCATGATTCATGGTCGATGACAAGACGAGTCGTTGTATCATGATCACCATCCACCTAGGGATTACATTGTACGACGAGTCATTAGTACATATACTAACTTAAGTAACTCTAGGGCTCCCTCAATAGTTTATACTGTCAAAAGAACATGTTTTACATAAAACCTCAACAAGGTTGGAATTGGCAATTTATAGTGCCAAGGAATATTGATTATAATAATAAAAGATAATAAATTATATATCTTAATTTACTTTATCGCTTGTAGTCATATTTTTCGTCAAGAGTTTCTATTTAAAATTACTTACATAGTAAATACGATATCCCGGATTTAGATCATAGTAGGGTGACACGGAGGGTCCAATATAGGCAATGCTATTTGAATGTGCTGAGGGAACACAGAAAATAATTTAAGTTTTTGTATTAAGTTTCAATTATGAATATTCCGTGTTAATAAATAGAGGAAGACATCATTGTTAGATGATATTTTTGACAGATGATATTATATTATTTTTGGTTAACATCCTCCAAGTAGACTTGTAAGAGCCGCATATATATATACATATATTACATTAAGTCGGACAGAACATGCTGACTAAAAAATAACTCCATAAACATACTCAAATCATGGGGATCGTAGAACATTTCGAACTCGTCGAAGTGGGTGTGGCCATAGAATTGGGCGGTAATGGTGCTCTCATAGCGCGAGATGATCTTATAAAAATTGCGTGACCAGACCTTCAGGCAGTCCGAATGACCCGGCGGAATGTGTCCAATTACATGAACCTTCTCATTGGAAAACTCGGCGCTCTGCAGCTCATAGATGAACCTAAATAGGATAAGAGTTTCGATTGATCAATCAATCAAATCAAATCGAGTCGAAAATATATCTAAATCGGTAGTTTCAACTCGAACTCACCACTGCAACTCCGTTGCGGGATCTGTGGAGTTGAGGAGCAGCCACCAGTTCTTGTTGTTGCAGTAGTTCATGTTGAGTGAAATGATGCGGAAGCCGGGGCGCACAAGGACCGAGTAGAAGGCGCCACGCCGTACCGTGTGCGAGACGCTCTGCGGCAGCCAGCGACGCCACTGGACGTCGAGCTCGTCGTAGAGCCAGTTGATGGAGATATCGACCTGGTTGACATACGGAGGCGGGAAGCTGTTAACGGGCGCGCTCTCGTGGTTGCCCAAGGCCGGAAAGATTGGCACTCCGGGGAACTTCTCGGTCATTTGCTTGACCGTCTCTTTGATGATCTCGAGGTTCTCCTGCTTCGTTTGGTTCCACACATCGTGCGGCGGCAGGTCACCCGTCCAGAGGATGTAGTCAATGTCCTTGTGGGTGTCTGCAATGTGGGCGAGCATGTTGTCCACCGTCCGCTTCGGCGTGTCGCACTTGCGGTAGTCGCCCCACTTCCCGGCAGCGGCGTTGGGGCTGGCAGGCCGCCCGCTGCTCAGTCGGCAGCACAGCGGCTCATTGCAGTCCGCGTTCGCGCCCTCGACGTAGTGCGGATCGTAGTGGGTGTCGGAGATGTGGAGCACCTTAAAGAACGGGGCCGCCTCCAGCGGCACGGGCAGCTCAGGGAGACGCGGAGGCTTGGGCACCGGCGGGAAAATGACCTCCCACTCGTGGTACGGGTTGTAAACATCGCCGCAACCGTCGCCTATGATGAAGCTACACAGCTCGTCGGGGCCCAGGTTGACGCGCTGCAGCACGTAGATGACTTCGCTACCAAAGAGCTGGGCCACCCCCTCGCAAACGCGCGGGCTCTGGATGCTCAGGTTCGTGCAGTATTGCGCAATCATCTTCATGAGCTCTGCGTCGGTCTTGCCGCTCTTGATGTAGTGCTGGAGCAGACCGGCTCCCGCCTTGCACGCGGTGCAGGAGACCTTGGACAGGACGCTGTTCTCGATCTCGAAGGCTACCTGCTTCAGATTAAACAGCTTCAGCGCTTTGTCCACGAATGGGGGATACGTGAGTCCATCGCCAGCTGCCGCATCGTACCACAGCATTCGCGCAGAGCTGTGGTTCTGGCGCAGAGCCCGCAGGCGCTCCAGAAACTCCTCATCGCTGTCGGCGGTCTCGGTGCTAGTGCGGTTCGCGTGATACTTGAGCTCCACGTGCGGCACCACGCTGCGTGGCTGCACCTCAACCTTCCAGTCGTCCAGCTGCGGCTGCGTCCAGTTGATGGGCGCCCGCGCATTCGTGTAAAGAAAAGGTAGAGCTGCCCCAAGAGCGCATAATAGTAAAAAGGGTTCTGCTTTCGGGTGCATTTGCTCCACTTACCATCGCTCGCCGCCAGCCCGGCCACGGCCAGAGCCGCCATGAGCCAGCAAATGTGCCGACTCGGCCTGGGCCACGTCTGCTGCGACGTCGTCTGTGTCATAACTGTCGCTCAGCCACCACTAGCACCACCAGCGGCTGCCTGTCCACTTGACCTACAAAAGTCCAATCAAAAAGAAAATATGTACAGTCATTATTATGTTCAACTTGTTTCAAGTGCAAATACACATACAAACAATGTGGTCTTTACGTATGCGCAAGATATGGGTGCGTGCTCTTCTTCTTATTGCTCAGTCATCGGACTGCGTTTCACGGATACTGAGACATAATTTGGGACACATTTAGGGCACAGAATAAATTGTACGGCTTTTCGTTGTTTATTTCCAGCCTATTATCGAATTTTATATAACTTTCATTATTAAAAAACAGTACAAAAATTGTTCATTTGTATTGAAAGTACTCAAGACATGAATGAACAAGAGTCAAAACGAGTTTTCAGAGCAGAGGGGCATTAAAATATATAAAAGTAGATGTATCGATTACTTTCTGAGGTTTTCATAATGATTCGAATATGCGCTTGTAGAATTTTTTGATGAAATGAAATCCAATTTATTTTAGTAACAGTAAAAACAAGTAAGAAAGCTCTAGTCGAGACTGACCGACAACGAGATCCCCTGACAAAAATCTAAATTCTATAAAGTACATATTAATCTACATTAAAAAATCGACTCTAAATAGTGAATCAAGACAGGATTGATGCTGGGATTTAAACTGCCAATTAAGATCTCAACCTTATATTTTTCCTGCTATCAGGTTGTACTCCTCATCTTGGCTTATCAAGTTTTTATACAGATCATGTTTCGAATTCCACCAATGCGCATTTTAATCACAAAATATTGCTGATAACAGTTAATTGGCTGATAACACTTTAAGCATAAGTAGAACAGCAAAATCAAACTGAAAATATTTCAAATGAAACGGAATAGATTTAAAAAACAAACATGTTTTTCATTTGATGTGAGGATCCAGTCTACGCTGCTGTGCGGTAAATGACACTAAAAAGACGCCGAAAATAGCCAAAAAAAAAAAAAAAAAAAAGTTTAATAAATATATATAAATAAGCCCGCAAGACAAAACTAAATAAGGCTGCTCGACTAAGAGATTCCCTGGACATATGAAGCTTGTTAAAATAATTAACGCCGCAGAATCCCTGAGTTGATATTCCTAAGCAAAGGATCTAGGAATTTTAATTAAAAATAGGAAATACGCGTTCCACGCGGTGCTGTCACTTATTAGACTTTCTGACGGATTTTCACAAAATATCAGCAAGTATAATTCTTAAACGAAAAACAAATCTCTCATTTAACATCAATTTCGTAACTTTATTTACCGTAATTAAAAGATTGCATTATAACATGACTAGTTATTGCTATTTTACAACAAATTCGATTTGCACGTGTTGGGCTAAATAAATTATTTCTGACAGTTGTGCAACGTTCTTACTTTACGGTCTATTTGTAAAGGAAGGTTTCTTCTTGAAGCTAACGGATCGAATTATCGCTTCTGAGCTCTGCATCATAATTTATCGGCATCATAATTTACAAGTCCCACTCTTAGGGTTAAGCTGACACAGATTGAAAAAAATAATTTAATAATTCACCACAGAGACAATATTACGTGCTCTTTTCCGTATTTGCATTCAACGTAAACATGGCACCTATTGTCACACATTGTAGTTCCTAATCACCTAGTACTCCAATGTGCTTTTGTTTATCGATCGGACAGCTATAAACAAACCCTCAGCTTACATTTTCTCTCAATAATAACTGTATACAATGCTGGCTTTGATTTGCATTAACCCCAGTACTATCAAAATTCGAGCAAATTGAATCACAGAACATTTAAACCTTTTGTGAATCAATATTTACATATCAATTTGTCCATTCTTGGACTCTGCGAGTGCATCCCAAAACTGACGGCACTTAAAAAGTCGTTAACTGTAAAATGTATACCATGTTTAAGCGCCCACAGTACACTAGTCAACGTTGTGTCTGTGTGTGTGTATGTGAGTGGAAGCTGTCAACTGTTAGTGGCCATTAGAGGCAACAGCACCTGCAACAGCAACTGCAACAACTAATTAACGCGATTTATCTTCGACTGTTGTTCATTGGTATACCCTGAACCTATTGAAAATGGAGAATCGTGGTATAATAATATAATGAAGGGGCAGCAGGAGACCTGGGAAATCCCATAAAGCACATAAATCATATATATATATATATATATATATATATATATATACAAATATACAAATGTATAAAGTGTATTTACATATATATGTATATGAAGTATGGGATTCGTTTGTTTTGGCATCTGGCGGTTAACCTTAAGACCGTTTGTGTGTGCCCATTATGCATAAATTCAATGTAGTCACCGATAAAGTGGGGCCATCGTGGGGCCCGGTCGACTGGGGCTAGCAGCGGGTGTTGATGGTTGGCGCGCTGCTCAATGCCGCGCAGCATTTGCGCAGCTCGCATGGTAATTGCTAATTGGTTGCTCATCGCAGTTGCGTTATGCCTAACGGACTGGACACAGACACAGAAAGAGAAAGGGGGAGGGAGGCGGGATGGTGTTTTAAAGAGGGAAAAGAGATACGCCAGTACATTGGCCCCTTCACAGACGGAGACTCGTAGACTCTGAGGCACGCAGACTCGCAGTGAAATCGTCAACGAGATGGCGTGTATTGAGAAATAAATAAGTAAGTAGGGTTTGCCGGCAGAGAAAAAGAGGAAAATCACAAGATGAACAACAACAGCGGGCTGAAAAGAAAATGAACCGTATCTGTTATTGTTGCAAATTGTAAACTGTGTTTTGCTGTTCATGTTGTGATTTCGATTTATGCGAAAATCGAAAGTGTCTGCGGCAAAACAAAGCTAAATACAAAGCCAAGTTCAGTGGGCTCCGTGAAAAACGTAAGATTTCCACAAACAAAAGCATCAATATATATATAAAACCAGTTTGAACTTTGAATATATTTTTTTGAGTAAGGTTATGGCCTCCAGTTCAAAGAGTTTCTTTAGCAGGGCAAACCTCTGACAAATGTGTATTAAGGTTGGTTCCGTTCCTCTCCAACTCTTGCTCCCTAACCGTTTGCATTCCCCTCTTTGTCTTCAGATTTTCATTATTAATTCAAAGTACTCGACTTTGAAGCTCAGGCAATTACTCACAAAAATCCCATTGAGCCCACAAAGACCCTCTAAAAGGCCGCAACGCTATCAAATAACTTGCGCGCCCCATAAAAAGAAGCCAACACCAAAAACTTTCACTTTCTTCAGAAATTATATACACATATATATAAATACATTTTTTCTTTCCAAAATATGTTTTGGAGAAATGTGCTAAATACCTATATAACCCAGTGCCAGACTCTCTCGATTATGCAGCCGTCTTATCATCATTATTATTATTTTTGTTTTTGTTTTTACTTTTGTTTTGTTGCTATTAAATAACGGTGCAGTCGTCACGCTGCTTGTCAAAGCATTTTCTTGGTTTATAATTATGAAGAGCCAGTGAAAAGGAAAGTGATTTCCGTGGTGTGGGGGATGCTCAGCATAATGTGCCTCTCCTTAACTAGAAATGCATTCTCTAACATTAATTTTATTTTCACATATTATGAAATCAGATACATACATACTTATGATATTCGTATTCAGATCGACAAAAGTAAACATCCCACAAAAGAAGGTTATTGATGTACATTAAGAATTCTACCGAAAAAATATAAATGTATATTTATATATTTATGAGCGTAAAAATTTAAAATTATTGAGTTATCCCTATTATATTGTTCAAATGTTCAAAATGTTATTTGTATACCAAAAAAGGTTAATCTAGTAATTCTAAACAAAAATATATTAATATAATAATTCTCAACTTATTCGGAAATCGCAAAGAAATAAAGTTGTTTAATACATATTTATTTTAGTTTTGTTTGAAATTACAAAAAAAAACCTCCCGCATTTATTTAAACAGAAAAAAGTGTTATATTTTAAAAGTCGCAGCAGATAATTGATAATTGAAACTCACAACTCAGCCCAGTTGTGTAAAAAAATATATATAAGTGATAGATTATTTAAAAAAGCATCTCTAATATTTAATTTGAATTCTCACCTATGAATCTAATAAGCTTATTAAAGATGTAAGAGTCCAACAGTGTAACGTGTCAGTAATGCATAAAAACTTGTAAGTGGCTCGTATAATGAGGTTAAACTATTCAGGCTTAAAGTTTTTATTTAAGAGTACACAGACGTAATAGCATTAGTCCCCATCAGACATTCTTTATATATTTGATATTTGACTCACGTATTGTAGACTTTATACTCTACAATCTATAGTCTACACTCTGCAATTTACAGTATAAAAACAAGCAAGAATGCTCGACCAGAAGATACCCTAAACCCTCTAATCATTCTGCACTTCTTCTATGCAAAAATACAAACACATGCATCTACACGCACGCATAAGCCCGCGCTGGTCTGCAGTGCGGGCAATACTATGAGAATTTACTTGTTGAATAGTTTCTCCTGTAGTGGGACTATCTTTATGAAACTTTTAGAGCGTGATCATGATATTCAAATGTATGTATATTCCGAAGCACAAGTCTGTAGTACTTGAAATACAAATTGGGAGCGAAGGGAATTCTGTAAATACAAAATCTTCGTATTCATCAAATGTATATACGCAGTAATTGTTAAGTCTCTAGCTCTAATAGTATTTATATTGAAACAACACAGCCAAAAGCTGAGAAACCAAAATCAATTTATCGCTTATTCTCGATAAAAACGTTATCGGATGAGTTATCGAAAAAATAAGGTAAATTTAAAAAACTTCAGCTCTCTAACTCGTATATCTTTTGAGGTCGGCTTGCTCATACGGACAAACGTACGGACGTACGGACGGACAGACAGACGGACAGGGCTATATCGGCTCAGCTTGTCGTCCCGATCTGGAATATATGGGGTCTGCGATGCTTCCTTCTGCCTGTTATATACTTTTCCGCAATATACAGTAAGAATTTCCAATAATATACAGTAAGAATATATATGGGCTTTTGTTCCTATAAAAATATGTAAAGCATAGAGGACGTGGAAAGCCTTACAAGTGTATAGCTTTCACGATTTTCTAGTTATTAGCTTAAAAATACCCCTTCGTTTATAGATTGTTGAAATTTCGTTTGGGTGGCCGATTCTTTAAAAAATCGGATGGTTGAGTTAGTGCAAACTCCTTCTCGACGTATATTCAAACGTGTCTTGAAGGAGTATTATGCAGTCAGTAGCTGTCGACTGTAATCGTTTCTGATATAGTTGATTTCAGTTAGCATCAGCTAATTATGCAGGCGGCCACTGAAAGAGAAGTAACACACGGCTGATATAGAAAGAGAAACAGAAACGGAAAAATGAAAACAGAAAATAAATCGAGAGACAGACGGCAACTGACCGAAATGCCAAAGGCGGCTAAAACAAATGAAAGCGCTGCGTAACCAGGCCCGAAGACGTCTTGCGTACGCTTTGTACGCTGCATGACAAACGGCACTTGGCTGGCAGAGTACCGTGCGAGTGAGAGCGAGAGGGCGCGAGGAAGCTTTAGAATGTCAAGCCAAACAATACGGTTGTTTGACAGCCAAAGAAGAAAAGTGAAACAGTTGCAGCAGCAGCTACCATAGCTTCGCGACGCCAGTGCCTCTGCCGCTGTTAACATCGCCGTCGCCGTCGACGTCGACGTCGGCATACCGTAATTCAGATTTTGCAAGGCGTCGCCAGCGCTAAAAAGTTTCGGCACGACAGCTGCGCATGCGTGTGGCTGGGTCGGCAGGCATTGGCCAAGTGAAACGCGGGAACGTGTTTTGGTTTTATTACTTCTTTTTTGATTTTTTGTTTTTACTTATTCGGACCATGTTTTATTTTGTTGCACTGACAAAATGTGAATCAAACGCAACTGGTTTGTGCTTTGATTGGGGTTCACGCTTGCAGAAGTGGCTTACTTGAATTGGGTATTTTACCTGACACAAATTGAATTGAATTCAATTTGATAATTGAATGCCGCGAGCTTTCGTCGCTTTTCGTTCTCGTTCTCGTTCCTCAGGCTTTGTTTTTCTTCCTTTGTTTTTCTTTCCTTGGTTAGCCCCCTCTTGGGTATTTATAAACTGGTGTGTGCCATAATACGCGAATCTCTTTTGTCGTCTGGCCCTATTTATTCTCATTTACATTTCGCTTTGTTTGATTTTGTATTATTTATTATACTATTTTCTCACTAATTTTCGTACACTTTTAGCATGCATTCAAATAGCGAACGATGAACACCGATTAAAGAAGACACGGCAAGTTCACCGTTGTTGTTGTTATTATTATTGCTATTGTTGTCGTCGTCGTTGATTTCACCCGACTGGCTGCCTTTTATCTGTCAACGGTCTAAGCGCGCCAAAGATTCGTACCAACTGCTCAACCCGAGACGCCATCAACAACTGAGCAAGAGAACTGATGCAGCTTTTGAGTCGAGCTTGCGAGCAGCACAAGCAGCTGTTCACAGCGACCAACAGAGAGAGTGAGAGAGAGAAAGAAAGAGAGAGCAAGACCAAGAGAGAGCGCGAGCTTTTGTTATGCTCTTGCATTGAATTCACAATAGGAGCGTGATAGATCGTTTTGCAGCTTGTGTTCGCTTTTTGACATTAATTAGAGTGATGTTATCTAGAAACAAACCCAGAGCCGCATTGTTCTAAAACGGAAATCGTATTAAATGGAGATGTATATGCACGTACAATTATATTAATTAATCAGTTATATTGGGAATATAATTTGGCTGAGACAAAATACAGAGTCACAACCAAACTGAGTTAAATTTGTTTCTAAAAGTAACTCTTTATTTAACTTTTGCTATTTGTGCAACTTACTTTCATCTAGAATAGATATTCAATAGTTCAATATTGCACTTGTTTGCAAACTCAATTAGATTAATTGGGAAGCATAATTTGTCAGAGCTAAGATATACATATTCTTGAGACGTGTATGGGGTGACATAAGGGTTCTACAAATAATTCTATTTATTTATTGTAATATATAAATTTAATAATATGCAAGAGCTATTTTCATATATTATGTGCATGGAATATATGAATTCAATTTTACTCAATATATACTCATTCACTAAGTGAAAAGATTATATACAAGATTTTGTAAAATATCAATTTTGATGACATGGTTAGCTTGAGCTAGAATAATTATGTTTATATTATTTAAATAAATAAATTTTCCAAGAATTAAAGCTGTTAGCATCATACAATATATGTAACACAGTTTACCCCTCATATTGAGCCCCTCACATTGAAAATACGTGCACTTCAAGTGCTGTATCAGTAGCTTTATTTAAAATTTATTACAATTGCCGAAGTACGAGCTTGCGTTAAGGCATATCAGCAGAATGAATGATCTCTGGCACCCTTCGAGCTGTCAGCAACAGTTCATTGCCTGGCCTCATATATGTAAAATCAAATATGTAAATTAATCAATACACCATTACCATCAGGCCACATTTGATTGATGACGCCTCAGCCTAGAGATTTTATGGACACTGGCGATGGAAGCGAGAGCCCATGGGAGATGCTGAGGTCCTTGAAGACTTCCTTAGAGAGGCTGCTGCTGGCAATGGATGGCAGCTCTATGATAGAGACTGGCTCTTTGGCTGCGGGTACCGTCTGCTGCGTCCTCAACTTCAGTTGGCAGCGCCAGGTGACGTGGAGGCCAAAGCAAAGACCACGAGCCGCCTGCTCTGGCGCCTCGCTGGGCATGGGAGCGTCCGACTCCAAGTTTGCGGCACGTCCGCAGCAGAGTAGCCAGCAGAGCATGAGCTTGAGCTGCGACAGCACTCGAAGCGTCTGGGGCAGAAAGGTGTAGAAGAGCGGATTCAGGGCGCAGCTGGTCAAATTGAGCAGCCCGAAGCTGAAGTAGAACAGCCAGGACAAGGGCGAGGAGAACGACCCGTACACGCGCATCATCAGGAAGATCCAGGCGGGCAGGCGCAGGCAGATGAAGGCGCCCATCATTAGCAGCACGACCTTCACCATGCGACGATGCCGCGCCACACGTGCCACAGCCGCAGGAGTCATCTTTCTCTCTTGCTGCGGCTGCTGCGTCATCTGCGCGGCGCTCGTGTGAACGCAGGCTGCCACGCTGAAGGCGCTCATTACGGCGTAGGCGGTCTCCCGGTTACCCAGTGGGTAGTCAAGCCACATCGACTGCTGCTGCTGCCTTTTCAAGCTGCGCAGCTGATGGCGGCGCTGCCACAGCTGCTGCGCAATCGTCACGTGAAGAAAGATGAAAGCCACAATGCAGGGCACAAAGACGAGGCTAAGCGAGACTCCGTTGTAGATGCCGACCTGAGTCTGGGGGCACGAGCAAATGGAAATTAATGAAAGTGAATCAATAGATTGTCCGATTAGATAGGAAACACATGTAAACAGCATGCAAGGCAAGTACGCAGATCAGATAATAAAAGCACGCCAATGAGTAGACGGCGCTGCTACACCTACATTTATGGCTAGCAACTGTCGAACATCTGTTCTAGACTGTGAATTTCAGGGTGTTTAATATATATATATATATATATATATATAAACACCCTGAAATTCACAGTCTATATATATATATATATATAGTAGGGTATACGTTTTAGTTGAATTCTTCAGTACTGCGATAGGATAGCAATAATCTAATATATATACATATATTCATTTTGGATGTAATATGGTTTTGTACTTTTCGTGGAACCTCTTGAAAGATTATATATGTATAAATAGTTATATATTGTATATTGTTCACTTCAGCTGTTTATACTCTGAAGCTATAGAAAATGGCAGAAAAAGGAGTGACAGATCCCATTGAGTCTATATATTCCTGATAATGGCCTGTTTCACTTTTTTTTATACCCTGAACCCATTGAAATCATATCGAGTTTTTCTCCCAAAATCGATAACTACTCCCGATGTTTGGTTATCGATTAAAAGCCTTATCGAAAACTAGTTTTTTAATTATATCTTATACCTTTGGAGCTACAGTCTCCGAGCTTGAAATGTATACTTATATGTATTTAATACAATTTCAATTTTTTGAAATTTAACACCCACCCCCTCACCATCGTATTTGTAAATGGCGTATTTCAAATATTATGTTATGATCACGATCTACAAGTTTCATGGAAGTAATCCAGACAAGAAAAGTTATTAAACAATTAAATTCCCATGCGTGTTTATGCGTGCATGCCTATGTGTGTGTTTCTTGTGTAAGCAACTTGTTTACTATTTTATTGTTATCGACTAATGTTAAGATTTAGATTTGCAAATTTATTTATATAGGTACTCTATATATAGAAAATCCCCATAACTCGGTATGGGGCTCGGCTCTATTATTAATTTACCTTCCTTGTGTTGTTATGGTTATAGTTTTGATGTACCGGTTATACATTTAATAAATATATATATATATAAAAAAAAAAAAAAAACCCCAATACTCTCTCATACTATAGTAAACAAAATAGTTGAAGCGAAGTCGGTGAATGTGTGTGTGTGCATGTCTTATTACTTGTGTATGCACAAAACAAATGAAGACTTATTAGAATATTAGAGGAGTTCAGTGGATCTCGCAGTCGAGCAGTCTCGGCTACAGCGCTCTCACATTTATTATTTGGAATTATTCTGCCGCGTTGCATAGCCGATATTTTTTATTATTTTAAGTCTCACTCACCCTTCTGCCCACGCACATCGTCACCTGCTGTATTTCGCTGACTATCAGCTCGTCCGTGGTCTGTATGTAAACGCGGATCGGCTTGTAGATGAAGAAGAGAGGGACTGCCACGCCCATGCAGGCCAGCCAAATGCCACCGATGCAGAGTACGCAGAGTAGCCAGTGGGGAGTCCAGATGCCAACAGCCGCGCGCCTTATCGACATATAGCGATCCAGCGCAATGACCACGAGCATAAAGCTGCTGCACAGCACTGTGGTAGTGTTGACAAACGGGATAAGGTAGCACATGAAGGGGCCAAGGATCTAAAACGGAAACATTCAGTCGAATTTCGGAGAGGATTCAATGGGAGCTAAGGGTCGCACCCAGTACTCAAGGTAGTCCGCCCTGAATAACGCTATGTTGGAAGTGGTGAAGTTGATGCAGTACATGAGGTCGCTGCAGGCCAGCGAGATGAGGCAGGCGCGGAAGAAGGGCCTCAGCTTCCTGCTCGAATTCACATACAGCGCACTTAGGTTGCCCACAAGGGTGCACACGAAGAGTACCGAGACCAGGAACAGGAAGATGTAGCGTGGCGTGCTGTGTATCTGGCACAGGTCGCTTGCATTCAGCAGCGGATGGAACTCGTCCGATGTGTCGATGATTAGCATTCGCGATGCCATTTAAGTTCCGCCCGAAAGTATGCAACACAAACGGTTCAGCTGCCCGTGCGTCAATCAGGGCGATTGCTCAGGGACTGACAACTGAAATATCTGACAGCAATCCGCCTTGTGGCAGACCCCTGCCACCTGCTACTAGTGTGTGTTGAGCGTTTAGCTAATATTATCACCAGCTATCGTCGACCGCTATCAGTCGCTTAGCAGCGCAGTTGATTGCTATCGGCTGTCGCAAAGGTTCGCATCGCCGGAACCCACACGCGAGCGACTGACCACGCTGATATTGCGCCAGATGTCAAATTAATTTATGTGCATAATAACGCATATCTTGACATAAATACTTATACGTATATAAATAAATATAATAGCCTGCGGCTCATTCGCTTGGTTCACATTGTAAATAATTGGGCAATCAAACTGATACCATCGCAAATCACATTGCAATGCATTGCAATGGTCAACAACTGCTAAAATAAAAGCGCGGTGTTTTATTATTCTGCCGAACACAAAATGAATAAGAGAATATTTGATTTGTGGGCACGATACCTTCGGACTTCTAGCGCTAGACTGCTGGATGAGGCTTTCCAATAAAAAGCCGGACAAAATTCAGGAGTTAACTTCGATTTTTCAATATAAACTTTAGCTTTTCATTCACATAGATCAAAAACAGACGCAATGGCGAAAAGGCTGTGCACATTGCTCAGTAATTTATATGTGCCTTAGAGGTTTACAGTAACTTCTCTTATACAGTCATCATTATACTCTTTCAAGAAGGTAAAAGGAGTATATTGTCTTGGTTCAATGTCCGCTTTGCTGTCCGTGTGTCCGTATGAACGCAAGGCAGACTTCAAATTTAAAACAAATACTAGAGTAGATTTTTTATTTTCACGGTTCCCCCACAAATGGATTTGGCTGCGTTTGAGCTGTGAATGAGTATTCTGTAGTCAGTACGCCCGACTGCACCCTTATTACTTGCATTCTGTTAATATTGGCTGATCACATTAGACCCTAAATAAGGATAAAATGGAATTTTTAAAACGCTGCAAGATGCTCAAATAAAGTGTCGATCTAGTAATGAGCTTTGCACTACCCCAATTCTACTCTAATTCGGATTAGATTTGCGGGCTTCGAGCTTTCCGCATAACTTACACAGAAGGCAGTTAGCTTGACAAAAATGCTTTTCGATGACAAATTTTTCCGTTCGTTAGTGAATATTGAAAATTGATTGAAATTAAATTTAATAAAAGTCTAAACGACTACTCTAAAACTATCAAGTGTATAATATTATATAATATACTATTGGCACAACTGTAAACCTATACATTAGTGAGTTGACATATCCTAAGAGGGCCGCATTCCTCAGCTAAACATTTATGGGAGAACACAATCAATCGAGCTCATTTTCTTCAGTTCATATTCGGACGAGAGAGAGAGAGAGAAAGAGAGAAAGAGAGAAAGAGAGAGAGAGAGAGAGAGAGAGAGAGAGAGAGAGAGTTAAACCCTTGTTGATACTAAAGTACTTATTTATCTATCTACATTTTTGCGAGACTAAGACTCAGATATCGTTACTCGCCATTAAAGTGGCGAAAGTGTGCTTAGCTTATGCATATATTGGAATTACTTACATTTGTATCTCAATCTAAATATATAAATATTTGCTTTAAAGTTTTGTTTTCACTGATTTCTTTATTCATACAATATAATTCGGCGAATATTTCGAATATGCATTGGCGAATTGTATAACTACTTAGCACTTTTTATTGTCCATTAGTGTATAGTTTGCTTTATAAAGGTTTTTTGTTTTTAATCATGAGTTCGTGATTCGCTCAAGTCACTTCAAAAATACATAGCGTACATTTATGGCCATTATTTGTATATATAGAGATTCTTCGTATATTTATGCTTACCTAAATTATAATTAGTATACATTAAAAGTATGTAACGGTAAACTTAACTTAACATCAAGAGCTTATGCATCAATCTAAGCTAAATTAAAAAATTATTGCAAGGCTTTTAAACAATGAACATCGTAAACAATCGTAATTAAAACAAAAAAAAAAATGTTTTTTGTAAACAATAATTAAACTTTAATTAGGAAAACATGATAGAAAATATAGTTAAAATACTTGGAATTTGTGGGCACAAAGGTATCCACGGCCACGCCCACTCACACACACTCTTATCTTTGTTTGCCTAAATTATAGTCTTTTAAGCTTATCGCAAAAACCCGCATAGTTATAGTAAAGTATGGTATTGCATAACTTCATTTAGTGTAATTTAGTTTAGTTTAGTTCTGTTTTGTTTAGTGAATTAGGTAGCTTTATAACGACGGATAGTTTTCCATTTGTTTCTTTATGTATATCGATAGGCGCATTGCGCATACGCACAGTTAAGCCATAGCCAAGCACGTGTGGCGCTACTCGTACTCGGACTGCTCCTGCGAGTCCAGCTCCAAGCACTGACTGCCCATGTGCACGGTCAGCGTCTGATACGGCAGCGGTTTGCCTATGCTCAGGTTGGCGGTGACATAGATCAAGTAGCTGTCGCCGGGCGTCAGGCTGAGTATCGTCTCTGTCTCTAGCTTGTCCACATTGCTGGGATTGAAATAAAAATACAAGTTAGGCCATCTAAGTGTCATTCGACTGCTTACCTCGGCAGCTTCTCGCGGCAACGAATGTACTTAAAGCTCTTGTGCTGCGTTACCCGCACCGCTCCAAAGTCCATGCAGTAGTTGGTGAACTCCGCAACGCTTCGCTGCGGCAGACTAAACACAATCACGCAGTAGCTATCGCACATGATAATACAGATACATGTCATGAACACGTTAAATAATATTGTAAGAAATTATTCAATATAATAACAAAGCAAGCGTTAAAGAACGGGCCTCTTAGCTTTCCCATAGCACCGTATTCCGACAGCGTAGAGTGCCTCGGTTTTCACGCTTCATTTGAGTGAACCTATCTAGGCAAGTGTTACGAATCAGTACAAAGGTAGAGCAAGTACAAATTTGATAAGCATATTTCATTTCATTTAATTATTATATATATATTGTGGCGAGGGCCAAATTAAAACAAAAACCGAAATTCTATAAAATACTTATAAATCTACATTTAAAATTTGGAGATTATATCTTAAAAGATGTGGGAAATATAATTAAATAACTTATTTTCGATAAGGTTTTCAATCGATAAGAAATATCGGGAGTAGTTATCGATTTTTGGAGATAAGCTCAAAAGGCACGTGATTCACACAGACCGTGAAAAAAATTTGAAGCCTGAACACGTTTAGGCCTGGAAACGTTCGTTGTATATAAAGTTAATGAATACAAAGATTTTGTGTTTTACAGATTTTGGTTATCACGCCCCCTTCGCCACCAATTTGTAAAAAACGTATTTCTAGTACTAGAGACTTGTGCTGTGGAATGCATACACATTCTGGCCATATAAGTTAAAAGTTATTCAACAAATAAATTCTCCTAATATTGTCCACACTGCAGCGCAGCCCAGGCGCAGTCGCTGCTTACTGCGCAGTTGGCAGAGCGCGTGCTTATACGTACGTGTGGAAGCATGTGTATGTATGTGTGTATAAAAGAAGTGTAGAATGAGTAGAATATCAGTTTGGAGGGCTTAGGGTATTTTCTAGTCGACCAGTCTCGACTGAAGCCTTCTTACTTGTTTTGATTAACTCCATTGAGATTAAGTCAACGACTGAAAAAATCTGTGCAAATATTTCTGCTGCTGTTAATTTGCCAGTCAAAAAACCTATATACGATTAGGTGAACATGCTCATGAATAATATTCCCATATATGTTTTCGAATAAGAAAGACAAAGTATTCGAGAGTGCGCTCCCTGTCCCGCAGGAGTTGATCGCGGCATATTTATTTGAAATAGGAGAAAAACAGTACTTGTATTCTAGAAAGCAGTTCTACCCAATTCCTTCAGGAGCCAATGACTCTACCGGATATCTCAACTTTGAAAATTTGTATACTCTATCAGAAATCAGCTGGACCTACCTCAGGGCGCGTTCGTCTGGCGATCCGTGCCATGCAATTGTTGCGCTGGTGCAGCGCGTTCGGACATTAAATACCGTTATGTTATCTGGCAGTTCCGGCAGGTCGCGGAAAAGGCGGTCCGTGCTGATAGCCAGCTGCAAGGGGTAGAAGAGAAGGAAATGAACATAATGACAACTCTGGGCCCTTTCGGGCATCGGATGCTGACGACATACGCGAACTTTCTGGGCTCGCAGCGCCTCGTCCTCGTTGCTGGGTTGGAAGCGCATCAGATAGCGCTCGCCGGGCTGCACGCCCTCTAGCTTGATGTAGGTGGGCGAGTAGATGTTGCCCACGTTGGCCACCTGTCGGTGCTGGCGCAGAAGCTTCACTCGTATCTCGCTGCCGGCACAGGGCAGCAGCAGGTAGCGCATGAAACTGGGCGGTGGTGTGGTCGCGGGCACCTTATAGCTGTACACCTGGACGCCATGCAGACCCCCGATCTTGAGCAGCGCCAGCGCGTGCTGTCGCAGCTCCGTTGGATGGGTGCGGTTGAAGTGCACCTGGACGCTGGCCAGGCCCAGCGTCAGGTTCTGCAGTCGCTGGTGCACGCCGAACAGCTGCAGTCTGTAGCTGCTGTTCGGCTGCAGTCCGCGCAGCTGCTGCTGTGTCCGGGCGCCGGTGCAGACAATGTGCAGCCGGTGCTGCGGATTCAGGTGACGCGCTCGCTTCGGCGCCCTTGACCATACCAGGTCCCAGCTGCTGCTGGCGCCCGGGCACGGCCCGGCAGTGCCTCGCGAGTGCGCCTGCTGCTGCCGCGTGTAGGCGTATACGGCTTCGCAGAAGCTGTCAAAGTCCTGGCCGGAGGTGGTGGCGCTGTTGACTCGCTGAACCACCAGGCAGTAGTGCATGGCATGGTAATCAAATTTGCTGTGAAGATTGTGAAAGTGACAGAAAAACTGGTTCAGAACTCAGAATTCGATTTACATCTTTGCATATCATCATAAGAGACTACGTCATATAATATATGGTAGGGTAACATGCTATAATATTATAATATAACATATTTGCATATTAAAATACAATTCAGCTATAATATCACCATAGGAGACTACTTAATATACAGTACTTATATGAAATACTTAATATTGACTACTTATTATACAACACTCATAGGTCTAGCTGTGCATGAAGTTATCTACATAAATTAGTAAATCAATAGCGGTCAATAGGTCAACTGAATTATCTTGTGCAATGTGTGCGGATAATCCTTTCCCTTTCTCAGCGCTATGCTTGACCCACCTGCGCTCCCATTTGACGATCAGCTGACGCTTGCGCACTCGGTTCTGGGTGCGGATGGCGATGCGATGTGTGTGATTGAGCAGGGGCCACGACTGGTGTGGGTGCCTGGCCTGGGCCTCCAGCTTGAGGGCGCCGGCCTGGCGTGCCTGCACGAAGAGATCGTATTGACCGCGCAGGGCGCAGGGCAGGACCAGCCGGCCCATGGTGGGGCCCTTGGCGGGCGCGGCGAGGCGCAGCAAGTTTGCTGCGAATGCAAATGCGGAGATCGATGCAGATGGCAGAGGATGGACGGATGGGAAGATGCAAGCTTACCTGTCTGATTGTAGAAGAGCTGACGTGCCACGGGCATCGAGAAGAGAATCGTCAGCGGCGTCGAGTTGTTCAGCTGCAGCACAAATCTGCAAAACAAGACGCAAAACGAGCGGGTGAAGTGGTGCCGAGTGCTGCCAAGTGGGCCGGAGTGGGGCCGAGTGGGGCGGAGTAAGTGAGCTGTTGACGCCCTTTGTCAAAAATCATGACACTAAATTATCGCATGCAATTTGTCTCGCCTGTGTCCGAGCGAGTGAGTCAGCGCCTTTGGCAGCCGGCGCTGCAACAAAGTTGACGTCGCGGCATGCAACTTTCTGCAGCTACAACATGCATGTACACACATATATTACGTATAATACATACATATGTATATACTTATTCCGTTCCAGCGGCTGCCACAGCCCATTCCCTGGCCATTCGATGTGCCAAAAGCCTTGCTTTGTAATTAAGTGCTTAATTTATGAGCAATATTTCTAATGACAAAGGACCAAGACAAATGAGCCACAGTTATGGGACTCCCACACACACAGACACACTCACACACACACGTACATATACAAAGAGTCGAGAGGAATCTCGATTGCGGCCAAGTGACTCATTGACTTGGCTTATGGCCGGCCATCTCAAGTTTTATGAGCAGCTACTTCCGGCTAACGCCACTTGCCAATGCAGCCACGCCCCCGCTCGCCCGCCGACATGCTCACACATGGCCGGCCAGTTGATGGAGTGCTTTAATGCACTCCATTGTTGGCGGCCATTTTCGACTGGCGACGCGGCGACTGCACAAATATTTGCTTTAATTTGCGCCTTGCATGTTTCAGCTGCAGTTGCAGTTGCAGTTTCAGTTGCAGTTGCACTTGCCCTGGCACTTGCAGTGGCAGTGGCAGTGGCAGAGGCAATCGCAGGCCTTTCGTGCTGTTATTGCAATCACTGCTGTTGGTATTGCTGCTGCCTGCCGATGACAGCGGTCAATTATATAACGCAAACTTCATGCTGTGAAAGCCGAGTCCTTCGAGCTCTGGTCGAAGTCAGAATGCTCTAATCGAGCGTGGAGCTATATTATATTATAGATACATTGGTATGTCGTTTCAATTTGCGATCCTGATCTGAGCAACAATTAAAATTAATTCTGCAAACGGCTCATGTTTTTTTAGAGAATTTTAAATATTTATATTTATATATAATGCAAATGGAGAGTGCAAAGGTATTTGATTATAGCAATTACATATGCATCCATATATGACTGTTAGCAAGAGTCTTCAAGGTTGTACAGTACGGTGTTGGAGTCTGGAACTGTGGAATATATAGGGTATTTTCGAATGCCAGAGCGTCAAGGGTTTCGAGTTTCGAGCATAGGTATACAAATACGTACGATTACAGGGCACATGCACGTCGATATGGCTGCAGCTGGTCAGCCCACAGCAAACAAACCACCATGCAAAGAGTTGGCTTGGCTCAGTTGGTTGTCCATCGTTCAGTCAGACGAACACAGAATGCGGCCAAATGTTCCGAAAGTGGCGCAACGGCGACTGCACTTGCTGATGTGGCTGCTGCTGCTGCCAATTGGTGGTCAGGGCATAGTAAATCCGTCGAATGAGTCAGCCAATATGGTTGTCTACATGCTGCCCGCGAGGGATGTGGGCCCGCGCACCTGGCAGGTGGGCGTCGACTGCCTGGACAGCTTCTCGCAAATCTTCTTTTACCGGAACCCGCTGGAACGCTTCACGCGCTCCTACAACCTGATGCTGACGAATGTGTTCAACATGTCCCTGCCCGCCGATCTCATACAGCAGGGCTTCAGCCAGCGCATCAACGAGGCCATCAGTGACCCGGAGCCGCAGCCCGGTAGGCAGCTCTTCCAGCTGCGAGTCATCTCCGATCACTTCAACACCACGAAGTTCTTCGGCGAGCTGCTGCTGGCGGACAACTACGTGATTGTCGTGGACAGTGTGGAGCGGTTGCACAGGCTGATGAGTCACCACGTGAGCAAGAGCCGCTCGTGGAACCCTGGAGCCCGCTTCCTGGTGCTCTTCAACAATGCCCAGATGTGGGAGAGGCCCTGGACAGTCGCCTCGCAGATCTTCAACGATCTGATGAGCAACTTCTACGTGCACCGTGTCGCTCTCATCTTCTCCGACTCCCCCTCCAACTACAACCTCCTGGTGAACGACTACTACAGCAACGTCGATTGCCGCGTGTTGAGTGTCCAGAGCGTGGGCCAGTGCAAGGACGGCCAGCTGTTCCCTTCGGCCCATGCTGTCCACGTCGCTATGTCCGACTACATCAGTGGCTTCAGCCCGAAGAATTGCACCTTCTACGTATGCGCCGCCATCGCGGCGCCCTTCGTCGAGGAAGACTGCATCTTAGGCATCGAGATGCGAATCCTGGGCTTCATGCGGAACCGCTTACAGTTCTTGGTGGGTAACCAATTGTTATCATCTGGATATACTCACACTCCTCCTCACTCTATGCGCACTAAGGGTATTACTGCCTAATATAATTTCCTCAATAATCTCGAACGATAGCTTATTTCAAAGTGAATTTGATCTATTTGAAAAAAAATGTAAGATCCAATCAACAATTCAAAAAATTCGTATATTTCAGCAACAATGCGATTCAGTTTAAGGGCATTCGAAAATATTTGTGCAGGATGGGGACACCAGGGAAACATTTAAAACTAAAAGAATAAACATTTTCAATGAAATACGCCATGCTCTAAACGGGTATAAATTCACCTCAGAGTTCAGCAAGTTGCTATTCATCTGGCCCTTCTATACACTCTAAGTATCCTCCACTACTGGAGGAGATACTCAGAGAAACTGCCTGAGCCTCCTACATGCACAACACTTTATTTCCTTTATGCCAACATCCACATTTAGATCATACAATTAAGAATATCTATATAATATTGACATATTATATAGAGCTTGCTAAGAGCAAACAAGTAAGAAGGCTCCAGTCGAGACTGCTCGACTAGGAGATACCCTGAACCCTCCAAGCTGATATTGTAATCATTCTGCACGTCTTCTATGCACACATACATACACATGCATCCAGATGCACGTAAAACACGCGCCCTGCTGACTGCGCAGCGACTGTGCTTGGGCTGCGTTGCAGTGTGGGCAAAATTATGAGAATTTATTAGTTGAATACTTTCTTTATGAAACATTCAGAGCATGTTCATATGGTTAAAATGTGTGTACATGCCAAAGCTCAAGTCTCTAGTAATTGAAATGCGTTTTTTATAAATTGAGGGCGTAGTATCCAGAATTTGAAAATTCAAAACCTTTGTAGCCATTAACTTTATATACAACGCAAGTTTGAAGTCTCCAGGTCTAAAAGTGTTAATATTAGGCTGGAAAAACCAAGTCGATTTTTCGTTTATTTTCGATAAAAAGTTATCGGATGAGTTATCGAAAAAAAAACTTGTACTGCATATGGTATACACGAGTATACATTCCAAATTTCAGCTCTCTAGCTCTTATAACTTCTGAGATCGGACGGACGGAAGGACAAGGCTATAACGACTCAGCTCGTCGCCCTGATCAAGAATATAAATACTTTATGGGGTTTGCGATGAATCCTTCTGCCAGTTACATACTTTTCACAAAACCATTAGACCCTGATTTCCCATTTTCAATGGGTTCAGGGTATAAAAACTTGTAGCAAAAAAAAAAAAAAAAATTGGAAGAAAATTAATATTTTGAATTTATGATGAATACGAAACTCCTTCCTATGCTTTTCACATATGCTTTCTTCTTTACGAATTCAGTGAAATTAAAGGCTTATTGTCTCTAATGTAGAATTATGTGCTCGATTCCTTCACACAAACGGACAATTGCTTGATTATCGTGTTTATATGCACTTTGTATAATTACAAATTGTCTATTCATATGCATATTCTCTACTAGCAGGATGGACATTGCGCAAAACCAATATACTCTCCATTTTTCAGAATGAGCATTGAGAATCGCACGTTTCGTTGTAGGTGAATCAAACATGCACTCGAGACACGCGAGGCGAGGTGGATGAGGTCGGCAAATGGAATGGCCTGCTGGGCAAATTGGAGGACGGAGAGTGCGACTTTATCATGGGCGGCTTCTACCCGGACAACGAGGTGGTGGGCATCTTCTGGGGCAGTGACTGCTACCTGCAGGACGCGCACACGTGGTTCACCAAGCTGGCGGACCGTCGGCCCGCCTGGCAGGCCATGGTCGGCATCTTCAGGCCGTACACCTGGATATGCTTTCTGCTGGTTCTGCTGCTGAGCTGGCTCTGCTGGTACGCGCTAGTATGCCTCCTGCCAGAGCCGCAGTACTTCCAGCCGCTCAGCTTGACGGGCATCAATGCCTTGGCGGTGTCCATATGCATAGCAGTGCAGGAGCGACCCGTGTGCGAGTCGACGCGCGTGTTCTTCGTGATACTAACGCTCTACGGAGTGAATGTGGTGGCCATATACACCTCGAAGATGATATCTACGTTCCAGGACCCAGGCCACCTGCACCAGATGGACACGCTGCAGGAGGTGGTGGCTGCGGGCATACCCTTTGGCGGCGAGGAGGAGAGTCGCGACTGGTTCGAGAACGAGGACGACCTGTGGATATTCAAGGCATACAACTCCTCGCCCGAGTTCAGGCCGCGCACCCAGAACCTGAAGTTCGTGCAGCAGGGCCAGCGCTGCATTCTGAGCAGCCGCATGTACATAATGCAGAACCTCTATGCGGACGACATCTACGCCTTTCCCCAGAACGTCTTCGTCAGCCCCATGCAGCTGATCATGAAGGCGGGCTTCCCCTTCCTCTACGAGATGAACATGATCATTCGCTATATGCGTGACGTAGGCATCATTCAGAAGATCGACTCGGACTTCCGCTATAACAACACCTATCTGAACCGCATCTCCAAGATGCGCCCGGACTTTGCAGCCACCGTCATCGTCTTGACCACGGAGCATTTGAAAGGTCCTTTTGGCATCCTGATCGTGGGAATCTGCAGCGCCATGCTGACCTTTCTCGGCGAACTGCTCTGCGGCTACAGAAGCCACAGGCGTCGACAGCGATGCACCAGGCGACGCAGCAAGTGGCGCAGGGAGCGGCAGCAGCTGCACCGAGCGGTGGCTCCGGTGGTGCGCTTCACGCCCGTTAAGCGCCGCAAAGTCCTGTAAGCAAGGAGCCGCCCAGGCAGACAAAACAAGCCAACTAGCTTCGCCATAAAAATTTACTCAATTCACATAAATTTGCAATTTGCAATTGAAGGAACTCAGTGACAGCATCAACAACGACCACGACTACGACGACGACTACGTCAATGTGGCTATGACTCTTGGGGTCGTCGTTGTCTTCTTTGTCGCGCAGTTGCAGTTGTTGTTGTTGTTGTTGTTCTTGTTGTTGTTGTTGTTGTTGCTTCCTTGTCTGGTCTGGTCGCGTCTGGTAGTTGTAGTTTTCACGCGAAATACTTAAAATCTGAGACAAAATCCTATTTTTGCAACTATCAAAAGCGACGGCATGAAAAACAAGGAGACAGTCAGGCAGGCAGTCAGTTGGTCTGTTGGTCTGTTGGTCTCCGGTCTTCGGTCTGGCTCCCGCTTCTCGCTTCCTTTTCTCCCTCTCTGCACAAATTGACAATCAGCTCTGAATGAATGAATCTGCCAGTGCAAATAAACCGCGCGCTCTACTGTCGCTGATAATATTGTTATAAGTAGCATATTTACCCACTCCTGGCCCAGTCAGAGTCAACTACCAAAATAAAGTTCGCAAAATACTGCTGGCAAAATAATGAGAACCATAAAAGCTGAAGACCAAAACTTTGCGCTTACAACTTTACCACTTCACGATTTTTATCCAATGCGTACAGATTAGCGATAGAGCGACAAAAAATGCAAATAAAAGTAAATTAAATATATTAAATTAGAGATAAAATAATGAAATGATTTCACGCAACATCAACAACAAATCAGCTTAGAATTAAAAATTAAATCACTCGGAACTTTTTTTTTTTTATCATACTCCGCTTCACTTACGGCTCTTAACTTAACTGATTAACTGATTCAAGAAGAGCTGAATATTTTCAGTAAGACTCCTAGGCATAGACGAGCAACCATGGGTAATCGGTCAATGTTTGTAGAGCTTGTTTCAGGAACCCTTTCAAGGGCAGCCATGAGCCCAAACTCAATGAAAAATCAAGGCAGGACTTTGAGCAGGACTAACTCTGGGTTCCCCCTAAGATTGGGGCCAATCAGATCCAGTTGCTGATTCTGGTTCATTTAATATTCATTTCCGTTATAAATGGATCAAAAGTATTTCTAATTTAAAATGTGCAAAATAAAATTATTAAACTGCGAGAATAAAAATTAATGAAATTATTCTTAGAATTTGCTGTGAGTGGCCACAACTTGTGCTACGTGTGAATGATTCAAGCAATGCGCATCGTCCGAACTCTGAAATAAACATTCACATTCGTATTCGTATTTGCGTTCACATTCACATTCACATTCACACTTACTCGATTACTCACAGAACACTCGCAAAATGGGCACAGCACGCACTTAGTGACTCTCTCTGTATGTGTGTGTGTGTGTGCATGTGTGTTCATTTGAGTTTTCGTGAAATTGTAGACTATTGAACTATGGCGTTTCGAGCAGCGTCTGATGGGCTGACTAAGCGACTAACTGCGTCTGTCTCGCCAGGCCGCGACGCCCAACTGTCTGTCTGTGACGCAGATGCAGATGCAGTTGGGGATGCTGATGTTGATGCTGATGCAGTTGCCGTGGCAGTTGCAGTAGCTGCTGCGACAAGTCTTGGGCTAAAAATACGAAACTATGAGTTTATTTGAGGCAAGGCGAAAAAGTCGTCAAATGAAGGTCTGCGCAGTGCGCAGTTTGCTGGCTAAGAATTATGCAGCGGTTTTTATGATCAAAACAATTTTTAGTCGCTGTTGCTGTTGCTGTTGCTGTTGCTCTGGCTGCGGCTGCGACTGCTGCTGCTGCTGATGTTGCTGTTGTTGCTGTTGTTGTTGCTATTTTATTGTTTCTTCTTTGATATGCTTACAAATAAATAGTTTCACGCCATAAAGCAGCGCATAGGATGGAAGCGTTGGCCATAAAAGTTGTTTACAACTTGAGCCTGCGGCGTACATAAAAATGCACCAACAACATCAATAACAGCACCACTACAACACATTAACAACAATTTGTTGTTTCGCAGTTTGTTTTGATTTTCGGGCCACTGGCGAATTGTGCGTATGGGCTACAGGTGGTCAATGGTCCGCAACTGCGTGGCCCAGTCCTAGATCCCGTTCCCACTTGCCAGTTCCCAGTGCCCACTTTGAGTTTATCACTCATATGCTCTATACGTATGTATATGTATTATATATTTGTTTGTGTGTGTGTATCGAATTAAGCCGTTAAATTAATATTTACGATTTGTTTGTACAGAGCAATATTAACAAGCAACTGCAGTTGCGCCTTGATTGCGCCTGCGCAGGAATCGGCAACTAGCTCGCGTTTTAGCTCCTCCTCCTGCTCCAGCCCTCCTCCAGATTGTGTGTGAGAGAGGTAGAGAGAGATCACTTAATTCTTGCCAAACTCTTAATGACTGCACGCGCCATAAATTTGTAGCACACATTTCGCTCCTTTTCACACGCTCCGCGAGCATCGAGCATCGAGAGGAACACGAGAAGCGACACTGGATCCAGCTGGCTGCAGCCGTTGCTCGCAGCAATCGGAGCACTTGCAACTCTTGGGGCTATAGCGGCTTTTAGAACTGTGGGAGCTTGTCGCGCGACAATAAAACCAACAGAGCAATCTCGCATAGAGCAGCAAGCGCTCACATTTATTTGAATGCTTGACATTCTATGCCAGCAGTGATCAAAGTTATTCGAACACGGCTCACACTGCCAACAGGCAACAGCCGAACATAAAAAGAAGTAAGACTACTGTGGTCGAGTGCTACCGACTGCCCAATACATATTCAAATCGGTCCGAAATCAACTCGATATTTGCTAACACTTAAAACAGTAGGGACTCGGCAGAAACTGAACTGATCTATTTGGATTAGGAATATAGAGGACCTCAATACGATCCACTCCCTCAATAGGTTAGATCATCTTAGGTTTGGCTTATCTATATATGGAGTCCACACTAATGGAACTATTCAATTTATGATCTCAGGCTCTAAATATATACTGCATACTTTTTAAACGGAGTTTTTATTCACGAGTATATTCACAAAAGATGGTCGTTGCCCAAAACTAATATACTCTTTCAGTTCAAGAATGAGTTTAACAAAACCAACGAGTTTGCACGTTCTCAAACGAAATAAAAGCCAGAAATGTTTCAAGAAATTAGAGAGGAAAATTTTATTTCTGTATCGAATTTCGCATACTCTAGGCCAATCAGCTAAGAGGCCATTAAATTTAACTGTTGTAGTTTCTTTACACTGTGATAGAGCTGGATACTATAAAGCATTGTTTAATAAGAAATGGAATTTGATAAGCGCCTATTTATATATGAGAAATCACTTTAAAAGAAACTAGGCCGATTTTTCGTTTGGGCTTAAAATAGTTTTATTAGAATGCATGCAAGGACGTCTGGAATATATAAAGTAAATATATTCTTGATCACGGCGACCAGTGATTGGATGTGGCTTCAGAGCGTCAGAGCTTAAAAGTGCTAGAGACTTACTTTAAGTTCCTATCAATCCAAGATTGGACTTTTACCACAATTCAATCATCAAATTATATCTACTACATCTTTAGAGCTAGAGTCAATTTTATTTTCTTTACTTTAAGGTCCCGGGAATATCATAGTCGGACACCGCAAATAACGATTCCTTACTTGTTTCGAGTTCAATGATTTCACTCTTATAATCTTTATATATTACTTATAAACTGCCTGACTATGTTAATATGCCCAACGACAAGTAAGAGTATGTTAGTCGAGAAGACAAAATGCCTGCCAAGCGCGTGCTGAGCGAAAACGTGACAGCCTCTCTTGACCCAGGCCCAGACTCAAACAATTGCGAAATACGATAGCTCTAGTGGGGAGGGCCCGACTAGGAGATACTTTGGACGCCGATCTATCCGAGTTTTTAAGCTTGCATCTACACATATGGTAGTGCTGTATATTTTATAGTACGTGAATATAAATATCACTGAATCGATAAAATATGCAATTTAAATTCTCATTTCTACAATCAAACAAGTAATAGAATAATTTATATTTGAAGCAAAGATGACAGGACTTCAGTGCCTCTTCGGGAGGAAGCAGCTTCGACTCAGAAGATCCGGCTATCTATTTGAGAAAAACTCTACCAATTTGTATAATGAAAAACTCTCTCTACGATACTTAATGCATTCCGGATAATGGATATCTGCTAATGAAAATAAAAAATGGATATATTGAAAATGAACTTCAATCGAAACTTGTGGATGGATATCAGATCAGAGATCAGAGCTATTTGTAAGTACAGCTCAACAAAATCAGCATACCCCGAATACTTACTTACAATGTGTTCGGCAAATAAAAAACCAGCCACATAACAAAAAACTTGAAAAAGTTGCTCATACGCCACGTGCAACGCGACCACAGCTGTGGGCCTAGAAGAAGCACAAACACAAATACAAACGTGCACGCACACAACTTTGACGAAGAGGCACACACACACATATATATACGGCTCACACACATGACACACGCACATTGGCAATATTTATGGCAACTGTAAAAATCTGGCGCTGGTTTTTGTTTGGCCAGCCACACGTCGTGGTTATAAATTATTTTTGTTGGTTTCTATATTTTTCTTTCGCTAAATTCGCATACACCTCGCTCCCCTGGAGCTGGCTTGGAGATTGGAGTCTGGCTGGACGCGTCCTACTCGTCCTCTGGCTGGCGCATTTCGTTATTGTTTAGACATAATTTGATTTGTGTGACAGGCGGCGTCGCCAGCGCACTTAGGCGCATTACTCGGATTGCGGGCATACATAGGACATACGACTCCTGGCTGGTGGGACTTACCGCTTCTTCTGGCGCTGCTCGAGTGCAATGTGTATGGGCACGTCCACATAGAGATCCTCGACGTCCTCGATGCTGCCCAGCATCTTTTCGTAGGCCAGGCGCTGCGGGCAGCTGGACGGCGGCGGGACATACGAGTCCTGGCTGATGCGATTGCTGGCCAGCGGCGTATGCGCAATCTCTGCACTCAGCTGCACGAAGTCCTGCAGGAACAGCAACACCAGCGCCAGCACTTGCCCAACCACAGGTCCCGACTGCCGTCGCATGTTTTATGTTCTCTCGCGTCTGTTACTTGATAATTTGGCTCTTAAGTTTTATGGCCCGTTAACGGTTCGTAATTGCCCTAAATTGAATTAGTTAAGAAATGTACTTGTTAGTTTCGGCTTTCAGTTGAGATTCAGTATCTGTTTCAGTTTCAGTGTGTGTGTGCGGAATCATAAATTCAATTGTGAATTTAGCTTTACTTTTAGTATACTCTGCATTATCTACTTTCAGATGTATTAAAATCTTTTCGATTTATAAACTCAAAATTTCGTCACATTTTACTTTTGTTGATATTCCAGTGGTGTGCAACTTTATTAAACCACAATGATTTAACTGTCTTGGAAATATGTATATTTATTCATGAATTACTGTAGAATGACTGGATCTTAAAATATATGAACAAATGAGACAGCAAATAGTTAAATACCAAATGAAAATGTAAATTGTTCTAATACCCAAAGATCTCCCTGCATTTGAAGTCGGGATATTAGAATTAAATGGTTTTATATATTGAACATCTGTTGTCGTGAGCCTAAACACAATTAACATAATTAACAGTTATTTCTTTACACAGAAGAAAATAGAAATTGAGCTCTAAAAAATTCACCGGCACTCGGAATTTTAATAATAAAAAATAATTTCTATCTGCTAAGTATACAAATTCGAAGGTCGAACTAAGGAATCGAATTTAAGGAGTATAATATAAAAGTTGGGGTTCCGCGATTCTCTTTTTAGGGTTTATTTGCCATACCTTATCTACCCTTTTACCCTATCTATATAGCTTTTAAGCTGTTGCTAAAGTCAAAGCCTAACCCAAATGAACTCCATTTCTTGCTATAAATCATTCCTGTTGACTTTGCTAATCCCCCAAGGCTAAGCAATTGTTTTTGTTTTTTACCCGGCGGCTTTAACTCTTCTGCTTGGTCACTTCGACATCTTTGGGACCCCCATCAGAACAGCTTGACAAAACCAATGCCAGCTCCTCCTCTCGCTACTGCTGCTGCCTACTGTCTGCTGCCTCTTCTTCTTCTTGCTACAATTAAGGCCTGTCAAACCTTTGACACACGTCGCTGCTGCTAAGGCCATTGCCATTGCCTCTGCTTGTGACAACTTCTTTAGCTGACTGAAATAACTAAACAAAAAATAAAGGAAATCATTTTTGGCAGCGCAGCGCGGCAGCTTTTCAAGTGTTTGGCGTCGAGTGTTTTCTCCCTGCATTTAGTTCATCGCATGGGGCAGCCAATTAATTTCTTGGCTGCACTGAATCAATTCCTGGAACTGTTAGATTTTGATAATTGCGGTCCACACGCCCCCTACGCAACATCTTCTTCTTGCTGGGGCTGTGCCTCGCGGCAATTAATGTTCTGCGAACTCGCGTGCGGCGCAGCAAGTGGGCAACGCTATCAAAGGCTGCCCGAGAGGAGTTGCCACCTGTTGTTGCCGTGCTGAGCAATTAACGACACATGCGTCCAATAAACACAGGAACACACACGCATAGAGCACCCGCGCACTCACCTACACACACATGCACATTCATAGCCACAAACAGAAACACTCACTTTGCTACAGTTTGGTGTTGGCAATTTTTTGAGCGCGCATCGTTTGTCTCGCACTGTGTTTTGTTTGTCCCGTTAGCAGCAGGGTTTGTATTTGCAGACGGTATGGCAAAGCTTTGCCTCTGCTTTTGCTACACACACATGTGCAAGGACACACTGGGACACACATACACGCACTAGAAAGCTCAGGCACGCGCGTATTTCGGAAGCTGAGGCAGATGCTTCCGTCTGCCTTGACGAGCAAACTCAAAATGAGAGTCGTGCGCAAAGCAAACGAAAATCCGAGCGCATCTGACGCCAGCTGCGCCGCCAACAGCGGCAGCGCCCTCTGCGACTGCGGGCAGCATTGCCGAAGATGCCGCCCCAATCGCACGAAGACATTAACCGAAGTGGCCAGCTGCGCTTCAAGCAGGCGCACACATGCATGCACGCTTCCCCTGCATGTATTTGTGTGCTTGTCTGTTTATATATAGCTTCTTATGTTTTTCTTTTTTATTTTTTATTTTTTATTTTGGTTTTGTTTTTTCTGTTTTTTGCTCTTTTTGCCTTAATTAATGTGCCTGCTTCGGGGGCTGCCCCATTGATGAGGCTGCCAACTTCGACTCATGCCTTGCTCTCTTGCCTACGCCCTTCTGCCCATTAATCCTTCAACTATGCTGCTCTGCCTGTGTTTGTTTTTGGCTTTTCATTTGCTTTTGTTTTAGTCGCGCCAATGTTTTCGATTTTTGAATTTTAAATTCATTGAAAGCAGCAACAACAACAAGCAAAACATTAAATGCGTTTGTTTAATGCATGGCACGTGACTTTCAATCAAACACAAAATAAAAATAAGAAAATTATAAATAAAGCAAAAGCCGAGCGCCACTCAGCCGCAACATCTTCAGCTCTGAGTCAAATGTAATCCGAGTGGAGCCATGAAAAAACACGGAAGACAAACAATTGACTCAGACGCTGGCTCAGCCGCCAAATGCAGGCGCTCAGCCGCTGCTTGGTCCACGTCTGCTGCTAGACACGGCCTCTGGACTCTCGATTTCAATGCACTTGCAGATCGTGTCCATGTCTCAGTTTCGCTTTCAGCCTCTTTCAGTCATTTCCTCCGTCCACTCCCCACTCGCCGCCCCTTGGCCCTTCACTCCCCAACTTAAAAACCAAAACATTGTGAAATTCACACACGGCTCTCGAGTTGTGAATTTTGCTGATGGCAACGATTTAGGTACATGTGTTTTAATTCCACTCTGTTCTTTGCTTGTTTGTTTTTATTTACTTTTTCTGTTTTCGTATATATATATATAAGCACTGGGGAGAACTACAATATGACCATTTCATTCAGTTCGAGCCCTTGGCATATATACATACATATGTATAAATATCATATCAAACTTTGTTGATAGAATTGCTTTCAAATATAATATAAGTATATACATAGAATTCTACTTGTAATCATTATATTCACCTGAATCGCATGACAAGGGCGTTTATTAATAATGCATGAAATAATAATATCTAATATATGATATATAATCTAAAAATTATATATTGCAAATTAAATGATATTTTATGTATGATGTTTAATAGACATATAATAGACATTATACTTTATTTGCAATATTATTATCTTAAAAATTTAGGCAATTAAGAGTCGTACTTAATCTTTATTTGTCTTAAGCTCGTATGGGCTGCATTAAATGAACCAACTATATTACATATGGACTGATATACTTTTGTTAGAGTATTTAAGTACTTTGCTGACTATTTATTGCTGATATTCTCAGTTGGGGGATTTGTTGCGTTACTTAATAGCATATTTCGTTACGTTATGCATTCAGTATTATTTCCACAAAGTGATTATAGAATGCTGACGTTGACTTAAAATCAATTCGCTCAGTCTGTCGGTTAGTTTGTCTGTCTGCTTGGTGGTCTGTCGGTCTGTCGGTCTGTCTGGTTTAGCCAAGTAGCCAAACTGGCTGTGCAATTTGTGTTTGCCTGTTGTTTCGGTGGGGTGTTCCCGGAATTCTGACAACGCCAAAAAGCTGTTGCGTATGCGCTGCGGCGGGCAGGAAATGAACTTTTTTGGGGCCCGGCTGCAGCTCGTAGCTGCAAATGAACAGCCAAATTAGTTAGAAAAGCAGTGAAAAATGTAAGCGACTTAATCAGCCAGACAACGTCGCCCAAGCCGCCAGCAGCTCAGCACGGCCGAGCAAGGCAAGGTGCTGGAGGCAGTGGAGGAGGGGGAAGGGGTCAACCTTGGAGGCGCCCCTAAAGCGCATAACTCAAGGGCCACGCGGAAAACAGACAGATCCCAACTAGGCCCCGTTCCGGCTAGCCCCAGCCAGGCAACGAGGAGAGCCCCACCAAGCCAAGTCAGACTCATGCATAATGCAAGGCGCTGCTCGGCCTGTCAGCCCCGACTTTGGCTCTGGTGGTGGCCCAGCGGCGTTGCGTTGCATTTTTCAACAATTTAATTATTGACAAAAAGGTGGAATGAGTGACTGACAGAATGAGTATTTGAGTGCATATGTGCGTGTGAGTGAGTGTGTGTGTGTATGTCTTTTATGTCTGCGGGATGGGAACATTGATTGAAAATGAAAGAATAATCATTCCTTTAAAGTGATATTTTACATATAGGGAAATCGAATAATGTGGGAGCATTTTTTAGATACTCCTTGATAGACAGTCTGCTTTCATATTTGTCTCCTTCATCAGCTTCTACTTTTGCTATGTCTCGGTAGTGAATGACCATTATCTATTATCTACTGTAAAATTCCTCTTCATTTTAAGATTTTACGCTCGGAGGGATTTAGTTTTGCCTTCACTATAAATCTCGATTGTCTTTTTTTTTTTTTTTTTTTTTTAACTGGGGTTAATTCCCCTGGATCAGGTAGATCATTCACTTTGGCCTCTGAACTCTCAGCTTCTACAACTACATTTTCTGCTGCACACTATTTCAATTCCAATTTCATTCTTGTCAAGTTCCTCTATTGTCCCTGCTACTCGAACTCCTTCTGCTGCTCCAGATTGCATTCGCGCTGCTACTCCAACTACGTCCGCTACACTTTTTGGTCGCATCCAACTTATTGGTACAACATTTTTGCCTCACACTCGCACTTCATCAACGCGAAATGATTGGCATGCCAACGTCAATGACTGTAGTAAGGCGGGAGCAGCAGGAGGAGCAGCAGAAGTAGCAGCAGAAAGGGCATCAGGAGGAGTAGCAGCGGGAGCAAAGACTGCTGACTGCTGGATGCAGCGGCGACAGCCTCCGACATGTGTAAAAGAATCGTTTAAAATAAATGACAGCCGAGCCCCCTGTGCGCAGCCTTCTCTGCCTCACTTGCTCGCTCTCGCCCTCTCTTTTACGCTCTAGCTGCTTCTTCAGCTTGCCTGCATAATTACCCACAGAGCCGAAGCCCACGGCAGATCACAATAATCAATACGGCGATGTAGTATGCCACAGCAGCCTGGCCGAGTTTTTATACTTTCTGATTTTAAATTTTCTTTGCCTTCCTGTCTGAATGCCCTGTAAAGCTTCGACCAGTTAAATGTAAAAGTGTATAAGAGCGTAGAGAACTACAAAAGAAAGTGTCGAATATTTTAAATTCTTAATTCTTAATTAAAGATACCATTTTTATACCCTGAACCCAATGAATATGGGAAGTCAGGGTCTAATGGTTTTGTGAAAAGTATGTAACAGGCAGAAGGAATCATCAATCATATGCCCATAGAGTATATATATTCTTGATCAGGTCGACGAGCTGAGTCGATATAGTCCTGTCCGTCTGTTCGTCCGTCCGTATGAGCAGGCGGATCTCAGAAGATATAAGAACTAGAGGGCTGAAATTTGTCATGCATACTCGTGTATACCATACGCTGCACAAGGTTATCTTATTTTTTCGATAGCTTTTTATCGAGAATAATCGAAAAATCGACTTTGTTTTTTCAGCCTAATTTGATTACTTTTAGACGTAGAGACTCCATATTGTATTTACTGTGTATATACACTTGATCGATACGAAGATTTTGTAATTTACAGACTTTGGATACCACGCCCCTTCGCTCCCAATATGTAAAAACGCATTTCCAGCAATAGAGACTTGTGCTTCGAAATGTACACACATTTTAAGTATATGATCACATCCAAAAAGTTTCATAAAGATAGTGCATCTACAAAAGAAACTATTCAATAAATAAATTCTCATAATATTGCCCACAACGCAGCGCAGCCCAACCGCAGTCGCTGCTTATTGCGCACTTAGCTGTGCGCGGGCTTATGCATGTGTTTGTATTTTTGCATAGAAGAATTGCAGAATGATTAGAATATCAGCTTAGAGGGTTCAGGGCATCTCCCAGTCAAGTAATCTCGACTGGAGACTTCTTACTTGCTAATTTTTATTTACATATTAAAGTATACAAATTTATATATTTTGCAGTTGATATCCGCTCATAGTCATTTTTCTATTGATTTAGGGCTTTGGTGGACTCTATTCATTATGAGTGGACTCCACCAGAAACTTGAAGGATATCTTCAAGTCGATCAATATCACCTTAGGCACTCATTGTTTTTTTTTTTTTTTTACCTCTCAGTGAGTGTGTGTGGTCCAGTGTTTCGCATGTTTTCGGTTGCTTCGTTTGAACTGAGCCCTGGACCTAGAGACTCCGTGTCCATCTTTCAGCTACCAGTTTCTAGCTCGGTTCTTTCTAGCTTCCAGTTGCCATGTCCACATTCCCAGCTGGCAGGCGTGCCTAGATTATTTGTTTACACGCATCCATTGAGCGATGCAAATCCATCATTCATCATTCTGCGTATGCACTAAGCATCGACCCAAACCTAGGGCGCGGCGGGGACAGCGGAGTCTTTAGCGCATTACAACACCTTCTTTGCCGAAAGAGCGCCCCAGGGCCCCTCAAGAAAGTGTTGCAAACACGCCAAGGCAGGCCTGAAACACCTGGCCACGGGACGGGCCTAGAGACAACTGTTGCGGCCGGTTGGCCGCCTACCCCCGGCTACCCCCGGCCACCTGCTGCCTGCCTCGCTGGCTGACGGATAGCTGGGCGTCGCACGAGCAGTGGGCAAAGTCGATGTGGGGCGGAAAACTTTAGCCTCGTCCTGCTAAGCGACTTTGTCCTTGGCCCTTCGCAAGTTGAGAGGACGCGAATAGAAGGAAGGGAAACAAATTGTCAACTTGGCACGCATTTTATTAAATGAAAGAATGTTTTAAACTGAAGCAAGTGGGGACAGTGAGCAGGGCTCAGCTGCTGTCAAACTTATTCCAAGCAAATCGAAAGAGCACGCGCTCACACACACATTTATACATATATACAACCCCTTATACAATGTCGACAAAGTGAAAATTTTTTAATTGCATTTTTGCCAACTGTCGCTGCAGATTATTGGCATTGGGAAAGCGATTCATTCCGCTGGAAATTGCAGCGGAAAATTTTATGCGCTTTGCGCAACAAGAAACTTGCATTAGGCAGGAATCAGGAAGCAGAAGACGCAGATGAAGGCAGAGGAAGTGAAAGGGTGGAGAGACGTGGTGGGCAGCACAGACAAGGGCAACTTGTATTCTTAGGGAATGTAACGACAGAAAGGATATTGGATATGGATGCTTATGCCAGTGAGCATTTGCTACAGAAACAGCAGCTATAGAAAAATCACACGAACAGCTTTTAATTGAAGGTGTACATACTTATATACATATATAAATCTATGTATGTATATATGTAAATATCTGTGTATTAGAGCCAACACAGCCAAGGATATGGAATCCTGGAAATTGGAATTGATTCGAGATTTATATACAGAGTTTTAGAATTATATCTAATCTTTCATTGCAATCAGTTTTATCTTCATATGATGATTTTTTATTTTATTTTATTTTTTATTAATTATACCCTGAACCCATTTTCAATGGGAAATCAGGGTATAATGGTTTTGTAAAAAGTATGTAACAGGCAGAAGGAAACATCGCAGACCCCATAAAGTATATATATTCTTGATCAGGACGACGAGCTGAGTTTCAATTGTTATTTTCAATTGTATACTTATTCTAATCTCTAATCAATATAAAGTATCTTTGTCAGGGCGACGAGCTGAGTTAATTTAGTCTTGTCCGTCTGTCTGTCTGTCCGTCCGTCCGTCTGTACGTCTGTCCGTCTATCTGTCTGTCCGTCCGTCCGTCTGTCCGTCTGTCCGTCCATCTGTCCATCTGTCCGTCTGTCTGTATGTTTGAACGCGTCCATTTCAGAAGATACAAGACCTAGAGACCTCAATTTGTTGTAAAATGTCCGTGTATACCACGCGGATATCGAGTTTTGCTTTACAAAATCGATAACTACCCCCGATATTTTTATCGATAAAAAGCCTAATCGAAAATCGGTTATAAAATTATATCTCCTTCATCTTTAAAGATAGTCTCCATGCATTTTATACGATTTACGATATTAAACAATTGAGTTCTTATAGTAAGCGCACACTGCAGCCCATGCATGTTTACATGTGTGTTTGTGTATGAGTGTGTATGTGTGTATGTGTGTGCGTGTGTCTTGTGTAAGCAGATAGACGCTCAATGATTGAAATAGCCATTGATCGAAGGGTTCAGGGGATCTCGTAGTCGAGCTGTCTCGACTTGAGCTTTCTTACTTGTTATTTATTATATTTTTTAATATACCCTGAACCCATTGAAAATTGGAAATCAGGGTCCGTCCTTCCGTCCGTATGAGCAAAAGGATCTCAGAAGATATAAGAGCTAGAGAGCTGAAATTTGGCATGTATACTCGTGTATACCATAGGCAGTACAAGTTTATCATATTTTTTCGATAACTCATCCGATAACTTTTTATCGAGAATAATCGAAAAATTGGCATTATTTTTCAGCATAATTTGAACACTTTTAGACCTGGAGACTTCAAATTTGCGTTGTATACATATTAAGTTAATGGATATAAAGATAATGGATTAATGGATTTTGTAATTTACAGATTTTGGATACCACGCCCCCTTCGCCCACAATTTGTAAAAAAGTACTAGAGACTTGTGCTTTGGAATGTACACACATTTTAACTATATGATTACGCTCTGAAAGTTTCATTAAGATTGTATGTCTACAATTGAAATTATTCAACAAATAAATTCTCATAATATTGCCCACTGCAGCGCAGCCCAAGCGCTGTCGCTGCTAACTGCGCAGTCAGCAGAGCGCGTGATTATACGTGCGTGTGTATGCATGGTGTGCATAAAAGAAGTGCATAATGAGTAGAATATCGGCTTAGAGGGTGCAGGGTATCTCCTAGTCGAGCAGTCTCGACTCGAGCCGTCTTACGTGTTTATTATATAAAATAAACAACAGTATTCAGGGTACAGACATTGCTAAAATACACCTATACTAGGACATTGAATAGCTTTCACAAAATAAGATCAATGAGCATCCCAAATATATTTAATTTCAAGACAAATAAATATATATAATCTGATTAATTATTATAAGCAATGGAGGAGTAATTAAAGTGTTACAAAGTTTACTACAGTATTGGTGAAAATACCAAATCTTAAATACTTTATTTATTTTGATATAAAATGTTTTATTTATTAGATCAATTCACAGCGAAACAATAAAAGTATTTAACATATATGTTTTCTTTTCTTGAGTTGAAATGAAAAACAAATTGTATTAATTATATTGTTGCGGCTTAACTATATTACTAATATTTATTTTATTTATTAAATAATAATTATCTCATACAAGTTAAATAATAATCGAAGTCTCAACTGAATGAAGAATAGGAGCATGAACATCTCATTGTTGATTTTTAGGTTAGTAGCCACGCGTAATCATCTTTTCATTGTAATAAAAAACTCTTATTTTGGGCGAATCAAATCGTGTTGTTGCTCCAAGGGAGCCCCATCATATATATATAGAACAGACCAACAATTTTAGCTGTATTTATTTTTTGGCAATTCGTTTTTGTTGCTGTTGACGCCGCCACCTCCACAACTGCTTGTTTGCTGGGTGCTCTTTCTTTTTATACCCAGAACCCATTGAAAATGGCAAATCAGGGTATAAAGGTTTTGTGAAAAAGTATGAAACGGGCAGAAAGAGGCATGGCAGACCCCATAAAGTGTATATATTCTTGATCAGAGCGACGAGCTGAGTCGATATAGCGCTGTCCGTGTGTCCGTCCGTCCGTCCGTCCGTCTGTATGAGTGCGTCGATTTCAGAAGATACAAAAGCTAGAGAGCTAAAATTTGGCATGCATACTCGTGTATACCACACGCAGCACAAGTTTATCTTATTTTTTCGATAACTTATCCGATAACTTTTTTTATCGATATAATCGAAAAATCGACTTTGTTTTTTCAGCCTCATTGGAATACTTTTAGACCTAGAGATATACATATGATGAATACAAACATTTTGTAATTTAAAGATTTTGGATACCGCGCCCCCTTCGCAGTCGCTGCTTACTGCGGAGTTCGCAGTTAAATGATGTACAGAGTGATTAGAATATCTGATTGGTGTGTTCAGGGTATCTCCTAGTCGAGCAGTCTCGACTAGAGCCTTCTTACTTGTTTTTTTTTTTTTTTGCTTTTTTTTTTTTTTTGTTGTTGCTTAAACGTTTCGGCTTGTCATGCGATGAAAAAACTTTTGTATCTGTATTTGTGAATGTGTGTATTCTCTGTCTGTGCGCATATGTGCGTGTGTGTCTGTGTGCGTGTGAGTTGTGAGCTGTTACGCGTCGCCACCCAGAAGCTCAAGTTTATAAGAGCCTACATATTCCATCATCATCATCAACATCGTCATTGGCGGCATAATCATCCTGCTCCTCATCAGGTTGTTGTTATTATTGTTGCACAACTTGATGTGTGGGTTTTCAATAAGTTGTTGCTGCCACGCAACAGCAGCAGCAGCACCAACTAACAAGGGATAGCGATCATGAGGATGTCATGATGAAGTTGATCATGATGATTGTGGTAATGATGATGATCGATGCCGTTGCCAAAACAAAAACCAATGCCGAACGGCAATAGTCAGCGCCAACAGCAGCAGCAGCAACAACATTGGGGACGGCGGCGTTTGATTTGCTTGGCCTGCTACGCAGCCCATTAAAAGTACAATGACCAGAAAATAACGTTATAAAGCGAGCGCCTTGGCCAGGCACAAAACCCAAAAACTTCGGAATCAAAACAAAACAACCAAGAATTGCCCAAGACACGCACACAGATCACAGCCAGACGCGAACACCCAGTGTCCAGGTTCCGGTATATGAGAAACGAGAACGAGACTGGAGATTGAGATGGTTAAAGATCCCAGTTTCGATTCTCAACTCTTGCTCGAGGCCCGATCGAAAGCGAAAACGTTGGAGGTCCGCCGCATAAACAAACTCAAGGCAGCAACAGCAGCAACCAAGAGAAGAAGAAGATGTCAGAGGAAGCATGCACTTGATTGAAAGCTACCCTGCAAATAATCATTTATATTGTCGAATATGAGATGCCTTAGAACATGTGGTGAGTCTATAATATAATATAGAATGTATGATGTATATCATATATGGACTGAGATCCAGTTCAAGACTAGACAAATTCATGAATCGGATTTGAAGTCTCTCGAGCCAATAGCTCTTAAAATGTAGCACTATACCTATTTATGTATTGAACCAAGCCATGTGCAATGCTTATTAAAGCCTGGTATTCTTCCATAAAACATAGCCGACATAGTCGACATAGCCAGTGTGGCAGCCCCTTAGGGTATAACTAAAAAACATTCACTAACAATTTTTATTTCATTCTTCTTGATTGCTGGACTAACTGTTTATCACATGACTCCCGGCTAATTGGCTGACTCTTTTGAGTTGGGTTAGTTTTGATTAGAAGTCAGCACGACTTCAGCAACAACAGCAGCAACAACAGCAGCAACAGAAGCAACAACAACAACAACAACAGCAACTGCTGCTGCTGCTGCTGTCCGACAAACAAGTCAAATTACATAGTTGAACAGTGTCGAAGCCCCCGACAGGACAATGGGTCGTCAGGGCAATTGTCAGCAATGCAGCAGCCACTCGAATCAGGGGCCCAAATTGCAGTTGCCCAAAAGGCGGCCAACTGCAAAATAGTTCTCTGTGACTGTGGCTTAAAATTGATTGAAATTATCAGCTTTGGGCTTTGCCATGTCAACTGTGAGCGTGTGCATGTGTGTGTGTGCGTATCTGTGTGCGTGTGTGTGTGTGTGTATCAGACATTTAATGGGTTAAACGAGCCAATGTGTCGTCGATGTCGCTTGCCAAGTGGCTTACGCTTGTTACTTAATTGGATCTGGGTTAAGGCATAAAATTGCAGCTCACATAGCGCACAATAACACTAAACACATCCATTTGGGTTAGTGTGTGTTTAATTTAACTTTATTAAAATAATAATCAAACAAAATGAAAATACAGGCAGAGCGAGCAGAGGAGAAGCAGAATCTTTATCGGGCGAGTCAGCTGTTCTCCTATATAATTAATGTCAACAATCAAGTAGTAGCCACAATTGAAGCATTGGAAATGTCACAGGACTATTCATATACATGCACAAATATTTTGATTATAATTCAGCTTTCGTATATTGCTTAAGAGTTCTCTTTTTGGGCCAAAACTAATTTATATGACTAAAAAAAATTACCGAAATGAATTTATAGTCTTACGCTGATTCTACAGTTGGGCACATAAAGATCTACACTGAAATTACAGCTGCTCATAAAATTCGAATTTATAACTGAAAACAATAGTCATTTGGAATATCTGGACTTAGTAAGTTAGTGGGCGATTAGGCATTTTCCCAAAATAAAAGACCAGATATCCGATTCATGTCACTCACGCAATTCGTTAGTCGAATCTGGTGTCAACTGTACGTGCGCGCTGGCAATTGCGCGTGAATTATAAATAAATAGATATAAATATATATATAAATATTTTAAGATCAAAACCGAAATAAACAACTAGTTGCGGCCACATTTACTGTCACATGCCGCAGACTGGCAATAATGTGTGCAATTACTGGGGCGCACGTTTCGTGGCTGCTCTGGTTTACATAGAACACTCTATATGTGCTTTAAACAATGAACACTCAGCACTAATTCATGTGGGAATAGATTTTAAATAGCTGGCTCGGCGCCAGCGAAAAGTACCTCTCTAATAATTTAGATTAATTGATGCGTGTTTGTTATGTTTTTTCACACACATACATACGTATATAAATGTACATGCGAAAACAAAATATATATGTCGATACAGTTATTTCCGGATAATATGAATATTTCTAGACCCTGCCAAATATTATCGAGTGCGATTTTAGCATGTGAGAAAGAAAACTGATATATTTGAGAAAATTCCTGCTCGCATGATTCACTTGTGTTCAATCTTGAACATTCTTAACATGTGTACAACAGAGGTGATTAAAATAACTCTCATGGAATGCTAGTTGAGAAGATCAAAAAGATGCCGAGTCGAAGAACTCAAGCAGATTTTAATGAGTACTTAAACTTCAGTATATGTGTATCTTATTATTAATATTCAATTGATTTTAACAACATTTCAGAGCAAAAGAAAATATAAAAACTGTTGATCAATATCAAAATTAAATTTTTTTTTTTATTTATTTCTTTTTTTTTTATTAGACTTTCTTGAATCAAAGCATAATCAACATTGATCATCATTCCAGTGCAATGAAAGAGCACCCTCGATAAGAGTCCCCACGCACTTGGAGTTGCTGCGTTTTTCGCTGTTTTCCAGTTGACATTCGAAACACAGCTAACGCTTCCAACTTGAAATCCTGACATGCTATTTACATTTCTAACATGACTTGCCTCAACTGGGGTTCCAATTCAACTTTCAACTGAATTTACCATTGTTGTTGTTCTGTCTCTGTGGCTGTTGCTGCTGTTGTTGTTGTTGTTGTGCCCTGCAACATGTTAGCATTGCATCCGCCATCGTTGACATCGCCTCCTTTCCATCTGTCATACTTTCTTGTACGACAACTGTCAGTTTATATATATGTATACACACACACACACACACGCGCGTACACAGACAGACATATTTCGGGGTCTTTTATATCGGCATGAGGAAGGAATGTACACTGCACTCATGCTTAAACACTCACTTAATGCAGAATTGGAACTTCTACGTTAGGTTAAGCAACAATTCTACTTGAAAAGTTAAATTGTGTATTATTCTGTGATATCGTATCTAACATATTTATATGAGCTGCCTGTGAGTCTTTATTCAAAGTTGAATTGCTTTGAGCTAATACGGCACATACAAACGTGCTTATGGACGGACAGGAAGACGCAGAATAGTAAGTGATTATAGAATTAATAATAATTACAAGTTAAGAAAATAAACATGTAGAGTCCGGAGATACCGGTGCTCAATGCACCGTCGCTATATCCGGAAAACGCTGTTTAAGTTAGCTGGCGATTATAATTTGCATCTCAGTAACCATAAGGATACTATAAACAGAATCGTTGATGGAGCACCCCAAATCACTATATTGACTTATATGTTTAGTTCTTTCAGCTGGGTTAATAGTCCTTACATACCACAACATCTGCAAAGGGAGTTAGGAGAGTAGAAGTACTAAAGCGAAAGGGCATACCTGCTTGCGCATAGCACATCTATCTAACACATGTATTGTTTTTCTCTCTCATCTATTCTATTTTTGTATCTATTCCTATTCCAATTCCCTCTTTTTTTTTATTGTGCTCGGTAGCAACATATTCCACTGCATAATTTCATAGTTGTGCTCGTAACGCATGCAAAACACAAGAGAACCCCCACAGTGGGAGCAGCGAACTAAAACTTGGCATGGGGACAGTCGTAGCCGCTGCCGTAGACGGAGCCGTAGCAGTAGCCGGTGTCGTCTAACTGACAGTTGTCGTTGTTGTTGTTGTTGTCGGGGGCACTGCCTTGTTATCATTTTTTAATAACATTCTTGCGCAGAGCAGCGAATTTGCATAAAGCACTAACAGAGACACAGCGGAGGCAGCGCCGGCCAACGCGTGGTATGAGTAATTTTTTCTTAAGCACAAGACAATGACACGCGCGTGCATTAAGTATGTGTGACTGGGCGAGTGTAGTGCGTGTTACTTAAAATAAAACAATTTTCATAGGAATTCCGTGAATTTGCATAAATTTCACAAGATTTCAGAGACGTCAGACTCTAGTGCCACGCCACGCTGATCCTGTCATGACGCGACACAGCTGACAGCATCAGTAGCAACTGCTGCAGAAGCAACAGCAACAATTGCAACAAGAGTAACGAAGGCATCAAAGCGTGACATTTGGCCAAGTGCATAACCCGTGGTTGGCAAAAAACTTTTGTGGGCAAATTTTTTGTCTTTTGTCTTTTTTCGGCAGTAATCATAAAATTTCATTGCATATAAAACAAAAACCAAGAGTTTGGGCAAGAAAAAAAAGGGACTTATATACATACTGGAGACGAGAACGCGTGATTGCAACATAAAAGCGTCATTTACATGACGTCGTTGTTGTTATTGTTGCTGTTGCTCCCTTGGCTGCTGGCAATATGGTCAGGGGTGCTGCGCCTGCGCCGCAAACTTTTCCGTTTGCCATTTGCCGCTTCAATAGTTTGTAACGACCTCCAACCTCGCCTCCTGCTAGCCACCTAACCCCCCCTCTCCCCTCCACCAACATCCTTTCTGGCAACGGCCAACGGCTTTATTGAGGTTTTGTTTAAGCTTTTAGCGTACTTTTCTTTTCCCAGTGCAAAGTTGGGCTGTTCCGTATGTGTGTGTGTGTGAGTGCTCATATGTTTGCCCGGCAGCATTTTTGCAATTAGGCAACAGTTTTGGGTTTTTTTTTTGTGCTGGTAAATGCAATGGAACTTTTCAGTTTCGGCTACAGTTGCAGAGTTTTCATTGCTAACAGCGTTCGACACATACAAAAATGCTGCGTAATTGAGACTGATAGTGGATGAGGGGGCGCATGAGAGATTGGGGAACGTGGGGAGCTGGAGGTAGAGCTCGGTAGTGGAGGAGCCGGGACGTGGAGAGCCGCTTGTAGCTGCTTTATGAAAAAGTTGAGTCCTGTACGGCATTTGAAGCGAATTTGGCATTCCGTCTCCACACTTACACACCCACACTCCCACACACACACACTCATCTATATCAAGTGCGTTCTATGCGTGACTATGTGCGATGAACGAGTTGAAAGTATCGAGTAAAAAACTTATATATGTAACACATCGGGCTAAGAGCATGAACCAATATTAGTGACAGAAATTATTTTATCATTTGTACGTTTAACGAAATAACTTCGCAGTCAATCTTTTTCTTCTTTTGTGCTAATGGCAAAAGCGAACTAGTTGACTTATCATAAATGAAATATATCAGACTGTAATTTAACATTATAAATTGTGTGATTTACGAGATAGTAGCGCTCATAAGAACTCCAAGTCTCACCTCTCGAACTGGGAATAAATAGTTAAAAGTTGAAAGTGTACACTTTCACCAGATCATAACTTCATTCGCAAATTCAAGTAGACTTATTGGTTGCTGTCTGTCCATGTAATAATCTCGCCTCTATTGAACATAGACACTTCGAATTCTGAATACATGCTCCATTTGAAATACCAGAAGCCCTACTACCTATCGATTTTCTATGCTAAGATTCCTGTCTTAAAGTTTTATAAAGATATTGTATAAGATATGCTCATGAAAAACCACTCGTGTTGATGCGGATCTTTAATACCCAACGCTCGCAGCCAGATGAGAACCTTATCATTTCATAGACCAGCGCAATTTACTTGGAGACAGGTTATTAGATAGAAGAAGGCAATCACAGTATTGAATTGAAACTCAAGCACTTATCACGTGAGTGTATTTATAGCTTAGTGAATGAAAATGTGCAGTAAATAATATATGTATTAATGTAAATAAGTTCTACATTCACCGCTCAGAAATTTATCTAGAGTTAAATTCTATTTAGGTTAGCCTTTGGTTTGCAGTCTCTGCAATGAACAGCACAATAATATCTACCTCAATAATATCTACCTCAAATTATTATTAATGCTTCCTATTAATATTTTAACCACATTTGTATTAATATTGAGATTTCGAAATAAATCTCCAATCTCACCTCCGCAAATACTGCTGAGTAGCAGAAAATTCACTTCAACTAATTTCAGGAAGAAGTGCTCAGGTGTTCATTTGAGAATGCATTCGTCTGCTGCTCTGCCCAGGGCCTAGAACGCAATTATCTGAATGTGAAACGTTCGGCACTTCATTTAATTTAGCACCCATGAGCTGAGTTGAGGGCCGGAGGTCTAGCAAAAAGCTACAAGAGGCAGATGAACGGAAGTGCACAAATATGGCAAAGCCTAGGTATAAAGATAATCTTGGACGAACTTATCTCTGGGCCTATCCTGCTGAAAGCAGGAGGAATGGCCTCAAATATTTCTGGACCCAAGAAATCGACAGGCGAACAAAAACGTGCGTGAAAAAAGAACAAAAATAAATAAATAAAGGACTGTCGGACGGTCGGACTGTCGGCTGTGTCGGATTGCCAGACTGCCGAACTGCCGGACTGCCCACCCTCCAAGTCACGAATAACATACAAAAATATTGACCACGTTGACAGCTTAACGTACAAAATTAATGTGACAATCTAGCTAAATGCGTGTGTGTGCGTCGAACATAAATATTCGAGTATATAGCATACATATGTATTTGCGCATTGAGGCAGATAAACATGTTGCCAAAATGACCAAACGAACCTAACGGAACCAGCAGGAAGGGGAAACTAGCAGCTGCAGCAAGACAAACAGCTGCCAAACTGTTGGACATTAATTACGCACAGAAATATTAGTGGGCAACAAAAACTACAGCGAAAACTAAAACAACACCAACAAGAACAGTAGTAGCCACAGCAACAGTCATAGCTCAAACTCATTAAATGGGTCTGACCAACAAATTTGGCGGCACAGCAGTGCGTATGCGTGATGCGATCCAATGCTCAGAGATGTTCCAGCAAACAAACATTAAAAGTTTTTATTGCCGAAGCTCCCACTTCTTTGCTGCCTCTCGCTCGCCTTTCTCTTGCCATCTCACTCTCTCCCAGTTAATGGACATGCCCTGGCACCCTTGGCGACTATCTTATCGTGCAGACAACAAAAAGCATTAAATTACTTTATAATCCGTTTATAGCTCCAGCCGGAAGTGGCCGAGACAATCACCCACACACACAAACTTACGCACACACACACTCACGCACCAGGGAACTAGAAAAGGACATCTCAGCACGTTTTGTGCACACAGTGGAGCCAGCTCAACAACATAATCAAATCAAAGATTATGGTGAAACATTGAAATTACGTACAGAGCCGAGATACAGCACTCTCTCACACACACACTAGCGCAAAACAAACAATTACAGCTGCACACACACATACACACGCATAGATATCTACACTCAACTGATGAGATGTGTGCCCTCTCATCACTTTAGTCAGTAACCTTCCACTAAAGCACTGCAAAAACAGCAGAAGTTTTAATTTAAGTTGCGAAAACTGCAAGACTGAAAAATACCCTGTAGTAGGATGTAAAAAAATCTTTGAAATTTATAGGATAAATTACTCCATATAGGTGAACTAAACTGAATGTTATTAAAAATTTAAATTAATGAAGTCAACTCAAAAATAAACAAATAAGAAAGCTCTACTTGACTCTGCTCGACTAAGAAATCCCCTGAACGCTTCTAAGAATTGTTATTTCAATAATTATTCGCATCTTTCTGCTTACACAAGAAACCCACACACAGACTAGCATAGACATGCACGCATAAACACGCATAGACTGCAGTGTGGGCTTACTATGGGAACTTAATTGTTTAATAACTTTTCTTGTCGATCGACAATGCATGTGCCGAAGCACAAGTCTTTACTATTTGAAGAGCGCCTTTTACAAAGGTGAGGGGGTGGATATAGGGGTTGGGTGGAGAGGGGTGGTTTAAACTTTGGAGACTGTAGCTCTAAAGGTGTAGATATAATTAGAGAACTAGTTTTCGACAAGCTATTTAATCGATAACAAAACTAATATCGGGAGTAGCTATCGATTTATGGTGAAAAACGCGTGATATACACGGACCTAGGAAAAAAATTCACGTCTATTGCTTTTATATCTTCATAGATCGACGCGATCATCGACTCAGCTCGTCGCCCTTTCAGGGTATAGTAACAGTTAATAATGTCACATTCCGGGTCTACCGACTGCATAATACTCATTCATTCAGTCCAAAAACAAAACTAAATTCAAATTTTTATTTGGTCTTATCTTATATTTAACTTCAGCTTCAAAATGTTTAAGAAATATTTATAATTTATTGCAGACGTACACAGTATGTTATTCTTTAAATTCTCAAATTTGGGAGAGATATCTTCCATACATAAATTCCTTTGCTCTTGCGCAAGGAGGTCGATCGGTGTCTCAGTTTCATCGCTTCCAGGACTTCCGCCTTACCTCTGCTTTTAAAGTTGTTATGAATTTGGTGCTATCATTGGGAGTTGGTTTTCTTCTTTCTATAATAATTCGAAATTTTTCACTTCTTAGTTAAACCATTAACGGTTGCTTGAAAGTCTACAACCGTTTTTAAGTTTCCTTGCCTTTATGCAACTACTTAATACTTAAAATTTACCCAACAGGGTAATTCAAGGCGCATTCAAATAAAGAGAAATTGTTATACCCTATCTTCAGTATTTGTTATCTCTTTTTATCAGAGTTTGTTATGACTTATTGTCAGAGTCTTGTAAACTCGAATCGATTCCAGCCCCGTTTCGACATCTCCATTATTACAGGGTATCTTAAAAAACTGCTGCATAGCACGAGGCGCCGCTCGACTGCCGCCAAACAATTACACACATAAAGCAAAACGCGCTACAACTTTGAACTACTACCCGCTCAACGTAACGACGTAACAGACCCTTGCCACGCCTCGCAACAGAAATCACAACAGCAGCCGCAGCAGGCGATGCAGAACCAGCCAACGTAAACAGGCAAAAATCTTTGGTTCATTCACAAGCAGCTGCCAAGGGCGCACGGCAGGTGACTTGCTTTTTAGCACTCACTGTGCGCCCGACATGCGCAATGCCCGCAGTCAGCTGCTCTCTCCGCGGTCTGGCAACGCTGCACCACCTCGACAGCCCAAGCACAAGCACGGCGCCTTGCTATCAGTTGGCTGGCTGCCCTCGGCTCGTAAGCATCGCGGCTGCTCATATCTCTCACCTGAACTTTGCGGCTGTCTGTGTGTGAGAGAGCGTAAGAGTAAGCGTATGCGTGTGAGGGTGTGTGTGTGTCCGTACGAGCGTTTGCGATTGTGAATTAGTGCGTGCGGGCGCCAAGTTCTTGTGTGCTTAACTACCAACAACAACAGCATCATTGAACCACCTGCCACAGCTCTCTGCTATTTTCAGTGACTGCTAAAAAAGGAGAAATAAATACACACAAAATAAAAGAATCCCAAACTTCCGGCTGGCGATTTGCATATAAAAAAGCAAACGAAACTGCCGTAAACTCTGTTTTAATAGCAGCAAAGAAACACCAGTAGCAGCAACAACAACGACAAGAACGACAGTAACGGTAAACAAGCAAAAACATTTCGCAAATCAACACAGCACGCAGGAAAGTAGGCAACAGTTTTTGTTGCGCACCATGGAAATGGACGTCAATCGCCAGACACGCCACAATGCCAACCTAATGACCATATCCGCCCGCTGCTGTGCCAACAACAATGCAACAACAGGGACAGCAACAACGACAGCAGCAGAGAGTGAAACGCCAGTAGCGAGCGGCTGCTGCGGCATCTTAAGTCGTTTGTTCTGCGTGAGCCGCCACAAGGCGACACAGTCCGTGGCAGGCACCGAGAGCAGCCAAGGCGACCCGCCGTTCATGCAGCGCAAGACGCTGACAGCGCAGCCGGCAGCGCAGCGACGTCGACGGACTCCGCAGGAAATCTATTTCGAGAGTCGCGGCAAGTCCTGCAAGAAGCTATTGAAATTCAATGGCCATTCCAATAAGGTAAGTGCCACAAAAAGCATCTGCAGCTGAATAGCTGAACGAGTGTGTATCTATGTGTGTGTGTGTGTCACAAGCCAAGAGATAGACGCCAAGTAACTTAACCTTAAGAAACCTATTTGCATGAGGCTAAAGACGACCTCAAAGATTCCTCTGATTGAATTTTCTTTACAAGGGAGAGGGACTTTCATATAGAGTTACGGGACACACATACTTCAGTATGAGTTCTGCTACTTATCAGTAATGTACTAAGGTCGAATTTGTAGATTATCGATAAATATAATGTCTTCTGAGGTATGTCAAGCAACTATAAAGTATGAGATTGACATATATAAATAAAATAGAATCAAAAATATTCTTTGACTATGTAATGCGAAAAAGTAGAATTTAGCCATTCAGTCGACTGCTTATAGCTAGTTCAAAGCCCGATTCAATGCAGCCTGGCTCAGGAAAAAGTCAAACCAATACACAAGTGATTTCACTTCACGGAGCTCACACACGTATTCATGTCACGGTTTGGCTGTGTGCGCGCTATTGTTACAAAATTTGGAAAATTTGTAGCTATAACGAGTCGCATGGAATCGTATGAAGTCGATTGTTGGTCTTTTGTTTGTGGCGCCTGTAAAGGTGCACACAGTCACACTCACACACTCACACATTCACACTCACCCCATGTGGCGCACACGCACAAAGAGAATGGAATACTCATAGTAATACTCATATTCAAACTCATGCTCACAGTCTGAGCACTTTGCATAAATCATCTGGCATTGTGGCTGGGTCGCAATGCGCTTATGAAATATTTCATGTTGTTTAATGCGCCAGCAACTTAAAGCACTGTTGCCACATTCAACACGCCATACACCACATGCCACACGCCACACGCCACACGCCACATGGAACTACTTTTTCTATGCTCCCCTGCACTAATTAAAAACGTGCAAAAAGTAAGCCAATCAAACAGGTCGATGCACAACAATGGCCTACCCAAAATCGCATATGCGCATATGTGTGGGTGCTATCGTGTGTCCGTGCATGTCTGCACGTGTGGGTGTGTGTGTGCAAGGCCCTCGTGCGCTGCAGGATACAATGCCATGTGATGGCTGTCCAACCCAGCACTAGGCACGCACTGAAGCGCAAGCAACAGGATGAATTTGTTAAACAACATGAACGTGAAGCTGGAGGAGCTGTTCGGACTGGCCAAGAGCCTGGCTGGCCTGGTGTGGACTCGACAGCCCTGGTTGGGGCCTCAAACACAACTAGCTTCAATGTGAAAAATGGAAACTGAAAAACTCATTCGCCCTATCAAGTGACATCATCAATTTCAGTCTATTTTGCACTGACCAACCGAATGCAGCTGCCACGGACAACAGGAGAAACAGAAGTGGGAAGGAGACGTTGAGCGCCAGAGAACATTAGCTATTTCACCAGACGGAATCGCACTTTGCATGTGCTTCTCGGGTTTGGGACGGCAGAAAGGTTATCGGGTCTTTGTGGCCTAGCAACTACAAGCTGCAATAGAAAGGCTCAGTTTCGATTGCTGGGCCAAAAGATACCCTTCGGGCTGACACACATACAGCTGCACAGACATATATGTAGGTTCTTATCCTAGAGCATATCCCTTTATAGCCCCGAATACGTACAATTTGTATCGGAATGTATTTTGTAATGATGATTTGTGATTGGTAATGATCAATCCAAAAAAGCTAGAGCAACAACTGATAGATTCAAATTTAACTTCTTGAAATGAAATTCCAATGCAAGTATTTCATTTGAGTGCATGGGATCTTGCCTATCGATTGACGTACAAGTTACATAAGATTCGGCTGCTTTCTAGGAATAATACATATTACATATACAAAGAATCATCTTCTTCTGCCTGTTACATTTACATAAGCAAAGCCAATATACCCATAATAAATAGAAAATAATAGAAAAATTCGGGTTCGCCTCGTTTCAAGCCAAGCTGTTGCTTCTGGTTTTCAGCCGGAGCAGATAAATCTCTAGGATGATGTTTGTTGAAAGCTGAAAAGAGGGGAGAAATAAATGATCGATATTGAAAATGTAAAGTCCTAAGACTTTGACTTGCAACGACTGAAACCCATTAGAAACCCATTATAGTATATATGAGGCGGACAGACACACAGACAGGCAGACTGTGCAGATATAAATGCTATGAAATATCTTTAGCTAACTAAACGTATTGGGCTTCAGTGGAATATAATTGCCTTGCCAAGCTTAGTAACTTTATTTGAAAACTTTTGGCGCATCTCATTGCTGACTTTTGCACTCTAATTATGACTTGAAACAGGTTTTCAGCTGCGAACAAATTTAATTCACTTCATGTAATTAAAGCTGCTTTAAATTGTCCATGTTGCTTATGGGACACAATCATGAACCCTAATGACTTACATATAGTATAAATGTAGCTCCGAGCCAAGCAAACTTCTATTAAGTCCTATCACGATCTAAAGTTTTGTTTGTGCCTAATTGAATTTTAAGAAAATCGAATCCAGGGTCGGGTCGGAGTCTCAGTGGACGCGCATTTCAGTGACCTAACCCCTAGGTCAGCGCTTAGCTTACATCTCAGCCCACTCATCGATTTTATAATGAAGCTCTATAGCAGATTGAAGCAAAATGTTTACCACAACGGACTGCACGGGGTGAGTGGAGCACGAGCCACCGTTTGCAACCACCGAAAAAACCTACCCCGATGAATATTCGGATTATTTTGCATTACGGAAATTTGAGGGCGACGCCTCGGTTGTGTTACCTTCAAAAGCGCCCTAATGTCATTACTTTTAGGTCATCACCGGAGCTCCGCGTGTTCCATGGCAGCCTTGGAATGCACTCGCATCCCAAGATGCCAAGGCCAGGCGGAGGACAGAGCTTCAACTGTGGACCAAATGTGTGCCTGCACGAGCTTGATTGCAAAACAAACTCAATTTATTAGCAAACACAAAGATCTCGAAAATCATTCAGAAGAAACCGTCTTCTGCTAATCAGCTTGAAATATTCTTATGCAAATTGAGCCAATTTCTTGAAAATTCAATTCTTCATATTCCCCTTTACCATTTGAGGATGTAATTACGATAAGAATAAGTTAATTAGATCGACATTATTACTTAAAGAAAGACAGCAATGGCCCCCTTATAATATGGGAGAGTGCCAACAATGGCCACAATGAGCTCTTGTAAATAAATAATAGATTATATATGGGCTTAAAAAATGGATCCATTAAAATGAATCAAATTCAAACCTTCTGTCCCGGAAATTCTCATTTTAAATTTTCCCCGTAAGAATATATCTAAAAAATGTTTTCCAAGGTTGGAACAACTGTCAACCACTATTCTGTGAATTTTTAATGCTATGTGTCATTTAGTTTGGTTTCGGCGTCATTAGGAACAAGTCAACGTTATGATTTTTACTATGGATAAAAATATCGAATAAAGAGTTTGTGTGAAATTTAGTGTTATATAAATTAATATATATTTACACAAATATTTCTATTCCTTTATATATATATATAATTTATAATAATAATATAATCATCTCGAGAATTTTCGGCAGCTCAATTTTCTGTCCCGTAAAAGTTAATTTTGAGGACATATTTGAAGAAAATTGATTGAATTGCATGCACATATATATGTGCTGAAAGATGCTCATATGCAGTGGAAAGCTTGGGAAACTTCGCAGGAACTGGAGAGAGCTGCTGCTCCTCAATTGCAAATACTCAAATGAAATGAAATATTTCGGCCTATCGACCGATGCTTGTCTTTCTTATTAAACAGCAGCAGAGAGTAAACTTCAGTATTTACCCCGTATAAAGCATTTGCGTTTAATTGTTAGCACTTTGTGTACCAAAGTGCCTTTTACGAAGTAAACAAGCCAAAACTATCCAAAAGTTTGTGGTAAGCGGCTTAAAGGCTTCAGTTCGTTCAGAGTTTATCGGAGTGTCGGAGGAACTTGCCCCACTCACTGATTGCTGAGCAGTCTTGGCCAAGTTTGCACTCGAAAGAAATCATCATGTGCCAACATTAGTGACCCGGCGAATGCATAACAAACTAGCTGGGCCTAGTCCTTCGTCCTTTCAGCGGCATCCATAATTATGCTGCAGCTAGCAGCTCAGCTGCTGGCTGCCATTGGCCAGTGGCCAGAGGCTGGGCACAGGGCTCAAATGCAAATGCAAATCAAGCAACTGCCCCGGCAACAAAAGCCCAAAGAGCTCAAATAAAAAAGGGTATTATAAAATGGACAGCCCTCGCCTGCAAGCGGAAGTGACTGGCCCATCTGTCCGCCTTCCTGTCGCCTCCCCCTCTTTCTGACCACTCTCTTTCAAACTGTCGCCTCTGTCAACTGCAGTAGCTGAGTGTGTGAGTATGTGTAAGGGTGTCTGGGTAAGTGTGTGCGTGTAAGGCTGTGAGTGAGTGTGTGGCTTTGAGCTCGTCGTGCTGTATGCGAGCATTGTTATACCCGTTTCAGCTATGAGTTTACTGATACTGATGGTACTTGCATATACATATATTTCAATATATCAAATGAGAGTCATATATGAGCTCTTCAAGCGAGCTATTCGTTTAGAATTGGGTATTTGGTACTCGAGTTTATTACATTAAACACTATAGTGAAAAAGATATATTTAGTCAACCGGCTTGGCTTGATGTATTAGGGTCTTCTTAATATTCTTCTTAATATTACCTTAAGCTCGATTGTCGGCACGGGTCTGACTAATGAAATTTAAGCCAAGTGCAGATATCACTCGGGCGAGCTGTTTGCTTTTGTCGCAAAATCTTATAAAAAACAAATAAGAAGGCTCCAGTCGAGACTGCTCGACTATGAGATAGCCTAAACCCTTCGAGCAATTGCTATTTCAATCATTTTTCGCGTCTTTTTACTTACACACGCACACACATACACACACAACACACACATACACACACACACACACGCACCCACACAAGCACCCACGCCTAAACACGCATGGGCTGCAGTGTGCGCTTACTATGAGAACTTTATTTGTATACCCTGAACCCATTGAAAATGGGAAATCAGGGTATAATGGATTTGTGAAAAAGTATGTAACGGGCAGAAGGAGGCGTGGCAGACCCCACAAAGTATATATTCTTGATCAGCGCGACGAGCTGAGTCGATATAGCCCTGTCCGTCCGTCCGTATGACTGCGTCGATCTCAGAAGTTATAAGAGCTAGAGAGCTGAAATTTGGCATGCATACTCGTGAGTACCATACGCAGTACGAGTTTGCTTTATTTTCTTGATAAATCGTCCGATAAGTTTTTTATCGAGAATAATCGAAAAATTGATATTGTTTTTTTAGCCTAATTTGAACATTTTTAGAGATGGAGTCTTCAAATTTGCGTTGTATATAAGGTTAATCGATACAAAATTTTGTAATTTAAAGATTTCTCCCCCAATTTGTAAAAGACGCATTTCAAGTACTAGAGACTTGGGCTTTGGAATGTACACACATAACCATATGATTACGCTCTAAAAGTTTCATTAAGATCGTATGTCTACAAAAGAAGTTATTCAACAAATAAATTCTCATAATATTGCCCACACTGCAGCGCAGCCCAAGCGCAGTCGCTGCTTACTGCGCAGTAAGCAGAGCGCAGGCTTATGCGTGCGTGTGGATGCATGTGTATGTATGTGTGCATAAAAGAAGTGCAGAATGAGTAGAATATCAGCTTGGAGGGTTCAGGGTATCTCCTAGTCGAGCAGTCTCGACTGAAGCCTTCTTACTTGTTTAATAACATTCTTGTGGACATACGATTTTATGAAACATTCAGATTATGATTATAACATGGATATCCATGCATTTGGCAAAGCACAAGCCTCTAGTATTTGAAATATGGGTGGGGCGTAAGTTTTAACAAAAACCGAAAATATACAAATTACATATAAATCTATATTAAAAATTGAGACTTGGAGATTTGGAGACTTTAGCTTTAATGTTGTAGGAGATATAATTTTATAACTGATCTTCGATAAGGGTTTTTATCGATAAATAATAATCGGAAGTAGTTATCGATTTTTAAAGAAAAACTAGATATCCGCGTGGTATACACTGACATTTTACAAAAAAATTGAGGTCTCTAGTTCTTGTATCTTCTGAAATCGACGCGTTCAAACATACTGACAGACGGACAGACGGACAGGGCTAAATCAAATCAGCTCGTCGCCCTGAATTGTCAACGGGCAATGGGGAGCAAGTCCTGCAGGCTGCTAAAATGCGTCAGCCCAGTCACAAAGTATGTGGGTTAGAGTGCCTTAACAACAATCGCGTTGCGTGAGCTGTGCAACATTTAGAGCCCTTGGCTTAGTGCTCAGAAAGCCACAAATGGCGGCAGCCAGCGAACTGCAAGTCCCAAGCCTGATGAGCCTCGGCATTCTATCGGAGGAGCTAGCTGACATCATCAAGCCCGACTGCTCGCATTCATTTGAATCAGGCCTGATTAAGTTGGGCCGAAGTTAATCTGGCGCCAGCGACAAAAACTCAATTCAAGAGTAAATTTATTCCAATGTCGAAGTATGGCCCAACAAAAGCATCACACAAAAAATTGAGAAAAAAGAAATTCGTAACAAGTATAAAAGCTCTAGCCGATAGTTCCCGACTACGAGATCCCCAGAACCCGTCGACCAATAGCTATTTCAATTATTTTTCGCGTCTTTCTGCTTACACAAGAAACACGCACACACACACAGGCACACACACACACACACACAGGTACCCACGCTTAAGCACACATTGGCTGCTGTGTTGTTTCTTGTGGAAATACTATCTTCATGAAATGATGATCTTTATTATAATAAAGTGTGAAGATGAGGGATGAGGGTGGATATAGGGGTATATTTTAACAAAAATGGAAATTGTATAAAATGCATATAAGTATACATATAAAATTTTGAGACTCTAGATTTTTATAACTGATTTTTCATAAGGTTTTTTATCGATAAGAAAATATCGGGATAAGCTATCGATTTTTGGTGATAAACTCGATATCCGCGTTGTATATACGGACTTTAAAAAAAAATCAAATTCTCTAGCTCTTATATATTCTGAAATCGACGCGTACATACATACGGACAGGCATACGAACAGACAGACGGACAGTGCCAAATCGATTCAGCTCGTCAACCATTACACCCTGATATCCCATTGAAAATGGGTTCAGGGTATAAGAAAACAAAAAGTCATAAAAATGAACCGTTAATCCAAGTAGTTGAAGCAATGGACTCCAAGCCGTTCAGCCCAACCAGATGAAGCATTCGCTCGCCTTTTTGGGAGCTGGCCCCGCGCTCTGGGCCGCTGCTGCCAAGTGTTGACGATGACAAGGGTGCTTTGCCGCCTCACCGACTAAATAAAATTGGAATTTATTATCACGATTTGTAGCAAAAAGAAGAAGAAGCTGGACAGCAAGCGGTGGCAGCATCAGCAGCCGAGGCAGCGACAGCAGATAAAAGAGATAGAAGCAGTCAAAATGCCAACCTCGCCCCAAATGCGGCACTTGGCTCGTTTACCAACACTGGCATTGCCTACCGCCAGTGCAGGCCACCAGGCCAGAAGGGCAGAAGGCCAGAAAGCCAGAAGACGCCGATAAGTAGCCGCTCTCTTAGATTTATGCAGCACGGCACTGATTTAAATGCCAGACGAAGCTTAAATCACGCCTACAACACTGGCTGCAGCCAAAATGACTTAACTATGCAATTCAGCTAGTTTATTGGGGCTTAAAACTCACCAACAGCAGCAGCAACATCAACTGCAGTTAAGGCGCTTTACGGCCGGGCCGGGCCGGGCCGGGCCACGCATCGTATGCGTAATTCTAGATGCGGCGTTGGCAAAATCTTAAATAGATAACGATTACTGAACTGCTGAGTGGAAACTTTTACGATTGGGTGAAATGATGGAGCCGCGGCTGCAGCCCACCATCAGACTGTGAGCTGGCAACTTAATAATTCAATGGAAAATATGCAAAAGCCTCAAAAGCCCGAATTACATGCGCTAAAGAGTGGACTTAAAATATGCATTTACCTTAAAGCAAAATGTGTTGTATGTGATAATTATGCCACTGAAAAATATGACAGACAGGCAGCAAGACGGACATGCACAGAACCAATATACTCACTTCACTTTCGTGAATGAGTATAATTATTGACAGTCCTTATTCAAGACCTGAGCTCCTTCATTTCCTTAACAGTCTTATATAAGAATCTTGGAACTACTTTCAGTCACCGGCGTACGCAAGTGTCCTTCTGAGCCGTTCGCAAGGCTTATCAGCCTTTGTGTTGCTCACTGCTTACAATGGATGATATATTTAACTTTAACTTCGCGGAATATTACGCACAGGCTACTCAGCATAATTTATTCTATATGTATGGCATGTTTTCCTTGTAATGCATCTACAGATCAGTGCCTCGTTTCTTTCATTTATTGTATAATAATAGCAGCTATATTTACATTAAAAATTAACCAGATCATAACTAAATAAGTCAATTCGGCCACAATTCATTCAATGCGATTCTGAATGAATCGTCCATCCGCATAGTGTTGATCCTCATTGAGAAAGCTCTGTTTAATATGTCGGTGTGAGTGGGGAACTAGGTGATACAAATATTCTCCGACCATCAGCGCTCGTGATGCTCTGCGCCCAAAGGGATTACCAAGAAGGGCGCCGCTGGCTCCCCAAATATAGAACAGCACTAACACCTGCACTTGCACCTAAAAGGACAAAATACCAGAACCAGCCAAAAGAACTCGTTTTCGGTTGAGTTGAGAGCAAAGTGCAGGCGCTGTTAAGCCAGCCACGCCCATTCAGATGGGCTGCTTTTTGCTGCTCTTCGAAGAGAGCAGTTTTAGTATTTTGAGCCGAGAACTTTTAGTTAGCTGGTAAAACTAAAATTTGTAGCTGTCAATTTTGCGAAATTTTTTCCTTCTCATGCCGTTTGCATTTCAAATGAATGTGGTGCTTGGGTATGGTGTGTATTAGGATATATGTATATGTGTGCGTGTGTGTGTGTGGGTATACACACACAGTTTCATTTTACCTGTCGGCTCAATGTGCCAATGTTGCTGTTGCTTTTAGACAATGTACGAAGGGAATACATAAATAAAGCATGCTACTTTTTTGTTCCGTTTTTGGCTAAGCTACACAGCTCGTTGTTGGATGATGCGGTGCCTCCGGCCTGCTGCCACTCGCCAGCCGCCTCCCGCCTTACGCTCGGCTGGCGTGACAAATTGCGTTAAGGCCACGTTAAGCTGCAGGCAAAAGGACGCTCACAAGGACTCAGCTGCCTGCAGCCGGCTGTCCTACTGCTAGCTTAATGCAGTTAATTATTGCAGCATCTACTAAGCATTTGGCCGGAATGCTTTTCAAAATTATAACCGACAGACGCTGCATAGTATCCTGCGCTCTTTATTTCAGGCCAGTTGTGGCATAGACAACAATTTGATGCGGCACACAGCTGCCGCTTGATTAGCTTTGGGTATGTGTGTACGTATAAGTATGTGTGTATATGTGTGTGGGTGCAATTTCGATGGCACATGTGCTGTCAACAACATTTTTGGCTCTTCCTGAGATTTTAGCCTGGCACCCGATTTTGATGGCAACAAGATTTGTCTGGACCCAACCAGCTGTGTTCTGTGCTCTCATTTTGTCTTTGCCAAAAATCTAAAAAAAAAATAAGGAAAGAGAAAGAACAATAAAAAAAGATTTTTGCCAAAATTAAAAGCAAATTCCTTGCCAGTCGAAAGACCAAAAAAGCAGCTCAATTTCCAAGAGGCAGTTTAATTCAATTTATTTTATGCCCATGTCCGTGTGTGTAGCTTGTATGTGAGTGTATGTCGAGCTAATTCAATGAACTAGACAACAAAATAACTTTAATTTTATGTAGCAGATAAAGCCCTGCGTATCTGCTCAGCTATCATAAAACCGCCTGCCTTTAAAATTTCTTGATACGCAGCAGCAGAGCTCCCGCTAGGCCATGTTGGCGAACGGGTATGGGTGGCTCTTGCAAATTTGACGACTTGACGGGAGGCAGTCGAAGTTAGTCGACCCGCATACACACACACCGTAGACGCCCACCAACACACACACACATGCATATAGACATGCCAGCAACTCTTGATATTTGATGGATGGTATCGCAGATATGTTAACGTGCTGGCAGGCAACGGATTCGCGGAATGGCGACGCATTCAGCGACTTGTCAGCATGCCTTTGATATACGAGACACAATGGGCCTGAACAGAATTGAAAATCAGTAAGGGACAATACACTCCGAGGGAAGCACTTCAACAAAGACACCATAAAAACCATAAAAAGTCTGATTAAATGAAGCCTGATACAAGCCTAAGTCTATTTAGATCACACATAAATTCCATTGGATTATGTATTTGATATTTTATTTCGACAATTCGTATCATCAAAATTGTATACTTGTAAATGAATACATAATAATCAATGTTCAAAAAAAGTGATACGCTTAAGTTAAACAACTGCAGTAAAAAGTTCATTTGTAATTTTGACACTTAAAAAATTAAATTTGTATGAATTTGCTGTCTAACGCTACGATTTAGCAAAATAAATTTTTAAGTACATCATTTAAACAAGTGAAAAAGCTCTAATCGAGACTACTCGACTACGAGATCCCCCGAGCCCGAGCCCCAGCAACAGCTATTTTAATCATTTTTCGCGTATTTTTGTTTACACAAGAAACACACACACACATACACGCACACACACAGGTTTGGTTTAAAGGTTGGAGACTGTAGCCCTAAAGATGTAGGAGATATAATTTTATAACTAATTTTCGATAAGGTTTTTTATCGATCAAAAATAACGGGATAGGATATCGAAATTCGGTGATAAACTAGAGAGCTATAATTCTTATGGATACTCGTGTATACCATACGTACACGTACACGTTTATCTTATTTTTCCTCATCCAATATTTTTTTCTATCGAGATATTAGAGAATAATTTTGGATACCACGTCCCCTTAACTTCCAGTATGTAACAAACGTATTTGAAGTATTAAAGACTTTTGCTTTAGAATGTACGCACATTTCAACATCATGATAGTATTCTGAAAGTTTCATGCGGATCATCCAACTATAAGAGAAATTATTTATGAAGTAAATTCACATAATACTTACTGCGCAGTTAGCAGAGCATGTGCTTGTACGTACGTGCGGATGTAGTTGTATGTATGTGTGCATAAAATAAGTGCAAAATGATTAGAATATCAGCTTGGAGGGTTCAGGGTCGTCCTAGTCGACCAGTCTCGACTAAGTGCGCTTACCTAGTTTCAATAGTATAGAATTTTTGCGATTTATCGTGATTTTTCATTTAGCGGAGTACAAATTATGAAGAGACTTGACTGTATAATTACTACAAACCAATTTAAATAGTTGTCAAATTAAATATTAGCAAGGAAAAGGAAAATATTTTTAAAATAACGATAAGAGGGCGTAATAAAAAGCAAAGAGAGAAAATGAAAATCGCTGATGTGAGTTTGGAGAATTTGATCACATCTGAGTATTTCGAGTGCTCTTCCTAAGATGAGCTGATTTTATTAACAGATTTTTTTTTTTTTTTTTTTTCAAAATATATACACTTGCAGCTTTCCTTTCTTTGTATAAGCGTAACCTAATAAAGTGGACAGAATTTCAAAATAAATTGGCAATTGAAGATATAATTAAATTGTCTATTCCAGTCATTAGAGTTTTTCCAGCTTGCCGACTTTCCACGGTGCAATATGTTAAGGAATCTGCTGTTGCCGCCTTTAAAGCCATCTCAAATAAAATAATTTTATGTTATGCGAGTGCGAGGGACGGGCGGCGTGAGGCAATAGGGCGGAGCTCAGTTGAGCGGCTTTTATATGGCGCCACATAAATTCGGGGAGCCCATACTTCAGGCGCCGCATTAGAAGGCAGCGCCGCTGAAGTGGCAAGGCAGTCAGTAGTATGTGAGTACGTGTGTGTATGTATGTGTGTGTGTGTGAATGTGGCGGAAGTGAGCAGGGAGTTGTTTGGAGGGAAATTGCTACAAGTTGCTTTATTTTATGCGCATATTTGCGCATATTACTCATACGCCAGGCTGGCATACATCTTCATTTAAGCAAACGTCTTCGAGTCGACTCCGGCTCCGGCTCCGTTTCGCTCAACGCGCCCTTCGGAGGTCTTCGCGCTTGGTTTGCTGGCGCGTAAGCAGTCGTATATTTTTATTTTATTAAATTTTCATTTCATTTGGGCTGCTTAACATGTTGCATGCTGCTCCAAGCTGCCACATTCGCCTCCTTGAAATGGAGAGCGGGGCATGGCGGTTGAGGCCGCCTGTCATTAACAGTAATTGAACGAACAAGCAGTGGAAACAGTTTCCACTGATTCATTGATTGGCTGCCAAAAAACTTCGACACAGAGGCTATGGTATTTCATTTCCGCGGCTGATTCATACGAGCCGATCGAACTCCAAGCGCTATCAAAGTATGAATACGCTTTGAATAAATGTGGCCCCTTTGAGGTGGCATACGCAAACGGCATAAGTACGCTCGGCACGTCTCCTAAGCTACACATCGCCATCCGGCGACGGCGCAAGAGGAGACTGCTCCCACCGGAGGTCAGGCCTTGCCGTGCCCTACCCTGGCCGACTGTGACCTGTGCTCAGCCTTTTCAGCAGCCTAGCATATCGGCAAATGGGTTATTGATGAGCTATTTTGCAATACGCTGGGGAGCTTGCCATTCAGTTCGCATAAGTTACAAAGCGCGCCAATTTTCAAGCTGTTACGGCTCGGGGCATCTCACAGAGACGGCGAGAGAGGACGCAGGAGAAGAAGAAGGGAAACAAGAGACAGGAGGCTTAATATGTGAATGGAAGCGTGACTGGGATTTAACTGGGAATACAGAACGCAGCAACAACTTGTGGCTGTCTAATGAGAATTTCAACTTTGAATCGCACAAAGCCCTAAGCTCAACTGCTTCAGAGCTAACCTTGCGCTTGGAATTCAGGAAACATATTTCCAGCCTTAGGCTAGCGACAAGGAATGAAGACCTAACCTGAGCTAGAGAGCTTGGTGCTTGTGTTTATTCAACTTGAAACATAAAATTTCACCTTGTTTCAGAGGCAACTGCTCAGAAGTAAGTATATTGTGCATATAGTATTGCACTATGATTATTTAAGAATATTGCTCTGGTAAAAAATAACATTCATTGATACGAAAACCCTTCAACTCCTCCTCTAAATTTACAAAATTCAAATATTAAAATGTAAAATTGAGTTGTGCCTTCTGATAGCCAGCCAACCTAAGAATCGCATTAGTCTCTGCCAAGGTCCATTCATTCAACCCAGCCTCACTTTCGTTAGTCCTGTCTCACTGAAACTTTTACTGTGATTATCTCACTAATCTCACTTATGTAACTCAAGAATCGTGCAAAATGTTGACTTTATAGCAGAGTTTTCACTGCTTAACTCTGACTGCTTACGATTTGAACTAGTGTTGCTAAGAAGAACTATAACTCTAAACTTATATAAACAGCTATCTGCTGAGCCAGGGATCTACTCTATAAAGTTTAGTTGCTCTTGGCTTATCCTGTCAGCCGATTTAGTGCCCCTTTAATGCCAACAGCGAGCAGCATGCTCTTGCTTCTTAGATACTCAAATTCCTCTGCGTAACTTTCGACTACTTCAACCCCCATATACATATACACATATATCTATATATAAATATATTGCATATGTGTGCGTCTGTGTTGCCTGCTGCTCAAATTTCATTAGCGCTACTTTAAAGTTGTGGCACATACGAGGCACATCGTCTACGCTCGCGACTTCAGCTCCGTTACATAAATGTGCTTAATCTTTTACACGGCAACCCGCCGAGGAACATAGTCGTCAGTGTGCGTGTGTGTGTGCAGCCCAGTGGAAAAGCATTGTTTGGCATAGAATATGACACGACATTGTGATATGCGATTATCCAGCATAAGTGTTGAGTCATGTCAGCCCTCAATTGTTGGGAGTTGAGGAACATCAGTTGTAGACTTACGTCAATCTTAGCATCATGTATGTATTCAGTATGAGGTAAAATGTATATTGAGTGGCCTCAAAATACTTTTACAACAAAATGTAGATATTTGAAAGACAGAGAAGGTTCAATATACAGGTCATTAGTACAAAAATAAATATATCGGGACTGCTCGACTAGGAGATACCCTGAACCCTCCAAGCTGATACTCTAATCTTTCTGTACTTCTTTTTTGCACGCATACACATGCATCTGCACGTTTAAGTACGCGCTCTGCTAACTGCGCAGTAAGTAGCGACTGCGCTTGTGCTGCGCTGCAGTGAAAAATGTTTTTTAGAAATTGGGGGCGAAGGGGCGTGGTATCCAAAATCTATAGTTACAAAATGTGTGTATTTATCAAATGTATATATACAGTAAATCTAAGTGTCCAGGTCTAATAGTGTCCAAATTAGGCTGAAGAAACAAAATCAATTTATTGATTATTCTAGATAAAACAAGTAAGAAAGCTCTAGACAAGACTGCACGACTACGAGGTCCCCTGAACCCTTCGAGCATTACCTATTTCAATAATTTTTCGCGTCTTTCTGCATACACAAGAAAGACGCACACACACACACACACACACACACACACACACACACACACACACACACACACACACACACACACACACACGCACACACACACACACGCATACGGATGCGCTAAACAAAGTTGTTGGTCTGGCCACTTCCGCCATCCATGGCACAAGATGGAAGCATGGGACGAAGCAGTACTGCATTATTGCGACCCTGGACGTAAAGAATGCCTTCAATACAGCTAGTTGGGATATGATACTGAATGCGCTGTCACAATATAATATCCCTAAATATCTTAAAGAAACAATAAAGAGTTACTTCAGAGGAAGAACACTGGTATACAATACGAGTGAGGGTCCCCAAACTCATACAGTGTCAGCTGGAGTACCCCAAGGCTCAGTGCTGGGGCCTCTCCTATGGAATATCATGTACGACGGCGTACTACGCTTGGAACTACCAGCAGGTGCGCACACCATTGGCTTTGCTGATGATGTAGCTGTCGTAGCCATAGGAAAGGAACTCAAAGATACAGAGGATATGTGCAGCGAAAGTATCAATCGCATACGATGCTGGTTGACTGGAGCTGGGCTCGAGCTAGCGGCACACAAAACTGAAGTTGTCCTAGTCAGCAGTCGCAAAAGAGTGGAAACTGCCAATATAAAGATCGGCAGTGTTACAATTGCGTCAAAGAGGGCGATAAAGTATCTTGGTGTCATGATAGACACAAGATTAACTTTCCGCGAGCACTTAGAGTATGTGCATAAAAAGGCAGCTGATTCTTGTAGAGCTCTCTCGAGAATTATGCTTAACACGCGGGGACCTAAACAGCAACGACGTCTCCTTCTAATGAGCGTCATTAGGTCCGTCATCCTCTATGCTGCGCCAATATGGGCACGAGCGATGGCAACGCCGAGCTACAGCCGGGGTATTTGCGCGATCTACAGACTGAGTGCAATCAGAGTCAGCTGCGCTTTCAGGACTATCTATGATGACGCGGCGCTCGTCATAGCCGGTATGGTGCCACTGGAGTATTTGGTCGCCGAAGCCGTGGAGCGGAATTCGCACGGTCCTACGCAACTCAACGCTGTCAGGGCGAACAGCATCGCACGATGGCAAAGAAGGTGGAATAGCTCAGCTAAAGGGCGGTGGACGCACAAGCTCATCCCGGAGCTTGAACCATAGGTTAACCGCAAACATGGCGAGGTTAACTTCTACCTTACGCAGATTCTCTCGGGTCATGGATGCTTTCGGAGCTATTTGAAGCGCTTTGGCCACGAGGAATCTGACGAGTGCCCCTGGTGCGAGCGAGGGCATGTGGAAGACGCCAACCACATTCTTTTCGAATGTGGACGGTTCCTGGAGGAGAGGCGTCGTCTGGAAGAGGCAGTGGGCCGCTCCATCAGAGCGGACAACTTAGTAAACGCCATGCTGGAATCGGAGGAAGCTTGGGAACTAACAAGCACCTTCGCGACCACGGTGATGATGGAGCTCCGCAGAGTCGAGAGACTGAGAAGACGAGCTGTCCCAGGCTAAGGTAGCGCATAGTGCTTGCGAAGCAATGCTTTACGGCCGTCCCGCAAGCACCGCGCGCTATCCTAGCCACCACGCAACTTGCAACTTGTATTAAGATTGTCAATAAAGGAATATAAAAAACACACTCGCATACACCCACACACACACATATATACACACACATACACAAACATTTACTCACACAAGCACCCACGCTTAAACACGCATGGGCTGCAGTGAGCGCTTACTATGAGAACTTAATTGTTTAATAATTCTTTTGTAGACATACGATCTTCATGAAACTTAGATTATGATTATAATACGGATATACATGTAATTGAAATACGACTTTTATAAATGTGATGGTGAGAAGGTATATAGGGGTGGGGGGCAATTTCCACAAAAACCGAAATTGTATAAAATGCATATAAGTCTACATTAAAAATTTGGATTCTAGCATTAAAGGTGTAGGAGATATAAAATTATTACTAGTTTTCGATATTGATTTTAATCGATAACAAAATAACGGGACAATTTATCGATATTTAAAGCAAAACTCGATATGCGCGTGCTATACACGGACCTAGGGAAAAAAATTTTAAGTCTCTAACTCTTATATCTTCTGAGATCGACGCGTTCAAACATACGGACTTACGGACAGACGGATGGACAGAGCTAAATCTCAGCTTGTCGCCCTGATCAAGAATATATATACTTTAACAAAACAATTATACCCTGATTTCCCATTTTCAATGGGTTCAGACGTACAGACAAACATGGCTAAATCGACTCAACTCGTCGTCCTGATCAAAAATATATATACTTTAATATATATAATATTTTTTCAAATCTCCATCTGTAACAGTATTCAAAGTCCGATTCAAAAATTAATTCAAATTATCGACTATAATCAATAAAAATTAATGAGATGGATTATCGATCAATTATGATAAACTTGTACTGTACTGTGTTTGGTGTTAAGTCCGTAAAAGTTAATTTATTTCACTTATGTATATTTCATACATTTATTTAAGAAGGACTAAAGCTAATTAAAACAATTGAATAGCTCAATAATAATAAGCAATAATAAGCAAAATCTACGCATTAAAATGTGTTCCACATTGTCTTAACGGGGCCACCGTGGCTTCGTTTACGCCACATCACTTGTCTAACATATCAAATTTGTAGCGACGCATATCCGGCGCCTCAGCTTGTCAACTGCGAGCTGTGTGAAAACTTTTGGCGGCGCTTGTACTTTTGCAAAGAACTTTAATTTCTGCATTACCAGCGTCGCCGCAGCGAGAATGGGGCTTGCGCTTGGGAGGGGCGAGTGCATCCGAGACACATGAAAAGTTTTCCATATAAACTTACGCTTAACAACGCGCCCTGACTTGAGCGAGGAGGCTGGAGGCTGGTTAGGGCGGTGGTTGTAAAGCGGTTGTTGCAAGGAAATAGTTACGCCGTGACAAACTTTGAGGCCGTGGCATCTTATGCCGGGCGTCTGCCTAACATCCGTTGATATCTACATTTACAGCACACCGTAAACTTGGCCGGAATGCGGCTCCAGCTGCGCCGGACCTGAAAGGATGGATACATTCAGCTAGCATGCTTCGGCTCGGGGCACTCTCGAAGACATGAAATTTAAGTTGCGTCAAGTTTAATTGCAACGGATGTTGGGCGTGTAAATTATTTTGTTTCGCCTGCCTCATTTTGTCTGCTAATGAGCAACTTATTAAAACTTTTCGCCCTGCCAGCTGCAAGCGAATTTGAATGCCGGACTCGGGGTTCAACACCGTCTGATTTGACTTGGCACTCGCTTTCAGGGCGTGGTACAGTGCGTGAGGCGCATAAATAAATTCGAATAGCTATGCCAATTGAAAAGAAATCCACTGATAAGTTTACTACCAGGCAAAAACTCATTTACAGTTGGCGAGCGAGCTCAAAGAACAACAACAACAAACGGCACAGAAAGAGGAAGCAATGAAGAAAACTTCAATTTCTGCTGCACTTCCGTAAAAGCAAGAAAGGGGAAAATTAAATTCTATGAAATGAGAAGACAGCAAATCGAATGAAGGACCATGAGTTGGCTTAGCTTAGATTTGGCTTAGATTTAACTAGAGCAATTATATATATTTTAATTACGGCTAACATATCGAAAATGTATTGAATTAATTCGGAAATCAAATTGATTTGATGTACGATTGCAGTCAGTAGATAGAAATTTGGTAGACCATCTATAATCTGATATTCTGTAGAATACCTGGAGCTTAAAAAAAATACTTTTAAATTCTATTATAAAGAATGTAAATCAATACAATTACAAATCTAAAACAGAGAACGTTGCAGCAGGGCGTTACTGACTGCGGAATATTCATTCACATTAGAACTGGGGATCCATCGATGGTAGCACCACTCGATGGATATTGCAGCTAGGGCTTAAAAACTATCGATGTTTTCACATTCGATAGTGAAAACAATCGATAGTAAAACGATTCATGGTGAAAACTATCGAATGTGAAAACCGTCTATACTATCGATAGTACTATCGAAAATTTAAAATAATTACAATTTTTTCTTAAAGTCTGCATTTACAGAACGGTACTAAAAAATGTTTCTGACTTCATTCACAGCTATTATTTATAACTGTTATATATATAGATATAAAACAAAGTCGGGTTTGTTCAAACACTTATAACTCGAGATCTGCTGGATCGATTTTCATGGTTTTTGATTTGTTGGATTTGTCTCCGCCCCGAATAGCAGAATATATCTTAAAAATACTGAAAAATTGACGAATACTCGAAAAAATAATAAAGTTTTAAACATTCTTTTAAAATTGTTTAAGCTTCGCGAATAAAAATCAAAATTGTTTATAATGTTTTAAAAGTCAATTTGTAACTTTTCCAAGGAAACAAAGAATTTCGTGCAAACAAAAATTAGAAAGAAAAAAAAAAGAAATAACTTCAACATGATATCTATAGTTAGGAGAATCACTTGTGCTTAAATGAAAACAACTTCATTTTGATGTTAACAAGACTCACTTATTGTGTAAGAAAAAAAAAATACAATAACTTCATTTTGATAACTTAACCTGGTGGATACTGACAGAATATGTCAAATATAAGTCAATTGATCAATAAGCCATTGATTTTTGTTCATAAATACCAAAGTGTTGACTATAATTGACTTTTAACTCGACCTTCGCACAGCGGGGCTTTTGCTCATTTCGCGTAGTAATCGACAGAGAATTCCTCCAGCTATAAATAGGCTAACGCACAAGGTGGTGCGTTAACAGAGTGCTTCACAGTTTAACCTCAAAAAAATTTACTTTTGTCCTAAAATGCATGCTTTTAAATGAAAAACTAAAACCTTTTTTGTTGTCCTTTTTTAGTGCACTTTGTGCGTTATGCCGATTTTGGGTTAGTTTTTCGCTGTAGAAGCCCAAAGGGGCACCTAGAGGCACTAAAAGTTTTATTGATATTAAAGAGGACATATTCTCAAGAGATATAGACTACATTAGGTAAAAAAAAACTACAAAATTTAGAGGTTTAATAAATTTAAACTAGCTCTTCAATGAATAGTCGTATTAACATAATTTTTTATTCATTGGAATACTATTAGACCTGGAGACTTCAGATTTACTGTGCAATTTACAGATTTTGGATACCACTCCACTTTCGCCCAATTGCATTTCAAGTACTTGTGTTTTGGAATGCACATACATTCGAACATTTCAATTGTGTTTTGAAAGTTTCATTAAGATCGTACGTCTAGAATACAAATTATTCAACAAATAAATTCGTATAATATTGCCCACATTGCAGCGCAGACCAAGCGCAGTTGCTGCTTACTGCGCAGTTAGCAGAGCGCGTTGTTATACGTGCCTCTGGATGCATGTGTATATGTATGTGTATGTGTATGTGTATGTGTATGTGTATGTGTATGTGTATGTGTATGTGTATGTGTATGTGTATGTGTATGTTATGTGTATGTGTATGTGTATGTGTATGTGTATGTGTATGTGTATGTGTATGTGTATGTGTATGTGTATGTGTATGTGTATGTGTATGTGTATGTGTATGTGTATGTGTATGTGTATGTGTATGTGTATGTGTATGTGTATGTGTATGTGTATGTGTATGTGTATGTGTATGTGTATGTGTATGTGTATGTGTATGTGTATGTGTATGTGTATGTGTATGTGTATGTGTATGTGTATGTGTATGTGTATGTGTATGTGTATGTGTATGTGTATGTGTATGTGTATGTGTATGTGTATGTGTATGTGTATGTGTATGTGTATGTGTATGTGTATGTGTATGTGTATGTATGTGTGAATAGAAGAAGTGCAGAATGATTAGAATATCAGTTTGGTGGGTTCAGGGTATCTCCTAGTCGAGTAATCTGGACTAGAGCCCTCTTACTTGTTTTGTATTCTATTAGTAACATTCCATTCTTTAAATCGTAGCCAACACTGCAAAAATTGGTGCAATATTTTTCCGAAAATTCAATTGACAAATGGAACATTTTTCACAAAAACTTGCTGATTTTTACAACTTTACCACTTTTCCAAATTTTTAAGAGCTATAACTTCAAATCTTTCCATTGACATTGTGTATTATGTACCTAACTTTTTATACTCATTCACGAAAGTATATTGGTTCTGTGCAATGTCCATCTTGCTGTCTGTCCGTATGAACGCAATCTATTTCGGCGCAATTGAAGCGATACTCGTGTATATCTCCGATTTATAAAGTGTTAAAATTTTCCCGATCCGCCTACTAGGGGAGTAGCAAATCGGAAAATGCATTTTCCGATATGCCACAAATCATATTAGTTGAAGAACTAGAAAACTGAAATTTGGAATGTGGATTCGCATCGACCACCCAAGATCACGAGCTATGGCGGATATATATACGCCCATTGGGGGCGTGGCAAATCGGATCAAACTGAATCTCCAAGAGTTTTACAGCTAGAACGCTGAAATTTTGCACGGAAGCTAATGTTATGATTTTATAACGAGCTAACGGTAACGGTAACGGTAACTTAACTGCAAAATTTGAATGCTTTGGGTCCAAAAATGTGAAAATTACAGCGTATTTTTCGATATGCCATGCCCCTAAAGAGGCTTAAAAATTATTTTTGGGTCATCGATACATATATCCATCGAAGCTTTCTGGTCTTGGGTGGTCAGCCCCAAAGCTTGAATTTAAAAAATCACTATATCTTCACGTCCGATTTGCCACGCCTCTAATTGGCGTAGACATATAATTAGGCTCATTAGACTTTATAGAAGCATCACATTAGCTTACGTGTAATCATTCAGTGTGGACAATATTATAAGAATTTACTTCTAAAATAATTTCTCTTGTAGTCAAATGATCCTGATGAAACTTTCAGAACATTATCATAAGGTTGAAATGTCTCTAGTTCTGTAAATTACAAAATCTTCGTATTCATCAATTGTATATATACAGTAAATCTGAAGTCTTTGGGTCTAAAAGTAATCAAATTAGGCTGAAAAAACAAAATCAATTTTTCGGTTATTCTCGATAAAAGCTTATCGGATGAGTTATCGAAAAAAAAAAAACGGACGGACGGACGGGCGGACAGACGGACAGGGCTATATCGACTCAGTTCGTCGCCCTGATCTAGAATGTATATACTTTAAGCGGTCTGCGATGTAAATACTCTGCCTGTTAAATACTTTTCACAAAACCATTATACTCTGATTTCCCTATTTCAATGGGTACAGGGTATAATAATAAATTATATTTTTTGATAGTGCAGGAGGCTTTTATTTAATAACTATATATATATATATATAAGAAAATATTATATATTGATCTTATCTGAATCAATTGGCAAGTTGGAATAGTTATTCGATAATAGGGTATATACGCGCTGTAATGACTTGCTAATGGCTAATGGAACAGCGAATACGGGATGTCTTCTAGCAACTTCGTATGCGACAGCCTGTGCATCGAGTGCTCAGACAATCATGATAAAGCTTTGATTATCGGGCTTACGCCGGATTTGGCCGAGCACTGTAGCATACTTATGAGAGCTGCTAATTACCTTCGAGTGCTCAAAACATATACATGGGTAGAGTGAGAAATGTTGGCTAAGTAATAATCCAACTGACAGACTGAGTGACTGTTAAAGTGTTGAAGTGTGTGCGACAGCAGTTAATTAATTAATGTCAGCAGTCATCGAACGAAATGAGAAAAGTTTTCCACTGCCTCGAGAACTTGGAAGTTACTTAAACATTTGTTAAGTCAGAGCGAGGCGTGCGATATTTGTCAATGAACTCATTAAGCAAATTAATAGACAAAGTTGCCAGCTGAGCACTGACAATGCAATGCGGTTCGACGATTCTGTTGCCGTTGCTGATGCTATTGTCAGTGAGTGGCTGTGTGCATGGGTGTGAAAATTTATTTGCTCTGCTGCTGTATGGCAATAAAATGGCAACGCAATAAAACCAAAGTCAACAAACAATTGCGTGCCACGCAGAAATCGATTATGGACGCCTCAAGGCAGGAGCTACTTTAGTGCGCTGCCGCCCAAAGAGCGCCCCAGTCACAAACACAAACACAATCACAGCCACAAGCCACGCTTTCGATTTTGCCATTGCCAATGGTCTTGGCCACCTGATGCCCCGGCGCTAAAATTGCCAACGCTGCACTATGGGGAATTTTGCCGTTTTTCGGGTATTTAGTCATTTTTGCGAAGTATGAAAATTTAGAATTTTTTTATGTTAACATCTTAATAAAACTCCAAACTTTAAGGTACTGTACTCAAAATGTTGAATGACAGTCCACTGTTAAGCCTAACAGCTGTTAAAGTCAGCTGTTATCTTCGAAAAGCATTTGCCTTCAGCTTACAATTTGTGGTAGCCGATTTTCAAATCATCGTTATTCAATGACCAGACATTATTTTTGAGAAATTTAAAAAGGATATGAATTTTTAGGGCTTCTACTATGCGTTGGCTTAAAAACCAATTGATGTTTGAACTTATTTTATTCATTTATTGTATAAATAGCAAATGTTGTCAAATTTCATTTCTTGTAAATAAAATTAAACTTTGCAAAGACATATAAAACAGCCACCAGGGCGCACAAGTATAATTCCAATTGCATGTTATAGAGTAATTAATTGGGATCTTAATGCCTTTGTCTCAATGTGCACTTTTGCGCACAACCAGCGCAAATCAATTTTTAGCAGGTGACTATGAGCTGAGCTGTGTGATATTTGGCTCAATGAAAAAGGCAACTATAACCAAGAAATAGTAATTTAGATTTTTTTTAAGGCGAAACTAAATAAGACTAATATTGATTCAACTTATTAATGATATTAAAAAAGCAAAAGCCGCTTTTTTGCCAAAATATAAATGCCAAATGGAAGAAATGCAGCAGGAACAAAAACTAGCTGAGAACTATGACAGCAAATGTTTATAAAATAATTGTTCATTTGAGGCAAATTATGGAAAATACTGTTCATCCTGTAGGCATTTTTGGCAAGGCAGCTTTTAATTTGCACAACCAGGTCTATAAATCAGACTAATTTCATCACGCATAGAAGGATAGCAGAATCCATAATTTCGCTGATGGTTGATAGAGCAATGGATACATCTGATCAGATTATTTCTTCAGCAAACCTTTAGAAACGAGTTTCAAAGCATAAAGGTCTAATGAAGTTGTACGTCTTGTATTATGTAAAGTTGAAGGCACAATTAAATCAGTTGAAGAACCCAAATTTTTTCAGCGGATCAATATTTCTGGCTGATCTGGAACTCGAAACTGAAGAAAACTAATATCGATTTTATGAAAGTTCGACTGTTATTATTTTATTACTATTACTTTAAAGTATTACTATTATTTTAAAGTATAAACAAGCAAAATTCTTAAAAAAAATAAATTTTTTAATACAAAATTTTAATTAATTTTTTTTTTGGGTGGGCGGTGACACGCCCATTTTTCTAAAATATATTTCTGATGGTATACATATTAATAATACAAAAACCGGATCAAAAAATCTGGCTTAGTTTTCAAGTTATTAATTAATACCCGATAATTTGGATTTTTCCCCATAGTGCGCTGCAGTTGGCAAACCAAAGCGGAAGTGATTTCCACGTATTTGTATGAGTGCTGTCGATGTATGTGTGTTTTCGTGGGGGTGGGGGGATTTTATGACCCTTGATAGTCGCTAGCGATTTGTTGCGTTGCATTTTCAATTTCGCAGCATGCACGTTCGCAACTTTGAATAATGCAATCGCAGAGCGGGCCCCAACTGCAGCGCGCACATGAACCGAGCCCGAACTCCAACCCCAGATTTAACTGGCTTTGACTGCGCATTTTGGCAGCTTATTAAGGCCATCCTTCTGCTGTTGCCGCTGCTGCCCGTAACCAGTAAGTCTTATTTTTATACCCTGAACCCATTTTCAATGGGAAATCAGGGTATAATAGTTTTTTTGAAATGTGTGTAACAGGCAAAAGGAGGCGTGGCAGACCCCATAAAGTATATATTTTTGATCAGCACGACGAGCTCAATTGATATAGCCCTGTCCGTCTGTCCGTCCGTCCGTATGAGTGCGTCGATCTCAGAAGTTATAAGAGCTAGGGAGCTGAAATGGCATGCATACTCGTGTGTACCATACGCAGTACAAGTTTATCATATTTTTTCGATAACTCATCCGATAACTTTTTATCGAGAATAATCGAAAAATCGGCTTTGTTCTTTCAGCCTGATTTGAAAATTTTTAGATCTGTAGAATTCAAATTTGTGTTTCATATAAAATTATTGGATACAAAGATTTTTTAATTTACAGGTTTTGGATACCACGCCTTTTCGCCTTTACCATATATTTACGCTCTGAAAGTTTCATTAAAATTGTATGTCTACAAAAGAAATTATTTAACAAAGAAATTCCCATAATATTGCCCACACTCCAGCGCAGTCGCTGCTAACTGTGCAGTCAACAGAGCGCGTGATTATACGTGCGTGTGTATGCATGTGTGCATAAAAGAAGTGCAGTATGAGTAGAATATCAGCTTTGAGATTTCAGGGTATCTCCTAGTTAAGCAGTCTCGACTAGAGCTTTCTTTTCTTTTTGATAATTTTCAAACATGAGCGCGCAGTTCGAGTGCAGTAGCATTTGGCATGTGGGACAGCTTGACGTATATGTATGTGGCACGTGCGCTTCTATATGTTACCCACTGTGTATGTGTGTGCGCGTGTGTGTGCTAGTAAGTGCCCAATCTGCGGCTGACGATTGCAATTTTGTGTACATTGCCTTAAAGTTTGGAGTTTTATTAAAATGGTAAAAAAATAATACATTTTAATACTGCGAAAAAACGACTAAATATAAAAAAAAAACGCCAAAATTTCCCATAGTGGAATAATGCGCCATACACACAAGCGCACTCACATACATATGCGACTGCAATCACAAGCATTCGCCCCTATGAAACGTACCAAAAACGAGGGCAGCAACTACAATAATAAAGCATACAAGCCTATTAATTTTTTAAATCAAAAGAGACTTCGAATGGCACTTGAGCACAAATACGGAATAATTTCACGAGTTACGGTCCGAAACAACTGGAACGATCCGAGAGAATCGTTTTTACTTTATCAAATCATTCCAGTTTACGATTAATTTAAAATACGTAGATGTCTCAAAGTAGATAACAAAAGGCAAAACTAGAGGTCAACATATATTATATATATATATATATATATATATATATTTTTTTTTTTTTTTTTGTTTTGTACAATATAATCCCCCTGAACTCATTTTCAATGGGAAATCGGGGTATAATGGTTTTATTGAAATGTATGTAACAGGCAGAAGGAGGCGTGGAAGACCACTCCACCACAAAGTATATATATTCTTAATCAGGTCGACGAGCTGAGTCGATTTAGCCATGTCCGTCTGTCCGTCTGTCCGTATGAAGGGTTTTCTAAAGCAAACACGTAAGAACGTTGTAGTCGGCCGTTACCTCAGTAGTCGGTACTCATTCACACCCCATCAGCAATTTAGTATCTAAGTTTAGTTCTAATACCGATTTGCCTTACTTCTGGTCAGTTGTTAGAACGAGCTAACGCTAACCCAACTGCAAAATTTGAATGCTAACGCTGCAAAAATGTTAAAATTTCAGGGTGTTTTTCGGCATGCCACGTCCCTAAAGAGGCGTAAAAATTATTATTGGGTCATCGATAGAAGAGGTTACTTGTAACTTAACTATTTATTTATTTATTCAATTCGAGCTTCAGCTTTCAGCTTCCGGCTAATATACTTTAGGTTATATAATCTTTTGCAGTTTGCCACGCCCCCTGTGGGCGGTATATCTTTCGAAGCTTTTTGGGTGGTCAGCGCGAGTATATATACAAAATTTGAGGTCTCTAGCATCAATACTGTCCAAAATATAGCAAAATTTAAAAAAAACACTATATCTTCAGGTCCAATTTGCCACACCCCTAATGGGCGTAGACATATATTATTGTTAGTAGTCTTTATATAATTATAGCATTAGCTTACGTGCGAAATTTCAGCGTTCTAGCTGTAATACTCTTGGAGATACAGTTTCATCCGATTTGCCACGTCCCCAATGGGCGTAGATATATCCGCCATAGCTCGTGACCGTGGGTGGTCGATGCGGATTTACATTCCAAACTTCAGCTTTCTAGCTCTTCAACTAATATGATATCTGAGGCATCGAATATCGATATTCAAGTCTCTAGCTTCAATCACTAACCAGAGAGCTCTCTGGTTAGTGCTTATATGAAGGACAGCACCTGCAGCATTTTATAATTAGCAAAAATATTTGAGATGAAACACCGGAAACACAGGAAATACATCGAAATCTATATTAAAATTTAAACTCTGGCCCTAATTGCAAGCTAATGAGGGGACCGAAATGTATGGACCTTTTACGTATTAACAAATTTTTTAATGGCTATTGCGATTTTTTATTTTTCTATGTTATCAGTTCTAATCGCATTTTTATGTCATAGCATTTATGTTACTTAAATATAATTTAATCGATTTCTTGTTCAATTATTGCAGTCACTGTGCATATTATTTTTAATTTTGTTTTAACAATGGAGTGACCGCAAAAGTTCTTGATATTGTTGCTGTGGTATGTGGCACATGGTACATGGCGCATGGTACATGTCACATGCCACATGCCACATGCCACATGCCACATGCCACATGCCGCACATAGTGGCTTTATCTCAATGCCAGCTCATAAATAAAATGTGTTAGTTATTTTATCATCAACTGGCAGCGATTTTGCATCGCGGTTACTGCGGCCGCAGCAACAATTTTATTATTAATTTGAAGCTGTGAGCTTTTCCCTGTTTAACTGGGTGCATGCCTAATAAGCAAATGCAGCTGACTAGACGACGCTAATCAAATACGGAATTAACCGCACAATGGAGCGACAGTCAGCATCACCACGGTGAAGTGTGTCGCGGAAGCGGGAGAGCAAAGATAAAAAATCTCTGGAATTCAAAAGAATGCTTTCATTTTGTCTACTTTTCTTTAGATATGAATTGAAATAAAGCAACAAAGCGTAAAAGAGAAATGGAAGCTTGAGCTGGCCCCAAAAACCCCACAGCCAACGGTGAACTCGCATTTACCACCAGCAATGACTATAGCAGCGAATGCAGTAGCAATAGCAGCAGCAACAGAAGCATGAGCAGGAGCAGGAGCAGCTGCTTTTGAAATTGAAGTGGCTGCAGTGCAGCTGCAGGCGCTCGGCTTCTGGGAACTGCGATGCGTTAAGTTCCTGACTTTAAAATAATATACCCTTGTGTTTTTTTTTGTATGCTTTATTTGGTGTGCATGGCAGGTAAATTGTTTAAAATTAATGCGGTGCAGACAACGGTTAAAAATGCATGCATAATTTCCTCCTTTATTTTTTTTATTTAACTTAATTTTTTATGCTCTTAACGCATTTAACTAGCAAACGGCACACGGAACACAATGCGAATTCACTTGCCATGGCCATGGCACATTAATCCCAGATAAAAACCCACTTGACTATTAATGAAAATTAAACGATTTTCGAGTGGCCGCAGTTAAGAGAATATTATGGAAAATTAAATCGCGGGCACATGCAAATGAGACGGCAGCAAATACTCATTAATACATAATCAGCGTTGTAAAGAATTGATAGATCGTACGACTCAACATACCATAAAACATTATATATACATATATATATATTTTATATAAATATTATATTTTATATAAATATAACTAAATATAAAGCCAGATGAGTAATTGTACACGTGGTCCACAGCATAAGTCATAATAAATACATGAGATACGAGAAACCGTTGATTGAGTCCAGCAAGGCAATTTAGGGCGATTTTTATATCATTAGCTGTTTTTATACCACAGCTATCAAGAGCTCAGGCAGATAATTGAAATGTATTTTATTTATTTGAAAACCAAGCATGAACAGTCTAATATCTAGGCACCACTGTTCACCATGAACATACACATAGTGAAAAATAGTTTTGCGATAGAGAAAATAGATGAGGATTAACAAATGGGGACTTTAAAAATACGCAAATGAACGCTGACCTTGCAACCTCATCTTTAGATTGAGAATTGAAATGAGTAGACCAATGCTGATCCTTACCAAATGAGCATCATTATTACGCTTTTTTGACCTTCAAGCCTGGGGCTAACAGATTCCTCATGCAACGGTTTATCAAGTTGGAGATTATTTATATTAATATTCTTTCATAATTTTCGCTTTGACCTGCTTCGCCTAAAATTCGCGATCTCGCATCTCGTCTTCTGCTAACAATATTCTCATTTTATTATCGATGGCATTTTTTATTACTATCGATACCTAGCTATAAGTATATTGATATTTAGCCATATCCTTGAAACGAATTTAATATCAACTATTGCTGAATCGCATTATTACATTCAAACATTTCACACAACTTTTTTAACCAATCCTTCGGGTAGAGCAGAACGAATGCCCCATGGAAATATCCATACAACTAATGACTGGCACTTAGTGGCGGACATAAATTTCGTTTAGTTGCTAGTTAAACAATGACCCAAGGCTACTGTAGTTGCTGCGGATGCAAATGTGGGGCAGTTTGCACATTTTAATTACGATTTTCAATTACGGCAGAGATAGCAGCGATACACAAAACCAATTTGCAATTGGTGCTGGCTAAAATCTCACTCGATTTCTCTTTGCTTTGCATTCGCACACAGATATTGCTGTATCCGGAGGAGGGCTGGGCGCGCACCGCCTCATCCAGTTACTGGACCATCACGCCCTGCTGGTGGCAGCCGAACCGTTGTCGCATTGTAGAGTGCGCTGGCACGCAGCGGCAGGCGACCAAGGCCAGGATGCTGCCCATGGACCAGCAGGGCTCTCTGCTGATTGCCGGACACTTTCGCAGGCCGTCAATAACAGCGACAAGCGGTGCTGCAACAGTCGCAACAATGACAGCAACAACAACGCCACCAACAACGGCTGGAGGGACAACAGCAGCCGCAACGGCAGCGGCAGCAGTCGGAGCAGCAGCAGAAGCCATATCTCGAGGAGGAGGAGGAAGAGGAGGAGGAGCCGCTACTGCTAGCCCAAATAGTAGTTCGCAGTCAAAGTCGAAGTCACAGTTGGCATACAATGATGAGTTCAAGCTGTATCTGACATCGAACATATCGATGGAGGACTACAACATGGGCTACTGTCTAACTGGATTCGTCGAGCGTCGCTGCCAGCTGACAAACACCTTTCAAATGACGCACTTTGCTGTTATCAAGCGGCAATGGCCGCCACCGCCGTCCAAGCTCACCAACTCATAGGCATCCTGGCATCCAGGCCCCCAGTGATCCCTCTAGCCACGCCCACTTAGTACGTAGCAACATTGTTGAGTATACACTGTGCATACTCTCTATTCTCTAACCTAGCCATTAAGTAGTGAAATTTCGCAATGCTGTGGCCAACGTGATAGCAGAAAAAATGCAATACGAAAAGTGCAGCATACTTTTCAGCGCTGCGTAAAAATATTGAACTTGTAGAAACCGCAAGCGCTGGGCACTTTGTCGCCACATTTTTTATTTTTGCTATAACAATTTCTATATGTGTACTAGTGCGTAATTTGTAATTTTAACTAAATGCTCTAAACGTGCTTAATTCGTGTGCTTTCGATGTTGTGCAAACAACGAAACTGAACAAAACAAAAAACAAAACTTTAAAACATTAAGCAGTGTAACATAAAATCAAAATATTCAAAAGCAGTATGCTTCGGTACACCGAAGACGGAATACCCTTGCAGGAATTTCATTTTATTACATTTATCGCGAATCTTGGTCATGTCGAAAGGACCAATGCAAGGGTAGAACTAAAGCCGAAAACAAATAACTGCAAAATACAAATACTAGCTGCTTTTAAAAGCTAAAATACAACTAAACCGCTTTGCCGGCCAACGCACACGCACAAATACACACACATTGCATTGCACACTCACTCACACACACTTACAAACACACATTCCATTAAAGCCAGGGCAGCTACTTAATGCTTAAAAAGTGCAACAAATTGAAACTTGTGCTTGTCGAAGCATATGATTGTGTGCCAAGTAGAGTTTGTGTGTGTGAGTGCATGAGCTTTTTTGTGTAAGTATTTGTGATTGTATGTCCATGTTTCTCTCAACTACGTAAACCACCATGTTCAAGCGTATTGCCTTTAAGCTTAAAATATGCGCAGCTTAACAAACAAATTTTTCTGTTATTTTCATTATCATCATCAATTAATACCGGCATCACATGGCATTAAGGCCAACACAGTTTTTCGGTTCACACTTTATTTGAAATACGAAATTTCATTGTAACCATTTTAGATCTATTTTTAAGGCTTATTTAATGCTCATTAATTGAATTAAAATTTCATGTAACAGGAAATATTCATAAACAATTAAATACAAATTTTAATTTATATTTACTTTTAGATTTCCTAGCATACATACTATGTTTTTATATTTGAAACATTTCTGATTCCACGAAAAAGTGCTATTGGTCTCTAGCTCTTTACTCCACGTTATACTCTACTCAAGACAAATCTGTCAAAATTTTCACAAACACACACTCTCACATACTCTATTTCTGTCTCTATCTCTCTCACTTTTTGAGCATAAACCGCAACGTATATCAACAATTCGTCCAATAATTGGAGTCTTTCGGCGCAACAAATGGCGCTCACGCCAAACAAGGCCGAAACTCCAATTGCCAAAACCCTAAGTGTTAAAAACAAATGGTAAAAGAAAAACGTAAACCAAAGCTATTTAAGACAAAAATAAAGCTACAGCTAGGCTAAGTGCTAGACATTAATAAGAACTTTGATGAACAAAATAACAAAAATATTTACAAGATAGATTATATATATGATATATACCTATATAAGCTATTAATATGATTAACTATTTATGTGTGTGTAGGCTTGAAGTGAACTCAAAGTTTTTGCCATACTTGTATCGGTGTGTTTAGATATATATACCATATATATGTATATATGCTAGGAACTCAATCACTAACATTTTTTGCTGTTGGGCATTGCTCGCTTTTAGGCGCTTTTACACGCAGATGAAACCAAAGAGAAAAACAAATCCAAATCAAAAATATATATATATACATATATATGAAAAAATACACATTTATTTATACAAATATTATTATACAAGGCCTATAATAAAAGCGCTATCATTTGCTCTTACCCACAGCCTGTCCCAGTAATTGATATTCAAGTATCAGGTACCTGCAAAGAAACACAAATAAATTATATTAATAAATGTGAAACAAATTGCCAAAAACGGAAAATAGAATGCAAATATTTGAACAGTCCCAAGTCCAAAAATTTAACCACGTAGCACCTATACAACTAATTATTATTTTTCTAAATATACAGAATCAAAATGTTTTCTATTATACAACTCCCATGGTACATACACACATACAGGCACACGCGTGCAATTTAATGTTGTTGATGTCTATGTGTCTAGGTGAATGCGTCTTGGTGTGTAGCATATTTATCAGCGCTTATCTTAGGGCCGTACTTCAAACTTAAATAATGAACTAAAAAGAGAAAAACATCAAAGAATAAACATAGAAAATACAAGAAAATATAAAATCATTCGTGGAGGACACGCACTGAGCTTCTTTCTAGCGAACGGTAGAGTAAATATAAATAGTTTCCAACTAGAATCATTTTAAAAAAGCAAGCAGAACAAGTCAAGCATGTGCGCTGCGTAGAGGGGCATCAAATTACAATTAATTCATTAAATTAAGCTTGTATTAAATTAATTACATGAATGGAAATGGAAATGGAAATGTTTGTACAATTAGGAAGCATTTGGCGGCAATCGAAAATTACTGCAAATACAAACTAAAACTCGATTACTAAACTGAAATCAGAAAACAAATTTAATAGCAACCATTAAAAGAACAGAACAATTAAAAGTACTATAAAATGAACTAACAGGTAATACCCTGTAGCCAGACTTTGAAGTTTATTATTGACTCGGCCTTTGGGTTTTGTCGTTTCCTTTAATTCCATATATATATATCTCATTTATTTAATAATATTTAAAGAACTTGAAGTCATTATCAGAATCATAAAAAATCCAAGATATTCTGAAAATATTATAAGCATGAGCCTAATACTCAAAGTTTAGCAATAACCAAATAACCAAAATTTCGACATGTGTCCCTTTCTGGGACAGGGTATCACTTGGTAATAAAAAGTAAATGTAAGTATTTTCTAATGAAACGTTGTGTGCAGAAAAGCAAGTGAAGTAGCTGTGGCCCGGTGCAAAAGTAGAAAATTCGAAGAATGTATTATAATAATCAAAAGAAATCTAACTGCATAGAAAATAAAGCAAACATCAAAAACTAAGAAAATTTATGTTTTACTTCTACGAAAAACAAAATCCTTGAAATGTGAGTATAATGTATTATTTATTATATTAATAGCCCTTATTAAGAACGTAATCACTAATTATTTAAAAAGGAGAATTTTTGGTTTTCATATTATTGAATAGTTTTACTTTCTAACTCTGGGAAAAGTTCGGATAATTCCAAGCATATGGAAAAAGACTGGACATGGTTGCTCTTCTCAGCTTATACTCATTCACGAAAGTGAATTATTATACTCATTCACGAAAGTGAATTATTATACTCATTCACGAAAGTGAATTAGTATGTATATTGGTTAAGCAATGTCTGTCTTGCTGTCTGTCCGTATGAACGCAGTTTTTTCAGCACTATTGAAGCTAGACACTTGAAATTTGGAACACATACTCGTGTATATCTCCGATTTGAAAAGTGCTAAAATTTTTTCGACCCGCCCACTAGGGGCGTAGCAAATCAGAAAATGAATTTTCCGATATGACAGAAATCATATTGATAATTAGAAAGCTGAAATTTAGAATGTAGATCCGCACCGACCACACAAGATCACGAGCTATGGCGGATATATATACGCCCATTGGGGGCGTGGCAAATCGGATAAAACTGTATATCCAAGAGTTTTACAGCTAGAGCGCTGACATTTAGCACGTAAGCTAATGTAATGATTCTATAAAGTCTACTGACATTATATTATATATTAGGGGGTGGCAAATCGGACCTGAAGATATAGTGATTTTTTAAATCCTACTTTCCTTGGACACTATTGATGCCAGGGACCTAAAATTTTATATTTGTGGCAAGCCGCAAAAGTTTATATCTCCTAAAGTATAATAGCAAGCTAGATAATTAAGGTACTAGTAACTTCTTCTATTGATGACCCAAAAATAATTTTTACGCCTCTTTAGGGGCGGGGTATTTCAAAAAATACGCTTTAATTTGCACATTTTTTTTAGCGTAAGTACTCAAATTTTGCAGGTGAGGTACCGTTATCTCGTTCTAAGAACTGACCAAAAATCAGGTGTCTACGCCCAGTAGGGGCGTGAAAAATCTGAAAAACCTGTATATTCTACAGTATTAGAGCGAAACTTAACTACTAAATTGTTGATGGGATGAATGAATGAGTGTTCCGCAGTCGGTAACGCCCGACTGTAACGTTCTTAGTTGTTTAATTTGCCAGAGCTGCAACTTCATTTAACTATTCCTATTTTGTTTTCTTTTGCTCGTTTTTATTGCCGACATTTCAGCTGTTTTCTGATTTCGATATGTATATTAATTAAATTGATTTTATATGTGAGCCACGTTTTTTAGTTCGCTTCGCTATCTATCGCTCTCTCTTCCTCTCTGTCCCTCTCTGTCTTCACTGCTTTCAAGCTGAATACACTAACAAAGAGAAAAGCAAACCGAATTCGCATTTCAATTACAATTTCTATGGCAGCAGCGCTTTTCATAATTATATCTCCAATCGGAAAACTCGCAATTGCAGTTTTCATTGCCGCTGCCGCATGTGGAGCATCGCTTTGTTTGCATGGGAGCTATGTGGGATGCGCGTTTTTGTTTGATTTATTTGTTTCAATTTTTGCGCAATTATGTTTATATTTACATGCGATATATGTGATCGATCGGTCGGACTAGATATGTAACACAGTTTGAATTTCCCTCGTTTTTTATTAAATCAACATTATATTATTTTATTTTCCTTGCGTTGTGTGCTGAAACTGTTTGTCCTTTACAGAGACATGCTGCAAATTAAAGAGGTCTACCTGGGGACAACGCATTTCAATTAATATTCGTTTCATCTGAAAAACTATTTTTGATTTAATTTGTTATACCCTGAACCCACTGAAAATGGAAAATGAGGGTATAATGGTTCTGATAAATGTATGTATAAGGCAGAAGGAGGCCTGATAGACCCCACAAAGTATATATATTCTTAATAGGCGTGACGAGCTGAGTATATATACCACGGATATCGAGTTTTGCTTCGAAAATCGAAAAATGACCCCGTTATTTTGTTATCGATTGAAAACATTATCGAAAACCAGTAAAAGATGTAGACGACTTCCAACTATCCAGGAATCCTTATCAGGGCGTTTGGAGTACAAATAATAATCATAAACAAGATTTTAAGTCGTTCTGTAAATATTAATTTCGTAAGTAGAACGTAACAATATGTTTAAGAATTTCATTTTCAGAACATCTGTAAGAATTTGTATACCCTGCACCCATTTTCAATGGGAAATCAGGGTATAATGGTTTTGTTGAAATGTATGTAACAGGCAGAAGGAGGCGTGGCAGACCCCATAAAGTATATATATTCTTGATCAGGGCAACGAACTGAGTTGATTTAGCCCTGTACGCCTGTCTGTCCGTCTGTCCGTCCGTCCGTATGAGTGCGTTGATCTCAGAAGTTATAAGAGCTGAAATTTGCCATGCATACTCGTGTGTACCATACTCATCCGATAACTTTTTTATCGAGAAAAAATCCGAAAATTCATTTTTTTTTTTCAGCCCAATTTGAACACTTTTAGTCCTGGATACTTCAGATTTACTGTGTGTATACATATAATGAATACAAACATTTTGTAATTTACAGGTTTTGGATACAATGCCCACGTCGCCACCAATTCGTAAAAAGTACTAGAGACTTGTGCTTTGGGATGTACACACATTTTAGCAATATGATCCCCCTGAAACTTTCATATATATAGTCCATCTACAAGAGGAATTATTCAACTAATAAATTCTCATAATATTGCCCACACCGCAGTGCAGCCCAAGCGCAGCCGCTGCTTACTGCGCAGTCAGCAGAGCGCTTGATTATACATGCGTATGAATGCGTGTTTATGCATAGAAGAATTGCAGAATGAGTAGGAGGAGGGTATCTCCTAGTCGAGCTAGGTTGTATGATGCCGTCTCTAAGGTATTCATCTAACATTATCTGTAATTTTTCCTTTTCAGTGTATGATAACCTTCATCGTGAACGGCTAAACGGTTTTGTCTTCTCAATCCGAATGTTCATTTCACATTTGTTCTTAGGTTCCACTGGCTTTTCGGCATCTAGATATGCCTCTTTCAGCAATCTAATTAGCTTTTCTCGTATGTCATAACTGACATTTTCATAGTTTTTCACACATACGGATAGACAGACGAACGGACGGACAGACGGACAGGGTTAAATCGTCTCAGTTCATTGGCCTGATAGAAAATATATATACTTTGTGGGGTCTGCCATGCCTCCTTCTCCTTCTACATACATTTCAACAAAACCATTATACCCTGATTTCCTATTTTCAATGAGTTCAGGATATAAATAGGTTTGTCGAATATTTTTAAAATATCATATCAATATAATATTTTATATGCAACTATAAAAATATCGATATATCAATTTTTTTTGGATTTCTTAAAAACTTTTTTCCCATAATAAATTTATATTATTTATATGATAGAGACTGCTTAACTCCAGTATTTGGTACTCAAAACTATCATAGTGCTTGTTTTTTTCATATGCGACGCAGCATCCCATATGTCAGGTACTTGTTTTTATTACTGTAAGGCAAACATTATATTTAGATGTTCCATTTTTAAAGTCAAAATAATTCGTATTCACCATATTCAATTTTTATACTTTTCACTTAGTTCACTTATCCTTCCATTATATCAATAATTTCTCAAAAAAATATTCGAATTTCACAAAAAAAAAAAAAATATATATTCCGATATATATATTTTTATACAAAAAACATCAATATATTAATATTTTGATATATTTTCGGCAACCCTAATATAAATTAACTGGAGTTTTACTTCATATTAATTATTAATATATTGACAATTAGTGATCCAAGGCTCCAGATTCATAATTTGCGACAAACCTTACGAAATTCACATCGTATATATGTAATGTAATATTTAATAATTTTGCTTTGAGTGAAACGAGATACGCGTGAGTTCACGAAAGTGAATTATTATACTCATTCACGAAAGTGAATTAGTGTATTGGTTTTGTGCAATGTCCATCTTGCTGTCTGTCCGTCCGTCCGTCTGTCCGTATGAACGCAGTTTATTTCGGCGCTATTGAAGCTAGAGACTTGAAATTTGGAACACATACTCGTGTATATCTCCGATTTCGACCCGCCCACTAGGGGCGTAGCAAATCAGAAAATGAATTTTCCGATATGACAGAAATCATATTGATAATTAGAAAGCTGAAATTTAAAATGTAGATCCGCATCGACCACCCAAGATTACGAGCTATGGGACGCCCATTGGGGGCTTGGCAAATCGGATAAAACTGTATCTCCTAGAGTTTTAAAGAACGCTGAACGCTAAAATTTCGCACGTAGGCTAACGTTATGATTCTATAAGAAGTAAGAACGTTGCAATCGGGCGATACCGATAGCAGAAGACTCATTCACAGCCCAAACGCTGTCAACCAGAGTATATAGTGCAATTTTCAAGTCGAGTGCGCAGCAAAAATACGGCATGATGCCATTAAAATTGGAAAATCATCGATAGCTATTGCATTCAAATTACATACATATATAATTTATACAATTTGGATTTTTATTATATATTTATATCCATACATTGGCTTCAAGCTAACAGCAGATCAGCGCGATTTTCCTATGCACACACTCATCGTCTATTCTATGCGTACAGACAGAAACGCGCCTTTTCCCACATTCTTAGAATTTCGATTGATTTCTGGACTTTCTAGCCGTTACTGTAGTTTTGTCTGATGACGCTCTCTTATTAAGCTATTCTATTTTAGCAACTGATTGCTCGAGCAAAGCAGTGTCGCGGGTGCTAAGGGCGACGCAAGTAATGTTAGAGTAGGGGAGGTTCGAACCTTTACTGTGTTATTATTATTTTTTTTTTCATACATATTTCGTTTTTTATAAAATAGATATTTTATTGGGAAGGTGCGAGCTTGACTGAATGGCACTTAATACTTTTCATTTTCTTAGTAGAATAATTTTATAAGTTTAAATTTGTTTCTTCTCAAATAGCCCTCAAATGCATATACGCAAATGCATACATATGTATATATAATTATATATGTAAGCCTGCACGCATACCATCCAGCCTTATACAGGCGCTCATTTGTATGTGTGTATGTATGTACACATAAATGCGTGCTCTAGCATATTCTAAGAATCCCTTTGCGATTGATTTGTCTTTGCATTGTTTTTGGATTTCCAGCCGCTACACTGGCTTTTCTTTACTATGCGGCGTCATAACAATAATGTGATTTCGTTTTAACTATTTTTGATCGAAACGACGCGGTGGTGCTGTAGGCTGAAGCGCCGACGATCTTTAATTTAGCTATTTTGTCAAACATGCTGTTTGGGTTGGGTGCGAGTTCAAATCCCGCTGAAAATACTTTTTTGTAAATTGCAAATTTTTGTTATTTTAGCTTTTTTATATTTTATTAATTTTATAAAAATGTTTCCTGCTATCCATGCCTATTAAGCCTACTTATGTGTACATATACATAAATAGATGGCTGACGCATATATATGTATGTCGCAATTCGGGCACTGTAAATGCCGATTGCCACGCCCCTAGTGGCCGTAGACTCCTCAATTTTAGCCAGTTTTTAGAACAAGCAACCGGTTACCTAAATGCAAAATTTGAATTCTTACGCTCAAAAAATGTGAAAATTACAGGGTATTTTTCGATATGCCACGCCCCTAAAGAGGCTGAAAAATTATTTTTGGGGCATCGATAGAGGAGGCCACCAGTAACTTAACTATCCAAATTTGAAGCTTCTAGCTCTTAAACTGTAGAAGATATAAACTTTTGCGGTTTGCCACGCCCCCTATAGGCGGACATATATCTACCATAGCTCGTTGGACGTGGGTGGTCAACCCGCGTATATATACTAAATTTCAGGTCTCTAGCATCAATAGTGCCTAAAATATAGCAGAATTCGAAAAATCACTATATCTTCAGGTCCGATTTGCCACGCCCCTAGTAGGCGTAGATATATAATTTTATCATCTATCTTCATAGAATTAAAACATCAGCTTACATGCAAAATTTCAGCATTCTAGGTTTATAACTTTAGGAGATACAGTTTTATCCGATTTTCCACGCCCCTAATGGGCGAAGATATATCCGCCATAGCTTGTAATCTTGGGTGATCGGCGCGGACCTACATACCAAATTTCAGCTTTCTAGCCCTTCAACAAACATGATTTCTGGTATATCGGAAAATGCATTTTCCGATTTGCTACGCCCCTAGTGGGCGGATCGGGAAAATTTTAACACTTTATAAATCGGAGATATACACGAGTATGTGTTCCAAATTTCAAGTCTCTAGCTTCAATAGCGCCGAAATAGATTGCGTTCATACGGACAGACGGACAGACGGACGGACAGCAAGACGGACATTGCACAAAACCAATATACTCATTTCACTTTCGTGAATGAGTCTAAAAATTAATGAAACAAGTAAGAAGGCTCTAGTCGAGACTGCTCAACTAGGAAATACCCTGAATCCTCTAAGCTAATTCTGCACTTCTTTTATGCACTCATACATACACACGCATCCACACACACGTATGTCACGCGCTCTGCTGACTGCGTAGTTAGCAGCGACAGATTTCAGCTCCATAGCTCTTATATCTTCTGAGATCGGTCTGATCATACGGACGGACGGATGGACAGATGGACAGGGCTATATCGACTCAGCTCGTCGTCCTGATCAAGAATATATATACTTTATGGGGTATGCGATGATTCCTTCTGCCCGTTACATACTTTTTCACAAAACCATTATACCAGATTTCTCATTTTCAATGGGTTCAGGGTATAAAAAATGAACTCCATTTCATTCCACCTTCACGTAGCCTAAACCGGTACACAATAATGATTATTTATAATTATTGTTAATTTTCAAAGCAGCCGAGAAACAGCCACAACCCACGAATATATATATTTTTTTAAAACCTAAAACTAAAAAAAAAAAAATAGAAGCCATTAGAAAACCACAAAGAGACCTCAATTAAAATTCAAATTAGACCGCTTCGGAAATTTGCGCCCGACGCTGGCGGCCAAAGTGCGAATACTTAAAACCGCAAAGCCGGCGCAACGCCAGCTCCGCAAACTAAGCTCCCGAAATGAAATATGAAGCCCGGTAGCACGGCAACAGCAGCGGCATAGGAGTAGCAGCAGGAGCTGCCGTCTCGTTTCGGACAAGTAATAAGAAATTTGTGAACTTTGCAAATTTGCCATCATTAATTCTGTGTAGGGCTGGCCGCTAACTAGTCCCTGTCACAAAGCATATATATATAAATTGTCGAAATCGCATTCGAGCTCCAAGCTCCCCAACCCGCATAGCCCCAACACCAACACTAACAAAAACGACGATGATGACGTCGCGATGTAGTCCCCGTCATTGTGTAATAATTGTCAAGCAATTTAAATCGAAGCTGGGCGCATAATAAATTGTCATATGAAGGCGCGCTCACTGCAAACGCCTCCTCTGCTGGGCCTTCCCTTGCCCTTCCCTGCCCTGTCCCATCATGCCTAAAGGACAGTCCTGAATATGACTCAAAGGAGCATGGCAGCGAGCTGGTGAGAACTACTTGACTGGATTATACCCTGTATGTTTCAGTTCTTAATCTTAAATATTTAGTCGATAAGATGTATTATGTATATATATGTATGTATGTATGTAGTATAAAAAGATGATTTAGTATATTATATATTTATATATATTTTGTAAGTTTACACAATTCAATTTTGAATCACTTTTCTTTACTGTTATCCACTCGTTCTGTAGTCATATTTATGATATATTCGTCTTCTCTAATCAAATATTCCACTAAATATCAATAGATATAGATATATATAAACGAGTATAATACCTACTATACCTATACCTGTACATATTCGAGGACAAAAAGTTAACTAGCTGTAATCGATTAGCTGATCGATTTAAGAGCTTATCGATTTTCTCAGGCGAAGAGCTAGAGTCTTGGGAGGAAACGCATTGAGCCATGAGCCATAAGATGAATCTCGGTGATAGAAACTTTCAACACTCTTTTGGTCACAGGGTATGGGAAAGGTAATGAGGAAACGGAAATTGCTGCCGGAAGTGTATGCGAAGGCGGAAGCTCATTTTGCAATATTCACAGTTGACTGATTTCTAGCGACTTTTTGCCCGTCGCCATCCTGGCGCCATGAATTGTAAATTGATTGTTGCCAAAGTCGTTGCCCGTCGCCCGTTGCCGATTTTAATCATTAATAATGGGGGAATGAGCGTGGGTGGGGGCCGGAGAAGTACTGACTGTATTGGACTTTAGCCAAGGCCAGACACAAACATTGAGACACTGCAGAATGACACAGCCGCAGCCGGAGCTGAAGCCGGAGAGAGACAACGACAAACGCTGACTGAGCACTTGGACTGCGCCTAAGGTTAGACAACGACTTTTCAAGTGCCTTTCAAACGCGCTGGCAACAAAATGGCTGCACACACCCACAAACTGCTAAACGGGGCAAGTTACCGTTGCTGCTGCCGTACTTCCAAGTTGTTCTTTGTGAAGAGCTGCTCAAATAGCAGCAACGGGCACTGCACCAGCAGCAGCCCACGAACAGCAACAACAAAAACTTAGTTTCATTGTTGACATTGCAGCAACAACAACAACAACAACAACAAAAATATATATATACATATAAAGAAGGTAGCACGGCAACAAAATGCAATTAACTTGGCTTACATCTTTGTTGAAAGTTGAAACTCATGGCGCGATTTATGCCGCTGGTTGTGTTCTCGCTACTGCTGCTCTGCTGCAATTTTTGCTGCTGTTACCCTGATTTTGGTCCTGGCTTGACTTTGCCAGAGGAAGTGCGGGTGCAGCCAGTTTGCCCAATCCTTGAGCTGTCAGCGCAGCCAGCTGGCTGCGAGTCGTTGCTGTGTTACGCTGTGCAAACGAATGCAGGTGCAGCCCGGGCCTCGCACCCATATAAAACTTAATGGCTTACCCCACTTCAAAGGTTAGATCTTACTCTGATTTTGTGGCAAATTGCATAAGCACCTGAAAGCGCGCTTAGCCGCTGTGCACGCAACCCAGCATACCTGGAGATATTAGGAGCAATCTCTGAAGCTCAAAATTGTGGATTGCAAAGCAACCTTGTATTAAAACACTTACCATCTAACTATGTTTATTATGCTTATTGAACACATTGAAAATGAGAAATCAGGGTATAATGGTTTTCTTGAAATGTATGTAACGGGCAGAAGGAGGCGTGGCAGACCCCACAAAGTATATATATTCTTGATCAGGGCGACGAGCTGACTTGATTTAGCCCTGTCCGTCTGTCCGTCCGTCCGTCCGTCCGTCTTTCCGCCTGTCAGTATGTTTGAACGCGTCGATTTCAGAAGATACAAGAGCTAGAGACCTAAAAAAAAATGTCCGTGTATACCACGCGGATATCGAGTTTTGCTTCAAAAATCGATAACTCCTCCCGATATATTTTATCGATAAAAACCTTATCGAAAATCAGTTATATAATTATATCTCCTATAACTTTAAAGCTAAAGTCTCCAAATTGTTAATGCATATTTATATGCAATTTATACAATTTCGGGTTTTGTTAAAATTTACCCCCCACCCCCTCATCCACATATTTGTATTTCGAATACTAGAGACTTGTGCTTTGGCAAATGCATGCATATCTATGTTATAATCATAATCTGAGTTTCATGAAGATAGTCTATTCACAAGAAAAGTTATTAAATTATTAAGTTCTCATAGTAAGCGCACACTGCAGCCCATGCGTGCTTAGGCGTGGGTACTTGTGTGCGTGTATGTGTGCGCGCGCGTGTGTGTATGCGTATGTGTGTGTGCGTGTGTGCGTGTGTGTGTGTGTATGCGTGTGTGTGTGTGCGCGTATGCGTATGTGTGCGTGTGTGCGTGTATACGTATGTGTGCGTGTGTCTTGTGTCAGCAGATAGACCCGAAAAATGATTGAAATAGCTATTGATCGAAGGGTTCAGGGGATCTCGTAGTCGAGCAGTCTCGACTAGAGCTTTCTTATTTGTTATACCCTGAACCCATTTTCAATGGGAAATCAGGGTATAATGGTTTTGTTTCTGTACGACGTCTATCAATTTCTTACTTTCTTTACAGGTATAAGTTACCAATCAAATCATATTTATAACGTAATCCCATACACCTTACACTTTACATTTCATTTCATCAACACATCCCCATCGATGTGGAGCATTAAAGCTTTTTGTCAGTCAGGTGCAGCATCCTCCTCGAATCATGAGTCCATGAGACAGTTGGGGCTGCACTCAGATTTGATTCCATTACATTGTATTTTAATCCATAAAATATACTGGAGTGTGAGCCATAGACATTTATTCAATTTCATTTAAAAAGTTAGCCACTACTCTAGGTTCTTACCTCAATAGCATCCACTTGGGCAGACCAAAGAATTTTGTAATATAAGATGTGTAAGAAAAATTTGGTTAACTCGACTCGAGGGTTTTGCGTACTTTTCCGCTAAGACTAGTGAAAATTCATTTTTCCAGCTGGAAATCAAAAAATCTTGCGTAAATTGCGAGCACAAAAAAACTCAACTCAACTCGACCCTGAGTCTGAGTCTGGCTGGGCAGGGGAAGAGTACTGGTCAAGGGATGGCAAGCCCTTAAGCCAAAGTTAAGTAAATATGACTCAAGGACACTTGACGCATGGAATCCTTTGGCCACTTACTTTTGTGCTCGCAACGGCTGCAGCTTCAGCGTGGGCGGACGAACGGACGGATAGGTTGTTCGGGCAGGCACTTTGTCTCATTCAGTTCCATTTGAGAAACGATTTTAATACTTTCTCCCATACAAAAGCTACTTAAAGTTTTCCTTGCCGGGCTTAATTCGCTTTATTTTTCTTTTTTGTCAAACAACAGCAAACAACAAAACAGACATTAAAGCAAAAACAAAACCAAAAATAACACGAAAACTTTTTAAATTGAGTTAACTTAATTTTTATACCCTGACCCCATTGAAAATGGGAAATCAGGGTATAGTGGTTTTGTGAAAGGTATGTAACAGGCAGAAGGAATCATCGCAGACCCCAAAAAGTATATATATTCTTGATCAGAATGACGAACTCAGTCGATATAGCCCTGTCCGTCTGTCAGTCCGCCCGTCCGTACGTATGAGTAAACCGATCTCAGAAGATAGAAATTAGGCATACATACTCGTGTATACTATACGCAGTACAAGTTTATCTTATTTTTTTCGATAACTCATCCGATAACTTTTGATGGATGCGTAACGTAATTAAAGTACTAGAGACTTGTGCGTACATACATTCTAATCACATCACGCTCTGGAAGTTTCATAAAGATAGTCCTACTAGAAGAGAAATTATTCAACTAATGAATTCGCAGCGCAGCCCAAGCGCAGTCGCTACTTACTGCGCAGTCAGCAGAGCGCTCGATTATACATGCGTGTGGATGCGTGTTTCTGCATGTGTGCATAAAAGAAGTGCAGAATGAGTAGAATATCAGCTTGGAGGGTTCAGGGTATATCCTAGTCGAGCAGTCTCAACTGGAGCCTTCTTACTTGCTTGTTCTCTCTCTGTCTCTCTCTTTCTCTCTCTCTCTCTCTCTCTGCCTCTTACTCTGTCTTTAAGGTATTTATTATGCCAACTTGGTTTCCTGGTTCTGGTTTACCTAATAAATGTGCGTGCCAACAAAAGGCCAGATAAACAGCTGGCCAGCAATAGAGAGAGAGAGAGCGAGAGAGAGAGAGAGATAAAGAACGAGAGCGAGTGCGAGAGAGACTGACAGTTGTAGCGACAGCTAAAGGATAAAGGATAATGACAGCCATTAGTAGTAAGTGCGCCTTGGCTACTCTGGGCACTGGGCAGTTTTTGCCAGCCGCTCATTAAAGTTGTTAAGTACTTTGCGTAAACGCTTTCCAGGCTAAAGAGAGCGACTGAGGTAGATAGAGTGCTGAAGAGCGACTAATGATCAAGGCGTTAGGTCTATCCCCGATTTAAGTCAATTTAAATGCGCCCAAAACCCGCCGACTTAATTCGTTAACAAAAGAATATTAAATAAGAAACTTCGCCGTCAAAAAAATTCGGCGTTGCTAAATTTTGTCATCGGGATGGAACTAAAATCACCACACAATTCCGACTTCACCACACCAAAAAAGTTATTTAGTGTTAATAAAGAGCACACTTGCTTGGCGAATTTTACCGCTTGTGGCGGAACTAGAATTTAAGTTTTTAGTAATACGAATATAAAACAAGTAAAAAAGCTCTAGTCGAGACTGCTCGACTACGAGATCCCCTGAACCCTTGGAGCAATAGATATTTCAATAATTTTTCGCGTCATTCAGCTTACATAAGAAACACGACACGAACTGCGAACTGCGAACTGCGACACACATACACTCACACATGCATACACACACAAACGCACACACAGGCACACATACACACACACGCATACAGACACACATACACACACACATACACACACACATACACAAACACATACACACACAAGCACCCACGCATAAACACGCATGGGCTGCAGTGTGCGCTTACTATGAGAACTTAATTGTTTAATAACTTTTTTTATGGACGTACGATCTTCATGAAACTTTCAGATTATGATTATAACATGAATATACATGTAATTGTTAAAGCACAAGTCTCTAGTATTTGAAATACGCTTTTTACAAAAGTGAGGGTGAGGGGGTGAATTTAGAGGTGGGGGTAAATTTTAACAAAAACCGAAATTGTATAAATTGCATATAAGCATACATTAAAAATTTGGAGACTCTAGCAATAAAGGTGTAGAAGATATAATTTTATAACTGGGTTTCGATAAGGTTTTTTATCGATAAAAAAAGATCGGGTTGAGTTATCGATTTTTAATGATAAACTTGATATGCGCGCTGTAATTACGGACATTTGAAAACAAATTTGAAGTCTCTAGCTCTTATATCTTCTGAAATCGACGCTTTCATACATACGGACAGACGGACAGACGGACAGACGGACGGACGGACAGACGGACAGACAGACGGACAGGGCCAAATCAACTCAGCTCGTCGCCCTGATCAAGAATATATATACTTTGTGGGGTCTGCCACGCCTCCTTCTGCCTGTTACATACATTTCAACAAAACCATTATACCCTGATTTCCCATTGAAAATGGGTTCAGGGTATAATTATATTGATTGAAGAGAATAATAATAATAAGAGATGCATTGAGAATCAATGTTTTATTATTATATTGAACGATGCATCGATGTTTTGCAAAACATCATTAACTGCGAATGCAGTTAACCCCATTTGAAAGCAACCTGTTTATACCCTGAGCCCATTGAAAATGGGAAATCAGGGTATAATGGTTTTCTTAAAAGTATGTAACATGCAGAAGAAGGCGTGGCAGACCCCACGAAGTATATATATTCTTGATAAATATCAAATATCTGTCTGCCCGACGGTCCGTCCGTCTGTCCGTCCGTATGTATGAACGCGTCGATCTCAGAAGATATAAGAGTCTCTAGACTTGAAATTTTTTCCTAGGTCCATGTATATCACGCGCATATCGAGTTTTTCTCTAAATATCGATAACTACACCTTTCGAGCTAGAGCTTGCAAATTTTAAATATAAATATACCCCCTCACCATCACTTTTGTAAAAGGCGTATTTCAAGTACTAGAGACTTGTGTTTTGGAATGCACATACATTCGAACATTTCAATTATGTTTTGAAAGTTTCATTAAGATTGTACGTCTATAAATTAAATTATTCAACAAACAAATTCTTAAAATCTTGCCCACACTGCAGCGCAGCCCAAGCGCAGCCGCTTCTTACTGCGCAGTTAGCAGAGCGCGTTCTAATAAGTGCATGTGTATGTATGTGTGCCTAAAAACAGTGCAGAGTAACTAGAATATCAGATTGGAGGATTCAGGGTATCTCCTAGTCGAGCAGTCTCGACTAGAGTCTTCTTACTTGTTCTATTTAACTAAACGAATTGTTTAAATATATAATTATACAATATTTGTCGGGGCGTTGCGTTTCTCATTCTGGTTTTCCATTTTAGCTGCGTGTACCAAAGAATTCCCGGTGTGTCGCTAAACTCTCTTAAATGCTCTTCTTACTCGTTCAATCGTCTTTGACCAAGTGTTTTCTCGTCTACTCTCGAAACTTCTAATAATGGTCGCATCTTCTTGTTCATCGAAAGTACAGCGACCCTGCTGCTAACGACATAACTAGCCGTCCCGCTCTCACCCAGAGACACCCGGTACCATTATTTTTCATGTATATATATATATATATATATATGTATATATATATAAATATACATGTTTATCGAATTTTTAGCATATATGAGAAACGAATGACATAAAACTATCAAAATTATCAATATAACGAATTCAGGAATCCTTAATACATTCATACGTAAATCCAGATACACACAATTGTCCAGTTGTACTGTTTTATAGTTATCATATTACTGAGGCATTTTTGCCAGAGCAAAACCGAAAAGTTTGGGCCAGACGACATAGCAAGCCAGAATGTAGGAGTGCTACAGCGGAAAATGCATATCTGGCCAAAAAATGTCTTCAGGAAAATCGGTTTCATTTTCTTTGCTTTTTCCCATTCCCTATCTCTGGTGCTCTTTGTTTTTGATGTCGCCCTTCCCCACTCCTTTATGGTCTGCGACAGAACGCCACATTTGCGTTCAATGAGCATGAGTTAATGTCATCATCAACGTCGTCATCAACGCAGCCAGTGCCCCTCCGCCGGTCCTCGCCCCAGCGAGTGCATCATCCTGTCGAGCGTATCTTTGCCAGTGGCTGGGTATGGGGCAGGTGCGACGCTTTCGTTGTCTGGCATTTTGCTTGAGAAATTGCATTCAATTTAATGAGCTCTACGTTTTTAATTAAGTCGTACGATGTGTACGGGCTGCATAATTGAATGGCCACACACAAATGGACGGAGTGCTAGGTATTGTATGCAAATAGATAAGCACAATAAAGATCACGATAATTATGATTGCAAACAATTAACTATGAGCTGGCCACAGTGAATCCAAGAGTAATTAATGTGGATTCATTACAAATCACTGAATAACAATTTCCCCTGCTTAACAAAGAAGACCAATAACTCGTATTATTTATAGTCGATTTAGATTGAACATATATTCAATTCAATCTCAACAAGAAGCACCTAAACATTCCAACGCTAGTCAGTAATAACATCAGTCAATCGACGGACGAAGAAAAGCTCAATCCTTTAATCTAAATCGGTATATGCTGGGCTCGGCGATCCGTTAACTAATGCAGCCGTCGTTGCCTCAATTCTCTAAGTCTCACAATTATCTATGAGACCACGTCTACCTTGTTAGCATCAATGTTATAAAAGACATATGGAAATCATTGAAGAAATCACCAGGGATTGATCAAATTGACAATATGTGCTTAAAAACCCTACCTACGAAGGGTATAAGGTATAATACCTAGAGCTATGTTATTTTGCTTCTGCCTGGAATGTGCCAAAGTATTTCCTATCTTAAAACAAAATAAGCCTGTCTAGTTGCTCTCTTCCTGTAGGCCTATTAGTCTTTTGTCGGCAGTCAGCTAAATCCTTGAGAAGGTTATCAAAGATAAATTAACTCATTTAATTGATTCTAATAATATCCTTCCAAGTCACCAGTTTGGCTTTAGAAGCGAAAACACAAAACTGTTCAGCCCCTTTGTAGAATTAAAAAAATTATTAAAAATAATTTTACTAGTTCTATGTCATCGGGAATGGTACTGCTAGACATCAAAGCCGCATTTGACTCAGTTTGGCACTACCGCATAATTCATAAAATGTAACATTCTTAATTTTCATCCTAAGCCACAAAGATTGTTCAAAGTTGTCTACAAAACAGATCCTACGTCGTATATCTAGGAAATGCTTCAACCACAGCAGTCAATATATCGGCAAGCAGCCCCCAAAGGCTCATGTCTATCGCCTATTCTATATATATATATATACCTCTGATCTCCCAACAGTACGCCCATGCATCACCGTGATTTTTGCGGATGATATGTCGATTCGTTCTGCGAGAATTCGTTCCGCAGATATAGCTAGAAACCTCCAAACAGCATATAACTCTTTAGATGCATATTTCTCCCAATGGAAAATTTGAGTTTTAGGCCCAGACAAATTACCAAGACCAAGCCAATATTTTTCACAAAAAAACGAAAGAACATATACGTGCCAATAACTGACATCAGGTTGGGCTCGAAATACATATATAAAGTGGGAACCGAATTTCAGTTAATTGCGTATTACACTTGCCAAGACTTACTTTTAAGGACCATATAACCAATACAATAAAAAAAACTCCAGCATATAGTCCGTACGCTATACCCGTTAATAAAAAGAAACTCGAGACTAAATATAGAAAACAAAATGATTTTGTTTAGGTCAATATTCCAAGCAATAACGCTCTACGGTGCACCAGTCTGGCCAGATATAGCCAAATGTCACATAAGCCAGTTGCAAATCACGAAAAATAAAGTCCTAAAGCTTATTTTAATCTTCCATGACATCATTCCACGATTGATCTAAATTGTCGAGCCAATACTGAATTGGTAGATATTAGACTATCGCGACTATCGCAAAAATTCATAGCCAAGTGTCAGGAATCAACATATTCCTATATAAAGACCTGTCATAGAAAAACTGCATTTTGTACAGTATTAGAACTAAACTTAGCTATTAAATTGCTGATAGGATGTGAATGAGTATTCTGCAGTTGGTAACGACCGACTGCAACGTTCTTACTTTTTTTTATTATACCCCGAACCCATTAAAAATGGCAAATCAGGGTATAATTATTTTGTTAAAAGTATGTAACAGGCCGAAGGAGGCGTAACCGACCCCACAAAGTATATATATTCTTGATCAGGGCGACGAGCTCAGTCGATTTAGCGCTGCCCGTCTGTCCGTCCGTCCGTCCGTCCCTCAATCCGTCTGTCAGTATGTTTGAACGCGTCGATCTCAGAAGATATAAGAGCTAGAGACTTAAAATTTGTTTTCCTAGGTCCGTGTATACAAGGCGCATATTGAGTTTTGCTTTAAAAATCGATATCTTGCCCCGGTATTCTGTTTTCGAAAGCCAGTAATAAATATATATCTGCTACGTCTTTAAAACTAGTGTCGCCAAAATTTTAAATATAAATTTATTTGTATCTTATAGAATTTCGATTTCTGTTAAAATTGTCCCCCACCCTTATATCCACCTCTCACCCGGCGTAATTCAAATACTAACGACTTGTGCTATGGAAAATATCTATATTATATTCATTAACCACAAAAAAAACAAGTAAAAAAGCTCTAGTCGAGACTGCTCGACTACGAGATCCCCTGAACCCTTGGAGCAATAGATATTTCAATAATTTTTCGCGTCATTCAGCTTACATAAGAAACACGACACGAACTGCGAACTGCGAACTGCGACACACATACACTCACACATGCATACACACACAAACGCACACACAGGCACACATACACACACACGCATACAGACACACATACACACACACATACACACACACATACACAAACACATACACACACAAGCACCCACGCATAAACACGCATGGGCTGCAGTGTGCGCTTACTATGAGAACTTAATTGTTTAATAACTTTTTTTATGGACGTACGATCTTCATGAAACTTTCAGATTATGATTATAACATGAATATACATGTAATTGTTAAAGCACAAGTCTCTAGTATTTGAAATACGCTTTTTACAAAAGTGAGGGTGAGGGGGTGAATTTAGAGGTGGGGGTAAATTTTAACAAAAACCGAAATTGTATAAATTGCATATAAGCATACATTAAAAATTTGGAGACTCTAGCAATAAAGGTGTAGAAGATATAATTTTATAACTGGGTTTCGATAAGGTTTTTTATCGATAAAAAAAGATCGGGTTGAGTTATCGATTTTTAATGATAAACTTGATATGCGCGCTGTAATTACGGACATTTGAAAACAAATTTGAAGTCTCTAGTTCTTATATCTTCTGAAATCGACGCGTTCATACATACGGACAGACGGACAGACGGACGGACGGACAGACGGACAGACGGACAGACAGACGGACAGGGCCAAATCAACTCAGCTCGTCGCCCTGATCAAGAATATATATACTTTGTGGGGTCTGCCACGCCTCCTTCTGCCTGTTACATACATTTCAACAAAACCATTATACCCTGATTTCCCATTGAAAATGGGTTCAGGGTATAAAAAAATTTTAACCAATTAAGTTTTAATAGTAAGCCACCACTGCAGCCAATGCGTGCGTGCGTGCGTATGTGTGTGAATGTGCGAATAATTATTGAAATATCAATTCTTAGAAGGGTTCAGGGGATCTCGTAGTCGGACAGTGTCGACTAGAGCTTTCTTACTTGTTTTTCCATACAATTTAAAAATTAATCTTTAAAGAATCATAACATTTGCAAATTTTTAATATTCTAGCTTTAAAACTCTAGGAGATACAGTTTTATCCGATTTTTCACGCCCCCAATGGGCTTAGATATATCTGCCATAACTTGATATCTTGGGTGGTCGTCGCGAACCTACATTCCTAATTTCTAGCTCATCAACTAATATGATTTATGGTATATCGGAAAATACATTTTCCGATTTGTCACGCCCTTAGCGGGCGGATCGGGAAAATTTAACACTTTATAAGTCGGATATAGACACGAGCATGTGGTCCAAATTTCAAGTCTCTAGCTTCCATAGCGCCGAAATAAACTGCGTTTATACAGACAGATGGACGGACTGCAAGAGGAACATAACCACATAACCAATATACTCTTTTCACTTTCGTGATGAGTATAATAAAACAAATCATCAAAGAAAACTAAAATCTTTTTTTATTAATATTGGATTTATTCTTCGAGCCACATTAATTCCATCAACAAATTATTTGCCCAACTCGATGGAGCTACAAGCATTGAAGGGCATCCACTTGTTGATGACGTCACTATCTATTATGGGCCGAGCATATGGCGTGTTGGCTATCAGCACTTCCGGTACTCTCTCCGCGACTCGATTCGCCCTCGAAACCCTCAACACCCGTTTGACGTCACATCGGCTCTATGTAATAATATCACCCTATATTGCGGTAATTATAACCTGAACCGATTGAAAATAGGAAATCAGGGTATAATGGTTTTCTTCAAAGTATGTAACATATATATTCTTGATCAGGGCGACGAGCTAAATCAATTTGGCCCTGTCTGTCTGTCTGTCCGTCCGTCCGTTCGTCCGACCGTCCGTCCGTCCGTCCGTCCATATGATATAAGATATAAGAGCTAGAGACTTGAAATTTTTTTGGTAGGTCCGTATATATAACGCGCATATCAAGTCTTCCTCTATATATCGATAACTACTCTCGATATTTTATTATCGATCAAAAACCTTATCGAAAGCTGGTAATTTAATTATATCTCCTACACCTTTCGAGCTAGAGCTTGCAAATTTTAAATGTAGACTTATATGTATTTTATATAATTTCAATTTTTGTTGTAATTTACCCTCCACCCCTATATCCACCCTCTCACCCACACCTTTATTAAAGGCTTATTTCAAGTACTAGAGACTTGTGCTCTGGTTTGTACATATATTTTTACCAGTTAGCAGAGCGCGTTCTAATACGTGCGTGTGTGTGTATGTGTGCCGAAAAGAAGTGCAGAGTGATTAGAATATCAGACTAGAGGGTTCAGGATATCTCCTAGTCGAGCAGTCTCGACTAGAGTCTTCTTACTTGGTGTACCCTGAACCCATTTTCAATGTTAAATCAGGGTATAATGGTTTTGTTAAATGTATGTAACAGGCAGAAGGAGGCGTGGCATACCCCATAAAGTATATATATTCTTGATCAGGGCGACGAGCTGAGTCGATTTAGCTCTGTCCGTCTGTTCGTATGCTTGAACGCGTCGATCTCAGAAGATATAAGAGCTAGAGACTTTAAATTTTTTTTCCTAGGTTCGTGTATAGCACGCGCATATCGATATTTAAATAATTAAATATCGATAAATTGCCACGTTATTTTGTTATCGATTAAAAACTTTATCGAAAACCAGTAATAAAATTATATCTCCTACATCTTTAAAGCTAGAGTCTCCAAATTTTTTATGTATACTTATATTCATCTTATACAATTTCGATTTTTGTCAAAATTTACCCCCCACCCCTAATTCACCCCCTCACCCGCACATTTGTAAAAGTCGTATTTCAAATACTAGGGAGTTGTGCTTTGACAAATACATGCCTATATATGTTATATCCATAATCTGAAAGTTTCATGAAAAGTACATCCACAAGAAAAGTTATTGTACAATTAGGCTCCTATACTAAGCCACCACTGAGCCAATGCGTATTTATGCGTGCGTGAGTATTTCTGTGTGTGTGCGTGTGTGTGTATGATGTGTGTGTATGATGCGTGTGTGTGTGTATGTGTGCGTGTGTGTCTTGTATAAGCAGAAAAACGCGAAAAATGATTGAAGCAGCTATTGCTCAAAGGGTTCAGGGGATCTCGTAGTCGGGCAGTCTCGACTAGAGCTTTCTTACTTGTTTTAATTAGCACGATTGTATTTTAGACACGTAGACGAAATTCAAATTGTAAATCACATTGGCCGTTAAACATGTGCATCTACATTCACGTAAAAATCGGTATAATATATGTTTACATATTACATGCGACCATACTTGTGATAGTGTGAGTACTTGAGCCCGCTTCAGTTGGAACCACAAAACTGTGCAGTAAATTAATATTGCCAATTAGGACGACAAGGCCGCATCATCAACGTCGCCTGCACCACTTATTTGAGGTGGTTGCACACCAAGCGCCTAGTTATTCGGCCGTCAATTAGCACGTCAACAGCGCTTGATACATATGTATGTATCTAACACGTTATTCATGACGTCAGCCAGATATACATTTTCATCAATTCGATAGAAACCTATGAATACCAATACATGTACAATGCTGGTCTAAAATAACAATTTTATTTATTGATTAGGCATGTCTCGGCTGCCAAAACTTTTTATACTCTGAACCCATTGAAAATGGGAAATCAGGGTATAATGGTTTTGTTAAATGTATGTAACAGGCAGAAGGAGACCCCATAAAGTGTATATATTCTAGATCAGGGCGACGAGCTGAGTCGATTTAGCTCTGTCCGTCTGTCCGTCCGTCTGTCCATCTTTTCCTATGTTTCAGCGCATTGATCTCAGAAGATATAAGAGCTAGAGACTTGAAATTTGTTTTCCTAGGTCCGTGTATAGCACGCGCATATCGAGTTTTGCTTTAAAAATCGACAGCTTGCCCCGTATTTTATTATCGATTAAAACATTATCGAAAGCCAGTAATAAATTTATATCTCCTACATCTTTAAAGGTAAAGTCGAAAAATTTTAAATATAGATTTATATGTATTTTATAGAATTTCGATTTTCGTCAAAATTTACCCCTTATATTCATCTTCTCGCCATCACCTCACCCATCTTTGTAAAAGGCGTATTTCAAATACTAGGCACTTGTGCTTTGGCAAATACATGCATATCTATTTTATATTCATAATCTGAAAGTTTCATGAAGATGAAGAAGAATGAAATTTCCACTGCCGCCAAAGCGTGTTTAGTGTTTTAGGGCTCAGGGGATCTCCTAGATGAATATAAGTATACATTTAAAATATGTTGGAGATATAAATTTATAACTGATTTTCGATATGGTTTTTTATCCATAAAAATAACGGAATGAGTTTTCGATTTTTATACCCTGAACCCATTTTCAATGGGAAATCAGGGTATAATGGTTTTGTTGAAATGTATGTAACAGGGAGAAGGAGGCGTGGCAGACCCCACAAAGTATATATATTCTTGATCAGGGCGACGAGCTGAGTTGATTTGGCCCTGTCCGTCTGTCTGTCCGTCTGTCCGTCTGTCCGTATGTATGAACGCGTCGATTTCAGAAGATATAAGAGCTAGAGACTTCAAATTTTTTTTTAAATGTCCGTAATTACAGCACGCATATCAAGTTTATCATTAAAAATCGATAACTCATCCCGATCTTTTTTTATCGATAAAAAACCTTATCGAAAACCAGTTATAAAATTATATCTTCTACACCTTTATTGCTAGAGTCTCCAAATTTTTAATGTATGCTTACATGCAATTTATACAATTTCGGTTTTTGTTAAAATTTACCCCCCACCTCTAAATTCACCCCCTCACCCTCACTTTTGTAAAAAGCGTATTTCAAATACTAGAGACTTGTGCTTTGGCAATTACATGCATATATATGTTATAATCGAATTCTAAAAGTTTCATGAAGATCGTAGGTCCACAAAAAAAGTTATTAAGCAATTAAGTTCTCATAGTAAGCGCTCACTGCAGCCTATGCGAGTTTATGCTTGTGTGTGTATATGTATGTAAATGTGTGTGTGTGTGTGTGTGTTTTTGTATGTGTATGTATGTGTGTGTATGTATGCCTGTGTGTGCGTGCGTGCGTGCGTGCGTGCGTGTGTGTGCGTGTGTGTGTGTGTGCGTGCGTGTGTGTGTGTGTGTGCGCGTGTTTCTTGTGTAAGCTGAAAGACGCGAAAATATATTGAAATATGTATTACTCCAAGGGTTCAGGGGATCTCGTAGTCGAGTAGTCTCGACTAGAGCTTTCTTACTAGGGACGTGGCAAATCGGACCTGAATTTTTCGAATTCTGCTATATTTTGGTCACTATTGATGCTAGAGACCTGAAATTTGATATATATTCGCGGGTTGACCACCCACGTCCAACGAGCTATGGTAGATATATGTCCGCCCATAGGGGGCGTGGCAAACCGTTTATATCTCCTACAGCTTAAGAGCTAGAAGCTTCAAATTTGGATAGTTTAGTTACTGGTAGCCTCCTCTATCGATGCCCCAAAAATAATTTATACGCCTCTTTAGGGGCGTGGCAAATCGAAAAATACCCTGTAATTTTCACATTATTTGAGCGTAAGAATTCAAATTTTGCATTTAGGTTACCGGTTGCTCGTTCAAAGAACTGGTCAAAAATGAGGAGTCTACGGCCACTAGGGGCGTGGCAATCGGCATTTATAGTGCCCATATTGCGGCATTTATATGCGTCAGCCATCTATTTATGTATTTGTACACATAAATAGGCTTAATAGGCATTGATAGCACGGAAGGAAAGATTTTTATAAAATTATTAAAAAATAAACAAGTAAACACGCTCCAGTCGAGAATGCTCGAACAAGAGATACCCTGAACCCTCTAAGCTGATACTCTAATCATTCTGCACTTCTTTTATGCACATATACATACACACGCACGCATAAGCCTGCGCTCTGCTAACTGCGCAGTAAGCAGCGACTGCGCTTGGGCTGCGCTGCAGTGTGGGCAATATTTTGAGAATTTATTTGTTGAATAATTTCTTTTGTAGACATACGATCTTAATGAAACTTTCAGAACATAATCATAATGTATAACTGTGTGTAAATTCCAAAGCACAAGTCTCTAGTACTTGAAATGCGTTTTTTACAAATTGGGCGAGAAGGGGGCGTGGTATCCGAAATCTGTAAATTACAAAATCTTTGTATCGATTAACCTTATATACAACGCAAATTTGAAGACTCCATCTCTAAAAATGTTCAAATTAGGCTAAAAAACAAAATCAATTTTTCGATTATTCTCGATAAAAAAGTTATCGGACGATTTATCGAAAAAATAAAGCAAACTCGTACTGCGTATGGTATACACGAGTATGCATGCCAAATTTCTCTCTCTCTCTAGCTCTTAGAACTTCTGAGATCGACGCACTCATACGGACGGACGGACGGACCCTGAAAAATGGGAAATCAGGGTACAATGGTTTTGTGAAAAAGTATGTAACGGGCAGAAGGAGGCGTGGCAGACCCCACAAAGTACATATATTCTTGATCAGCGCGACGAACTGAGTCGATATAGCACTGTCCGTCTGTCCGTCCGTCCGTATGCGTGCGTCGATCTCAGAAGTTATAAGAGCTAGAGAGCTGGCATGCATACTCGTGTGTACCATACGCAGTACGAGTTTGCTTTATTTTGTCGATAAAAATTGATTTTGTTTTTTCAGCCACATTAGAATACTATTAGACCTAGACTAAACTAAACTAAACTAGATTTTTCTGCTAATGAGGAAAGTGATTTCGAACCAAAAAAGGTTTCTATGGTACGAAGGTTTTCAGCTGCTATACTGTCATTCAACATCTGAAGCTATTTATCAAATATATCTATTGTCATCCAGCCTTTTTATTTTTTTTTTTATATCGATAATCTATTAGAATAGTGCAAATGTTTTTAAAGCACCTTGGTTTTGCAGACTTTCCAATTAGCAGCGGCTTAAGTTTTTCGGTGCCATCCATATTTACAGCAAATAATAATGTTATTCTTTCCTTACTGTGCTACCCACCATGACATTTTTCGTTTCGTACGATCTGGCAAGCATTTGTAAAATATCCCTGTTTCGTCTGCATTAAAAATATTCTTAGCTTCGTAAACTTTTATCAGATCAAACAATTTTTCTTTCCACTCCAAACACACCTCTTGATTAACATCGGAACTTTCACCGCACAATTTTTTAAATGCAATGTTGTATCGGTTTTTAAAATGATCCAAACAACCACTGCTGGCCTCAAAATCATTAATATTCAGTGCTTTTGCAAAAAGCAAAGTTTTTCTTTTAAAATCTCTCCTCCAATGGGAATATACTTTTGTCAGCATTCTGTAAGCCACAAAAGTAAAGACTTTTCTCTTTTATGATATTCAGGTGGCTTTTGACGCTTTATTTGACTGCGTGCGGGTGCTCCCATAATAAACTCCTTTCTGTTAAGAATTTAAATTTATGTTGATGCAGCAATTCCGAATTGTTGTACCACGTGAATTTGTTTGCTCCATTATCAATAGCTGATATTATGTCTTGTTTTTGTGAAATTGATTAGGTTTTATGAGGATGTTTTTTGACATTTTTACGAATCGTCTTCACGCGTCAAATAAAATAAGCAAACTAATGCAAGTCCACTGAGAGAACAACGAAATTTCGCACATGAAGCGAAATAAAGGCGCCATGCATCATAGTCTGCGTAACCTAACGGTAATTTAACTTCCAGCAAAAAGAAATATTTCGAGACGAAATTCGAATTATAAGAAGCAAGATCATCGCCGAGTAGGCAGAAAACCTTCGAATTAACGAGGGGACCAAAATGCATGGGCCTTTTACAAATTAACAATGTTTTTTTAAGGGACCAGAAGTTTACGAAATATTGAGGTTTACGATTTACCGAGGTACGAATTATCGAGACTCGACTCTATATGTAGATTGCCCTGTTTAATTGCTGAATCGTGCTCATCTCTCGTATACCTCATATATGATAAGCGCCACCTCTATTTCCTTGTTTCCAGGCTCTGTTCGTCTTCGGTAGAGTCCCTGTTGCAGCACTGGTATGAAGTGATCATGCTTTCTGTCCTATTCCCTCTGCCCAATCAAGCTAGGCCAAATACAGACAGCGGTTCGTCGACCGTCGAGCATCGCCAGCGCGCAACGGCTCGCTTGCGATTGCCCCGGAGTGCTGCCCTTGCTGCTGGCACGGAGGCCTGATTATAATACACGATTTGCGGCGTCGATTGTGGATTACTTAGCGCAGCGCAGATCCGCCGTTACGCCTGTTGGTCATCGAATCGTGTGGCGTCGCGGTGCGTATACCTAATGCTGCGCATACCACATGTTGTGCGTGGCTAATGCTCTGCTCGTGCGTGTTTGCTCTTGCTGCCGTTTTTACACCGGCTACTCCATCAGATGGACCACTCGATACTAGCCAGCCTTGGCGCCAGCCACTTCTGATATGCACTACGTGGGCTTCGGCGAGCATCCGCTACAATTATATATGCAGCCATAATTTAGACAACAAAGCGGCCCTAAAGTTTTGTTGTATGCAAAAGTTTTTATTGCACTCATGAGCGTGCACACACACATATGCACAGAACGAAAACGAACGAACACACCCGCTCACACACGCACAGCCAAGAGCCGGCTTTAGTTTTGGTAATAAAAGTTATTTGAATTTAAATGTGTAAACGAGCTGCCTGCCCAGCTTCCTGCCAGTTGGGCCAACTACTGTGGCACGTTTATTCTTACACTCGTCGGCAAGAGCTGATCAACTTTGTCAGTCATCTAGACAAACGGAGAACTCAATCAGCCCAGCGTGTTTACAGTTACTATTTGTCTTAATAAATATTACAGCGAATGCTAGACTAATATTAAAATCTGAGTAAACTGAGTACTCTGCTATATCTCTCTGCCTCTACCTCTCTCTTTCTCGCGAACTGGCCTTTCTTCTTTTTTCCAAGGCAGATAAACTATTCCCGTTTCATGATTAATTTATCTAAGGGAATTATGAAATAAATTAGTTCTTACTAAATTTTTAATCAAATCTTAACTAGCTTCTGAGCACTATATAGCTAAATAAACCACAAAAAAAGATAGGGTGATCTTGATATCTTTGTCAAATTCAAAACTTTTCACGAAACATTAAAATTATATTTTGAATACACATAAATCAATATATATAATAATAAATATAAGATAAATAAAGATAAAATGTAGTCATGTATTAGTTTGTTTTGTCACATAGATTGAAATTCGAGTCGCTGGATCTGTGAGGGTATTAGATATTCGTTCATTGGTTTCCCTGCAAAATGCACAGCGGTGTGCTAAACTTTTGCCAGCCATCGGGATCGTGGCCTGGCAGTTGTTGGGGCTTCAATGGCTGTACCGGCCGTGCTCTACTACACGGGTAACGATATATACAATACACGGTACGTGTGCGCCACGTTGCCTTAAACACTTTTTGTTTTCGCATTTAAATTTTGGCTCGCCATGAAATATGGCAAATAAATCGCGCCCGTGTTATTTTTGCGAAAACTTTATGGCTTATCTGTGCTTCGTTTGGGGCTAAGCCGTGCCACGGAGTGGAGGCTGAGCGGGCCAAGAGGTTAGCGTCAAGTGCTTGGTTAGTTATTAGACTAAGGGCACTAGCAATTGGCTCTGGAAAAACATTGCGGTAGATAGTTGTGTGTGTATTGCAGGTGCTGTTCCTTTTACTGTTTCTTCCAAAAACTATAAAAGTTTGACAGGCTAAAGATAGTTTCGGAATCTTGTTGGTAGTACAGCTAAGACTTTGGCCTTCACTTTAAACAGTTTCGATAACACCTTGGGAAATTTTAACCATATGCAACAAAGGCAGCTGAGTCAAATAAATTACTTTGCACTTTAGTAAAATTTCGACTCCTCAGATTTATTTACCTTTCTCGACTTTGTACAGCATTACTCACGAAAACAATAATTCCAATATGCATTTGATTAATAAATTTCAGCTTAGACTATTTTTGATAATTTTCTATGAAAGCTTTTCATAATTGAAAGAATTGTCACAGTAAAAAACCCTGTCACATCGAAATTAAAGTCAAACTATCAAATCCACAGGCAGTCGGAGGCTAAGTGCAACCGCGTGCTGTATCTCTGTAAGTCGTAATAAAACGTAAAAAGTCAACAAACAAGAGGCAAATAGTAGACGAGCTCAAGCTGAGTCGTAGACGGACAAAATTGCTAAGCAAATAGCGCAAGGCGATGAGTTGGGGGTGGGGGATTTGCTGTGACTACTGCCGAACATGCCCCACAAAATACACGGCTAGCCGCCCCAGTGTGCTCTCCAGTCCACTTTCTACACATCCATGTCCCCTTTCCCCCTGACTTGCTGTCTACACGCTCTGCTCGCTGCCCGCGCAAATAAATATTTGTGCATATTTAGCTGAGTGCCCGCTCTTCGCCCCTTCGCGCCACATAAAGTTCAACACACTTTGCAACTGCAGTGCAAGTGCGAGAAACATGATTTGATGCAACAGCAACGGCAACGGCAACAATAACAAAACTGAAAAACAAATCAGAAAACACAAAAAACGAGAGCCAAATAGTAGAGAACTCTCTGGTAACACAAAGAAACTGCCGGCTGTGCGAGGAAATACAAAACTATTTGCCACAAGTTGCAGCGGAGCTCGTGCAAGTGGCAGCAATTGAAAAGCAGCCCGAAAGAGGACGCCCAGAAACAAGAAAAATGCAGCGGGCAGCCGGAAAATCAAATAAGCATCAAAACAAAACAAAATGCGTCGCCGCAGGACGTGAGGCATGGACTGACAGAGCAACTGTCAACAAATTTATATAAAAAAAAAAAAATAAATAAAAATAAAAAAAATAAAATAAAAATAAAAATCGAAGGATAAAGCGAAAAAGAACAATTGAGAAGGCTCTAGTCGAGACTGCTCGACTAGGAGATACCCTGAACCCTCTAAGCTGATATTCTAATCATTCTTCACTTTTATACACATATACATACACATGCATCCACACGCACGCATAAGCCTGCGCTCTGCTAACTGCGCAGTAAGCAGCGACTGCGCTTGAGCTGCGCTGTAATGTGGGCAATATTATGAGAATTTATTTGTTGAATAATTTCTTTTGTAGACATACGATCTTAATGAAACTTTCAGAGCGTAATCATATGGTAAATATGTGTGTACATTTCTAGTACTTGAAATGTACATTTTGGTGGAGAAGGGGGCGTGGTATCCAAAATCTGTTAATTACAAAATCTTTGTATCGATATAAAGTTAATACAACGCAAATCTGAAGACTGCAGGTCTAAACCACGCCACGCCTCCTTCTGCCCATTTTCCCATTTTCAATGGGTTCAGGGTATAAAAAGCCAAAACTGCAACATAAGAAACCAAATAAGAAATGTGCAGCCGGGGTGCCCTACTTGGTGATGCCCCGAGCCCAGGGAAAAGCTGATATTGCAGTCAGTCTGTTCCACATTTATTCACATATCCATATCGCATGTAATGAGTGCTTCATAACTTTTCTTTGAGATATTCAATTTAATAATTAAGGATACCTACAGAGGGCGATAACATTCGTATGATAATGACATTTTCTAAATACTACTGAATTATTAGGTTTACTACGAAAGAAATGGTGGGGCCTGTTATGCAAAATCTGAGAAATACTAAATCTCATTAAATACAGATAAGTTTGGATATTTCCTAGTTCCAGTAGTCTACGAGATCATTGCAACCGGAAGGAGGAGTGGCTGAATGAGGATTTGGTTCTTGACGGACGAGTAGATTCAGTTTTATTTTTATGGAAATTTTTTAATCTATCCCTAAGGGCATCAAAAGTTCTTAAGCAATGTAAAATAAAGAAGAGTAAATAATCTGGTCAACCTCAGTACATCCCACCCTTTTGCCAGCTCGAACACATTCACGCGTCTGTATGTCTGTGTACATGTGTGTCGCTACATGCACTTCCGTGTGGTTTGTGTCACAATGGAACGGAAATAGCAGCTTGAGCACGCTTACCTACCCACACGCACACACACACACAGACACATTAACACGAAAACACAAGTCAGCACACACGCACACCCACACATGCACAGGCAAACAGTCCACAGTCGGCTGACAACAGGGAAGATCGTAAATTTCAATGCTTGACTTTTGACTCTCAATTGAAAATGTTGCATTTTGCAAAACGTTTTAGAACGAATTCTAGGTACGACTCCGGCGGGCATCTGACGTGTTCAGGTGCTGCACTGGCGGCAGCTCATCAGCAGCGATGCTGCTTTATCGGGAAACCTCTAGCCTGCCTCGCTGGACTATCACTTAGAGCGGCTCCAATTGCGGCACTATATCAAAGTCATGGATCCGCGTGTCTACTGAACAACGTGAGCTTCAATCTAATGCTCTTCCATGGCAATGAAGATGAGTCGTCCAGTCGCCGGGACGTGCAACACTTGGTGCACGGTTGTGTAAGAGGCGAATCAAACTGCACCAGTTGCGATCAATGTGATTGATTTCCAGCGTGGTTATACGAACGCACCATGCGAGAGTCCGACTTTTCATTATTTAGTTACTACAATACAGAAATTATAAACAAATAAGTAAGTAAGTAAGTAAGTAAGTAAGGAGATACTATGAACCCTCAAAGCTGACAGCGCGTGGGCTGCACTGCAGTGCAATGAAACGTTCGTGATCATATGGTTAAAATGTGTGTACATACCGCTACATCGACTCAGCTCGTCGCCCTGATCAAGAATGTATATGGGGTCTGCAATGATTCCTTCTGCCAGTTACGTACTTTTCACAAATCCATTATAACCTGATTTCCAGGGCCAGAGCGATGTCACTTGCACAGACCCTTAAGCGCTCACCACTATGCTGCACTTATGCAGCTAAGCTTCAATTAGACGAAGTTCTTCTTGTGTCAGATTGAACGCTACAATTTTCTCAGCGCTCGTAGCTTCACAGAATTGGTTGTAGGTAGGGACACACGTGTGGAGTCACGAATTTTCTTAAAATAACCTGATTTCCCATTTTCATTTACCCAGGTATAATAGTAATAAGCTACTCTCAAGCAGTTCAATTGCTTCAACAAGTTCAGTATCGAGTTTACTATCTTTATGATTTATGGTAAGTCAATAGATGCAACACAAGTATTTTAATTTCAACAATATCTAGAGCGGGAGCTGCACCTCAGATTAGTCGGGCTTCTGCAGGCCTTGTGCGCATCTGTGTGCACTTCCGCTTGCTTCCGCCCCAATGGAACGGAAACAGCGGCCTATGCGCCCCACACAGACATATCCAGCCACTTGAATGGAGCCTGGTCGGTCGAGTGAGACAACTCGAAAATTCAACTATGTAGCTTTTAGGTCTCAACTTCAACATTGTTAAACGATAACGATTCCAAAACAAACTGTTTATTCGTTTTTTTGTTTTTCATTTTTTACATTTATATTGTGTCCTACGAAAAAAAAAACACAAATCAACTAAAACGAAAACTTGGAAAACAGACCTCATAAGCTTCATACTTTACATTACACAAATTATTACGTTTATCATAATTACATAGGTAAATGAACTGGAATAGTTTGCTTGTCCAGCCATCGGTTCTATTGCTGGATGGGAGTCCTGTTGTTCCCAGTGTGGGTTTATTGCATTCGATATGTGTGGGTAATGGATGGGGTAGATAGCAATGCACACCTTAGCTAAGTTCGAAGCCCACACCAGACTGTATGGCATAGATTAGTTTCTCGCGCATCTGTTCAGCATTCTTAAAGGGCGGTAGCTTCAGGAGGTTCGTGCAGGTGCTGGCTGTGGGCAAACGCTCCATATCCCCAGCGTTCTGTATAAAGAACGGTGGATCCAAGTCCTAAGAAAAGCATCAATAATCAATTATGATAATGTTAATCGGCTTTGCTGCGTATATAGCTCACCTTAAAGCCCAGCAATGGGGGTCGTGAGCAGCTGGTGACAAATTTGAGCAGTTGCCGTCGCTGCAAATCGTCAAATCCCTCCACAGCCTCCCAGAAGGCAACAATTGACGGATGTTCTGGGGAGTATTCCCCGCCATACTTGCAGTGTTTTTTCAAGTCCTCTAGATCGATAGGTATTTCGGCGCCCGATATGAGTATTTGCAGCTCTTTGTTGCTGAACATGTAAAGCCACTCAATGGGCAAGACATTGGACAATCCCTTGCGGAAGGCTTTGCAGTGACGCTTGATTTGCACATTGAGCTTATAGTTAGCTATTAACTGTAGGTACTCGATCCGATTTGAGTTGGTCACCGGGGTGCTCTGACCCTGAGGTTTGAGCTCCACCACCTGCGTCTGCCCCAGCGAGCTGCTGGCGACTGTAAAATCTAAATTCAGTTCACTAACATCACCTGGATAGTCCTTGAGGTAAAGTAGATTCCTGTAGAGTTCCGGATCTAGTGAGGCCAACTGATGTATATCCACGTCTGAATATTTTCCAGCTAGTTTTGTTAGGAAAAATTCGGCCAGCGGAAGCTCCACCAATAAATTTTCATAGATTGCTTTACCCAAAATACGACCGATAAAATAATAGTGCTTTTCAAAGTCACTAAACAGATCCGCGACATTCGGATTAGGATACAGTTTGTTATCCGTCGTTACCCTAAGAAGAGAATACACATTAATATTAAATGAAAAAAAGTTGTTCAATTATTATCATCTTACATAAAGAATCCCCGATTGGGATCAAACGATGTTTTTATGAGCTCCGATAGAAATTCTCGAAACACACCACCACCATCAATGCCCGCCTCATCCAATCCCAACTGCGAAACAAACTGTATGCGAAACTTCAAGCGTAAGTCCGGCTCTGAAAGAGACATGGCCCCTTAGTAGACAGAGTTTTAATCAATATTAAAGCTTCATACCATTCTCTGGCCGCAGTTTGTCGTAGGCATCTTCATACAAATGCGTACGACGCACAGTTACCATAATAGAGGGCCCTTGCAGAAAAGCCTGCAGATGACCCTGCACGCGCATCTTGTTAGCGGCAACTAGACCCTGCAGTATGCTCACGCGCTTACTGAAAGGCACGACGAAGGGTATTTCGCGCAATATGGTAATAGAGCGTTTTTGCTTGGTCGACATGGGCGGCCCGTTCTCAAAGTCTTCGCGTGTGAAGTCGCGTATGGGTTGAAATGGACGTATACCACGCATGCGACTGCTGTGTGTCAACGGCAGATCCGTTGGCCTGTCCAGTGGCAAATCCAGCCGAGAAACAGTCCAATGCCCTTCCGGGCAAAAGCCAAGCCGCAGATCTCGCGAGTGTATTTGATTGAGCACAAACACGACGACATTTAATAAATTGGCCCAAATCTGCTTCTGATGACGTAGCGTCTTGCCATCGGCGTCTGTGTGGCCTAGCACACTGCGAAATGCGAGCTCCACCAGGCCCAGGCTAATGTCCTTAAGCGTCTTCGACATTTGCACTATCTCCGCAATGGAGAAGGGCATAAGTCTCGCATGGCGCAGAGGCGCCGTTTCTAAAAACTTTTTTTCGACGAATTCCACATCGTGCAACGTGGGCAACAGGCGTCCAAAGAGCATGCAAAAAGTGGCTAATAGAGGTATTGTACGGTCCACGCCCTGCTGCTTGGCTGCAAAAGTATTTCGATTAGATACACATTTCAAGTATTTTCGCTGACCTTTTGATGTCTTCACTTACGGACAACACCCTTGGATATAAGTGAAAGTGGGGATGAAAATCCGAGCTGAGTTGACTCAGCGGCCAGCTTAAACCAAACAGCTCGTATGAACTTTGGCGTGAAAGCCAAAGTGTAGAGCAATCTATAAAATCAAATCAGAGATAACCATAACAGAGCTCGCGCTACGATGAATTTTACCTGTATTCATAGACTGCATGCTTGTTGTAAATCATCAGATTGTGACAGATCTCGCATAGCGCATAAATCACCTGGCTTTGCTCAATGTACGGCTCAATTTGCTGCACAATGAAGTCCACTCGCTGGGTTTCGTTTAATATGGCTATCGATTCTAACAGGCTATTCCGCTCCTTGCTGCTCAGCTCGCCTGGCGTGCGGCAGGACTGCTCCATGTCGTAGTCGAGCGTGCGAGTGGAGGGCTGTCCCTCGTCCTCCTCGCCAGACTCATCCGACTCATCTTCATCGTCGGAGTCTGTGTGCCGATGTGGTGTCGCATGCGTGCGCAACGTAGATTTGGGCAGCTGCAATATGTTCGGCATCATTTGAGCAATGACACGCACATAGACAATTAGTAGGTTGCTCTGTTCTAATGTGCCTGCAGATTAGTCAACACATTAAATATATTTCCATGAGCGAATATTTGTATACGCACCTAGGTGGCTGCGATCCAGCACCAAGAGCGAGTTAAGCAAATACGAGCTGAACAGCGCATCAGTTGTCTGCGGCTTTGACGACTTTGCTTCCCCATGCATAATCCCATAAAACACATTATTAGTGCTAACATTATCTGTCGCTGTAGCTGTGGTTGTGGTAGTGGCTGCAGTCGTGGTCGTAGTCGTGGCTTCAGCAACGGACGCCGCCTCGGTGAGATCCAGTAGTGCATGCAGCGTGTGCATGAGCAGCGCATAAGGAAAGTCTTTGCTCTCCGCCAAGCATGGCAGCACGAAGTTGCGCACTGGTTCTGTGTGAGGTGTCGCTAAAATATCAGAAATGAACTTGCGGCAAAAGAGCTGCGACAACTCGCTGCAGGGCTGACGCAGCGCTACGCTTAAGGGCCGCAACATCAGCTGCATCAGCGCATCAACAAACGGAGTGGGAGCGTGCAGTGTCTCGCCGTCCAGCGGCGGGCATTTCTCATCTAGCAGCTGGCGCAAGCGCACGAAATAGTTGCGTTTGATAAGGAAGCCAAAGACACACTCCATATACTTGTACAGCACTGTCTCATCCTCCACATAGCGTTCCACGGCTGCCACTGTAGTGAAAGTCTCCAGCATGCGTAGTGGAATAGCCTGCGCCTTGTGCGGAAGCGCCAACTGCAACAGGCACGCGTCCAAGACCTTGCACACCCGCAGCAACCAAACGGAATCGTGCGCTGAGTGCTGGAGCAGACGTGTGGGATTTCGCAAAATCTGTTGACAAACTTCAATCTGGAAAGGCAATCAAATGAGTATTGATATAGCTATTTGCTAAAAGGAGCTCACCAGTCTGTCGCTGTCCTTGGTCACACGACTGCTGTAGAAAAAATTGAGGCGACGTAACAGGAAGCAGAGGCTCACATCCTCCGTAACGCGATCCCGGTGCGCCTGTAAATACGCATCAAACGCCTCCCGTTCGGCTCGCTTGCGTCGCTGGCGATGGATAAAGGAGCGTGCATACGACTGCAGAACGACTGCACCGTGAGTCTTCTGTCGCAGCTCATTGCGCTTCTGTCGCTCGAGCGCCGCCTTCCGTATCGCCGTGTCTCGGTCGCATGTCTGCGAGGCGCCTCCAAGACTTTGCACTGGTCGGCGCCGATACTCACCATCGAACCCAAACATGACACTGCAATTGTTCTGCTGCGAATGTTGTTGTTGCTGCTGCTGGTGTTGCTGCTGCTTAATTTTCTCCCAGCTGATCAATCGCACTCCCCCACTCAGCACATAATTTTTGTTTCTTGATTGGCAGACGTGCTTGCACTATTAAAAATACCAAAATGCAAAGGACAGCGGCGATGCCACGATAATTCACTGATTCAGCTCCAACCCAAAACACACTTTTCCCTTGACTACGTTCAATTTTCTGAATGCGTAAAAAAAAACTTGCTAAAACGAATGATTTGTATATTTTTTCTGTGGTGCGCAAAAGCGCTAATTAATGACAAAAATTGCCAGCTGTTCGTCGCTGTCCAGCACTATGCGACTTTACAGTGTTATTAACCATCAAGGGAACAGTTGAATATCATTGCGAACGTTAGAAAAATTCCTCATGTAACTAATACTCGTTTAAAATGTTTATTCTATTTTTGTTTCTTTTTATAATAGTGTTATGAAAGAAATATCAAGCAACCTTTATAGTTATATAGTTGATCATTCAGCACATGTATTAAAAAAAAAAAAAAAAAAAATATGAATTTAAAAGAAAATATGTAGTATAATGTAAAATATTATTTTAAAAAATTAAATTTGTTTATATATTTTTGTAAGCGTTTACATATGTTCCAAAATATTTATGTTCCATCATCAAAATATTGATATGTGTATGTGCCAAAGAATAATATATATGTATATTATTTGTATACAAATATTTTGATAAATAGGCGTCTCACATTCCATAGTTTTTTTTATTTCTCCCCCGTCTTTTATTTGTTTTATGTCCGCATAAATAAATATGATATATTTGAGTAGCTGCCGTAACAGAAGATCAGCTGATGAAACGTAAATACAAAGCTGGAAACTTGCAAGTTGCAACTGAAAAAAACATCGGAAATCCGCGTCAACCAGAAAAGTAAATATGTATGTATATCAGATTAATTTTTCCTTGCATAGCGACCTCTGTACACACTCACCGGCCCCCAGAATTGATGTAAACAGCGAAATATGTGAATCGGTATAGTCTGGTATTTATTTCCACGTCTACTCAAGTACAATTTTTGTAAAATTACTAGGTAAGACGCTAATTTCAGCTTAAATAAAAAAAATCAAATGTGTGCATATGTTACGAATAAAGACTTAACTGAATTTTAGAGAGCCTGATAATGAAATTGGAATGAGTTTTAGATACAAATGAATTAGTCTATTTGTATATAAATCCACGTACATACATATAGAGAGCAATTACCAAATTCTGAAAAACTGATAATAAAATATCAATTTTATTTTTGCATGTTACAAATTTTTTTTCGAATCGGATTAGGGAGCTTTTGAGCCTAAACTGTCTAATTAGTAGCTTCTGATTCTGGTCTGTATTCTCATAAATAACCGTCAAATCCAAATTACCCATAGGAAGGTAATCGAATATCCATTTCACAGTGCAGCATTCGGCAAACCTTGTGTAGGAGCTGTTCCATTGCTTCCGTGTGGGTGACGCATTTGATGACGGTTGTCGATGAGCGCGAGCAGAGCTTGAGGCACACTCATGGTTTGATCGTCGACGAGCACAATGTCGAAGGCATTCATGTACTTCTCCATGTTGGCCTCCACGTGGTGGAAGAGGAAGCCAATCCTTAGAATGTGCGAGGACGCTGGCACGCCGGCCGCCATGTCCGCGTCGCCCAGGGAATCCCCCATGACAATAATATGATCACGCGTATGTACCAGCTCGTAATATTCACCGCCCTCGAGCACAGTTTCGTTCTTGTTGAAAATGTGAATCATCGGCTCCTGAAAGCCGTCCAGCAGGCCATCCCGAAAGCGCAGAAAGTTCGAAACAACCTTTACATTCGGCTGCATGATGTTCGCCTGTTGCATCAGCGACACCACCGAGTTGCCCAGGCCGGCGGAGAAGACGAGAACCGGAATTTGCAGACGCTGCAGTGCTTCGAAAAGCTCATGCGTTCCATCACGTAGCGCATGCTTAAATTGGCCAGCCATTTGATCCAATTCGGCCAGATCGAAGGCGAAGCCACTGGCCAGTTTGCCCGACTGCGTCCACCACTCAATCATGTACTGCACTTTGTCGGGTATCGGCATATGCGGGTCAATCTCGATGGGATGGTACTTGTGAAAGAGCTTGTCTATCTCCTCTTTGAAGTTGTCCGGCAGGGACTTGCACGAGTTGAAGATGCCAAAGCTCGAGGGCACAGCAACGCCGTCATCCGTGCGCTGCTTCGTGATCGTGTAATCAAAGTCGGATACTATCTGCATTCGTTCCGGTCCCCCGCAGACAAACTCGTTGATAATCCGTTCCACTCGCTGCGGATCGCGCATTCGACAATGTTCCTGATTCAACTGTGGAATATCCTGAATGCGCACATAGCCCACACGATCCTCCGGCGATTCGTTCGATTCTGTGACACCCATTTTATTATTCGTCTGGTGCCTATTGCTCCTCTTCCGATCTGTTCGACGTGTGCTAGGCTCGAATAACGCTCAATGACTGGAAAGAAAATATAAGAATGGTATTACTCGATGTGCTATCGTTGGCAAAAGTTCGCGTGTGTCGGGGAAAATTGTTTACTGGTGTTCTCATACATATGTATGTATATTTACAAGGGTGCATGTGTCTGTGAGTTTGTACTTAGAGGTGAGCGATTATGTATCTTTAGGCCGAAACACAATATTACAAATACGATCTCATTTGGTTGAAGTCAAGTTACACTGGTTCAACCAATTCTGTAACATTTGATTGAATTTGTTCTCAAAATCCCTATGCATTTAAGCACTCGGAATTACTTTGTGTTTAACAATGTCCCCTGTGTATTTCACGAATCCGCTTTTATGAAACATCATTCACAGAATACGAATATAATTAGCACGAAATTCAGTTCATACATCCAAAATTATTTATTAGCATGGAACTACTGAATAGTTCATCACTATATCTCACGTATGTACGTATGCATGCATGTGTTTATATATGTACGTATGCAAAGAGATTCGCGCATTCTTAGCTGGCCTTGATTGGTAGTTGTTGCGAATTTGTGTTTCTTTGGTTCTTGACGGTTTATCAGGCTTTCGGGGAAGCTTTTTTGATTTTGCACTTATATACTTGCTGACATTAAATGCCGCACAAGCATACGCGTATTTACTTTTCGATTTGCATTCCCTGACTGCGCACCCACAAGACAGGCTACCAATGGCACAACACAAACAGAACGCCGTGAACAGCTGTTCCTGCAGAACGAAATGGAACTGGAACAAAACGTGTGAGGCCGAGTAAAACGCAAAAGTGGGAATGAGGTTTTATAAATTGTTTATTTTTGTGCTCTCCTCTCTCCTTCTCTCTAGCACGATGGTTCTTTTGTTTGTTAACTGAATAAAAAATAAGTCTCCTTCAATTCAGAATTAAGGATACATTAACAACTTAACTATATATTCATTAAATATGAGTTATTCCTATTTTAGCTGCTGCGCGGGTATTTTTCTACAATATTTTGTTTTTCTTTTTTTTAGAAGTGACTTTCCTGGCCACCGTTTCAATCTTCGATGACAATGGGGGCTGCGAGCGGATCTTTTTGACTGTGACTTTTATTTTCAAATGGCAAAAACTTCCAATCGCCTGGCAAAGAACCCTTCAGGCTCAATTCTCGGGACAAATATCTGCAATTGAAGGATGAAGCAAAATATCAGCTACAATAGTCGACAAGCGTCTATGCGTCGGAATAGCTACCGGTTGAGATAGTCGCTGGCGGCGTGGCCAGTTTTGAACGAGTAGAGGCCCTCATCTGGCAGCTTGACCATGAGCTTGCTGTCCACTAGCTTGGCTCTGAAACGAGGCAAGTTCTTGGCCACCAGAAATCCATTCTTCTCTTTGGCATTCAGCAAGTGCTTCTGTGGCTCCACAGCACTGGGTGGCTTCGGTGCCAAAGTCTTAAGCCCTGTGGACTGAGTTGTCTTGACCGCCGACTTCGGTTGTGGAGCACGCGTCAGATGCGGCAAACTGCTGCTGGCATATGTCTGCTTGGCCATTCCAGAGGAAGCTGCCGCACCCGCTGGCAGTTCTTGGATCTTGCGTTTGGCACCAATTTTGATAGGCTCGGCGGCAGGCAGTGGAGCAGCTTTATCCTTGGTCCTCATCTTGGTAATTGTTAGGCCGGCTGTGGAGTTGCCCATTTTAATGTTGCCATTGGTGTTGTTGCTCAACAGCTGCTGCAGCGTGTTATTGACCTTGGGTGCCATCGGATCCTTGCCGGCACTTGCTGCACTGGTTGCCGCTGTCGGGGTACACCGCTGCACTGAGATGCGGTTTATTTTGGCTGGCGGCGGCTGTGCATTAAGCTCGCTGCTGGCCACGGCTGATGGCGACGGCGCCGACGTCTGGGTGAGCTGCACCTGTGGTGTTAGGAATTGTGTAACTGGCACTGTGCCGCACACCGCGGGCACGTTCGAAATGAAGGGCATAAACGCGCCGGCTAGAAGATTGCTATTGATCTCCTTGACCATGGCCCCTGTTTGGGGAACAGCTGCTGTTATGTGCAGGCTGCTGCTGCCGCTGCCGCCGTCGCCTTGGGGCAACGCCTGAATAGTGAAGTTGATGAGCGGTGCGGATGTGGGCGCCTCCTGTGCCGTCGCATTTGGCTGCGCCACCTCGTCCACTGCTTTATCTTCGTCATCGTCGTTGATGACGATCACGCAATCATCTTCATCATCAGTATCTGCTGCCTCTGCACCTACAGCTGCCTGCTCCAACGTGTTCAACGCTGGCGAGGACTCCACCCCAGCTGGCAAATCAATATTGAAGTGCACTTGGCCATTGATCTGGAGCAGCCAGAAGGCCATGGTACGCCTTTCACGTTGCACCGGAATGTTGTGATTCCGCTGGTAGACCTCGCGCAGCATCATCTTGCCATCCACACTTTGCAGCAGCACTAGCACAGGAGGCGGCGTGTCCAGGGGCAGCGGTCCAAAGTAGATGACCCGCTTCGAGGACGGCGTTACGAAGGCATCATAGGGGGCGTCCTGAAAGAACTGCAGCTTCACCATCTTATTGGTGTCATGTGCGACGCGGGCCACATTGTGTATGCGATCCAATGAGATCATGTCCTTGAAAGCCGGCACAAAGATATGCGAGAAGTCATCATACAAATTAAGCACTAGCCAGCGATGATCGTGCGTGTGTGGCTCCGGAATCTGCAGGTCTGGAATATCCGCTTGCATGACTTTACGGAACTCGATGTTGCTGCAAATAAGTGAGGGTTCCTTCCTGTCGGCAGATGCCTTGCCCTCCCATGCGGATGTAGGGACGGGGGTAGGCGCAACGACAACTGCAGGGGAACCTAATACTGAGCGAGATGTGGATGGAGCAGCAGATGGCGCGCTCTGTGCAGGTGCAACTGGAGGCGGAGCAGGAGCTGGAACTGCAGTTACAGACTTGGAGCTGGCTGCTGCAAGCGGTGCTGCTTTAGTGCCAACAACACTCGCCGCTGCCCCAAGAGCAGTTGGTGCTGGCCGCTGATGACGTTGCTGCTCCCTAATGCGCTGCTTCACCATCAGAGTGCAGAGGACATTTATCTTCTTTGTCAGTACGGGATGTGTCTGCGGCGTTGGCTTGGTGCACGCGTTGCCCTCCATGTAGCGCAGGAAGCCCTTTACCAGCCAGTACTGCTGCCTGCCCTGCATCACCACAGCCAGGCGACTCGTGTTATCGTTTCGTTTGCCCTCGAGCAGCATGCGCGCCATCAGGGGCAAGCTGTTGCGGTCGGGAGCGAAGTGCGTGTTGACCACGGCAATGGCGCCACAGATGGCTGGCATCATGTTCGTTATCGTAGCCGCCAGGAAGCTGTGGTTCTTCATTTGCACATCCCAGATGAACACATAGTTGGACTGGAAGGCGGCCAGGAAGTTGGCCCACTTGATGATGCACAATATCTCCTCGTTCGGAGCTGGGATTATTTTGCTCTCGCGCTGCAGCGCCAGATCGATGTCCTGCATTTTCTTGCTGACATGGGTGTTCATCTTCTTGATGACTTCGTTGTAAGAAGCACGGAACGAGACAGAGTCCACACTCGGACTGTCTTCATTGATGGCCATAGCTATGGGCATCTCATTGCTGCCCACGGCAACATCTAGGGCGTTGGCGTTCAGCGAATAGCAAGCTGATATCTTGGGCATTTGGATTTCCAGCTTGGGGACTTGGGCTTGGGGCTGTACCTCCTGCGGCTCTGTCTGCTTGGCTGTTTGTTCTGCTGCCCCTGTTTCCTCTGTTTGTAGCTTCCTTCGCTTGACCTCCGGTTCTTCCACGTTCACTTCCTCCTTGGCGCTGCGTTTGCTTGCCATAGACTCCGCTTCACTCTCATCCGAATCGTCGGCCACCTCAATTACCATTAGCTCTGCAGTCTGAGCCGATTTCGCCAAGCGGCGCTGTTGCTCAAGCTCAGAGCGATAGTAGCTAACGGCACTGGCCACACGCTGATCGAGCAGCGCCTGTGTTTTCGGAGTCTCAGCTCGTGTTGCCTCCACACGAATGCGATCCGCACGGCGTCTGTTCAAACGCAAATAGCAGTTCCTGGGCACGGACACCACACGGCGACACAAATTGGGCCGCGAGCGATAGTAGCTGAAGATTATATCTAGCTCGGCGGGACGTTGAGGCACCACTACCACGGCTGGCACAGGTGGCACTTCCACTTTCAAAACAGGCGCTGGCTTGGGTAGCAGTTTAACTGGCTGCAGCCTAATGGTAGCACCGTCCTTTCCCAGTTGCTTCTGCGGCGTTATTTGCTTTGCTGTTTGCTGTTGTTTTGGCGGCGATGCTTGTTTAGATGGTGGTGTCTGCTGCTGCTTCTGTGGCATCACCTGTTTCTGTGGCAGTTGCTGCTGATGTTTCTGCTTCTGTGACTGCTGCTGTTGCTTCTGTGGCAGAGGCTGCTGTTGCTGATTTGGTTGCTTCTGTGGCAGTGGCTGCTGCTGCTCCTTCTGTAGCTGTGGCTGCTTTAGTACCGGCGACGTCTGCTTTTGCGACTGTGGCAACTTTAGCACCAGCGGTGGCAGCTTCTGAGGTTGGGTCTTTGCCTTCTCTTTGCGCCGCTTCTTATTTGACTCATCCGGCGGCCGTTCGAAGCTGTAGTGAGCGCGAGTCGCCAGTTCGGGAACATAATGAGGTATGGGCAGGTCGTCTTTCTCTTTCTCTATTACAACCGGCTTGCCTTCGACCGCCAGTCCACCGCAGAAACATTTGTATAGCTGATGGGTCATGCAGAAGGTAGCCAAGTTGGCGACATCGGGCAGGCGGCGCAGCGCAACCTGACAATGCTTCAGCTGGTCAAAGTCCGTGTCCTTTATTGAGCACGGCTCACTAAGCGACATGGGAACGCTCTCGGTGCTTCCGCGCGCGAGTTTCAGATTAATATCGCGCTTTGCAAACTTGCTGGGACGCAGTGACCCCTCATCATCCTCGATGGAGTCGTCGAAGTCTTCGTAGCGCTTGGGCGCCTTAGTGCATCGACGCTTCTTGTCACACTGCGTCTCGTTGATGAGCAGCGTCTCGTTGTCGGTCAGGACCAGCGTCGAGGTGAAGTCCTTTTCCATTTTGGCCAGACGCGCCGTTGCCTTGCGACGCAAGTTGAACGCATCTTCGTTCGAGAGACCGCGTCCCTGCAGATGAGCGACAGTTGATTACACGAACCGGATGTCTAAATACTTTTAATACTCACGTCAGTCTCCACGCGCATAATGCGCGTTAGCTCGGCGCCCGTGCAGCTGCATTCCAACACGCATTCCGCACGCCCGCAATGCTCCCGAGGGGCCAGATCCCCACCCACGCTCTCGCAGACACAGCCCAGTTGACAGTAATCCTTGCTGCACGGTTTATTTGCTACAAAGGGGGAATTTGCATTAAATGTAAATTACAGTTATCGATAAAGGCAATCGAATTTAGCTGATGATTCTACATGCTGTTCATAAAGCTAATGAATAATGAATTTATTTTAATGAGCAGAATCTGACCTATAATAATCCTATTTCGTATTCGAACTTATATTTATAGGTAATTAAAAAAAAATCCTATTTTAGTCAATAAACTGAAATTCTCCAATCACTGACTGCTGGTTATTTATGATATATGTACATATATATGTATGTACATATGGACATATGTATGTATGTTTTTCACTTGATGAACGCAAAATTGTCCCTTGCAACAACGCGATCGGGAATAGGATTTTTAATACTATTCAAATATTAATCATTCATCAATCAATTGCTGATTAAAAATAACTATTTCTCGCCTCGAGAGGCTGACAGAATATTAATATACATACATATGTAAAAATGTAGATAATATATGCGAATCATATTAAGTAAGTAGAATTAAGAAGTGTGACGTATCTAGAGATCTACTGCCATCTCAGCAAGAGTTCAGAGCATAGACTTACCATCCTTGGCTATGGCGGCCGCATCGATTATGGTGGCATTGAGGCGGCGCAGCTCCTTGGCTAAGCGCTGCTGTTTGTTGGGGCGTGGCTTGCTGGTGGCTTGGGTGGATTTATGCCCCGTCTTTGTCTGGGCGTCGCCTTCAGCAGCATCCGAATTGCCGGCACCAGCAGACTCCTCCTTAATGGGGCTTACATCCAGAGGGGGGCCACGAACCGCATCGACATCAACGCTGATGAACGAGTTCTCGCTGCAGCTGATGGCTACGGTGTTGATCATATCATTGACCATGTCCGCACAGTCCAACGCAATGTCATCTGCATTTTCGGGCAGCAGCTTGCGAAACTCTAAGTCGCGCAGCCTCTCCGGCGGTTGAGAAGCACTAAAGCTCTCGTCCAGCTTTTCGGAGCGATCGACAACGCGGCGCACTAGAATGTGATTGCGATCGTTCATATAGGGTATCACAAAAGTAAAGCTCTTGCGCCTGCCGACATTTGTGGACTGGACGGCGGCCTGTGCCTCCGCCTCCCGCATGCTGTTGGGCGATTCCTGCAGTGTGGACACGCTGAACTCGGCCCACTCGCGCGTGATGTCATGGTGCGGCAGAATGTACTGCAAATACCGCTTGGCGATCTCATTCAATGGCCGACCCAGCTGCGGCTTCACGTCCAGATGCACGGTGGGCATGCTGACCACGGCCATGCTCCCGCCGGCTAGCAAGAGGGCGGCCGTGTCGTCGTCTAGCGGCTTCTGATATGGCTTCTGTGAGAGCGGGCAGGGCCTGAATACGGCTGGCAATGGATACTGATTGAGCTTCTGCAGTTTGCCTTTCAGCTGACACTGGCGCGTGGGGATCACTTTCAGCTCATTGCGCAGAGCCGCGTCCACGCACCGGTCGCTACACTGCAGCGTGGCCAACTCCTGCGCAGTGAGCGCGTTGCGATGCGGCTGCTTTTCGCGGCGCGCATTGTTTCCCTGGCTGCCAGGCAGACGCACCATCTCGCCATCAATGCGGATGACCTGGTAGTAATACTTATCCGTCTCCGTGGACACGTAGCTCGCCGCCTGCCAGCCCTGCCGGGTGAAGGGCATTTGAGTGATGGGCGACTGCAGCTGCTGCATGGCGGCGATTTTCACCTTTCGCTGCCGCTGCTTGCGCTGCAGCTCGCGGTAGATGTTCGCCTCGTTATTGATGATGGCCATTTTTTGGTTCTTGGAGCGCTGCAGATAGTGCCGGCGTTCGGCAACAGTGCGCAGCTTCTGTAAGCTGTCCGGCACCGCCGGCATATCCATATGCGGCGGCACACTGTGCGCCGTGACACGCCCATCCTGGTACATGGGCTCGAGCAGCTCACGATCTGCCGAGCGAGTATCGCGCAGGTTGTTCTTCTTCATATACGCTTCCAGCGCATCGCTGACGAAGGCCCCGTTGCCATCCAGAGTTTTGCAGCTCTGTGGCACCAGTGGAGTGAGTAGCATGCCCGGCTGATGAGCGCTGTCATCGAATTCGACGAAGTCTTCACTCGCCTCGTCGTTAAATCTAAAGTCGGCTGTTCCCTCATCGGCGGGCTTATCGCTTGGACCTTGCAGCTCATTATCGGAGCTGGAGAAATTCAACTCTCTGGCAAAGGTCTTGACACGCACTTTATTCATTAGCATGTCCAAAAATTTACTGTCCGATGCCTTTTCTGTGGAAGGTTCAAGCCGCTTGTTGGCTTTGCTTGTGGGCGACACAGCAGCTGGCTCCAGCGACTCATTTTCAGCTGTAGGTCGGCGAGCTGGCTTTTCTTTAGATATTTCAGGTCTTTTCAATGTCCCTTCGATTATTGCTAATAGTTTTGCTGACTCGTCTTCTATATGCTGCTCTTCCAGCTTCTCTTCTGCCTGCTGATGAGTTGGCTCCGCCCTCTTCTTCTCTACGTCCTCCTGCATATTCTCCTCTGACTGCTCTTGACGGAGCTCAACGTTTTTATTCGCATCTTCGATCAGTGATAGACCACGTTTGCCGCTCTTCAGCAGCTCCAATTGCTGCTTCATCTGCTTGGACAGCTCCTCGCCATACAGCTCCGTCTCCTCGTACTCCTTCACATGCCCCATTTTCTTGTAATATCGTACCATGCTCGACGACCATTGCTTGAAATTAGCTTTTCGTCGTTTGATCATGCGCTTCAGTCGCGGGTCGAAGAGAAGCAGACGGACACGGCGTATGATCACGACCCTGTGACTGCGTTTGCGCCATGCGTAAGTGCGGAGCACGCAGCGCGGATTTAGAGCGTAGATAATGAATCGCTTTGCATTAGCCCAGTTTCTGTGCAGAAACTCCTGCGAAACTGGATATTTGTGTTTCAAAAAGAGAAATTTTCTCAAATCGTTGCCTTTGAGGACAATACGCGGCAGTTCCTGTATCATCCTAAAAATAAATAAATAATTATAAGCCTTCATTCGACATAATTTGTACATTACGTAAAGATACGATTTTTACTATCGCTGCGTCTTTTATAATATGAAAACGTAATCCATTCAATGAATTGTTATTAATAGGGTAGGGGCCCCTAGTGTACGTCAAGATATATCGGCGCTTATATTTGTGATAACCCGACGACGGCACTTTCATTAAAAGTTGGGCAGCACTTTTTCGGTAATCGAAACAGGCAGCACTGGTGCGCTTACAGATACACACAGGAATCACCTGACGCACGAAAATGTAATTAAAAGTCGTCAGCTATACACAACACAATTATCAATTTAATTTAATATGCCCAGACATCAAAGAGGAATTGTTCTGCAACTTTAATCCGTTCAACAGCACATACACATCTTATAGAATATCAAGTTATCGAGCCTCACAAAAACATATGACATGTCCACATGTCATTTGCACATTCGCAAAAGGGAATACACACCTCATTTAAGCCACACACATTAAACGTACAGAACGGTCACAGAAATTGGCCTAGTTATCTGAACGCCTTTGAATAAGCCTCGCACACAACAGATTCCGCTCGCATAAGCACACACACACACCCACAACACAAGAAAGCAACAGCAGAGGCAGAGGCAGCTACAACATTTTCTCACTTTGCTGTTGCACTAATTCCGGGTTTCAACTAATGCCAACATAGTCGAATTTTCGTAGACATTACGCATGTGCACAATGAAATGACATTTTCAATTAATTAAACTTTGCATTCAATTCAAGAAGAACGCGTGTATAAATTTTACGATCACAAACAGCTCTGCCTCTGCACGGGCCCTGCGACGACTGGCTTGTGTGTATGTGTATGAGTCAGTGTAGCTGTGTGTGAGCGTAGGCCAGTGTCAGTGTGTGGACCCGTTTTCAGTCGTTCCTGCGAAATGCAATGGAATGGCACAACAGTAGTATTCTTATGTCATACACGTGCAGATGTACCTATGTATGTATGTACGTACATATCGTAAGTGTATTTCTGCAATGTACATATGTAAAGATGTGTGCGTACGCACGTGGTCGCCGATAACCGTTTTATTTTGGTTAAAGGGGAAAAGCTAAGCAAGAGACATCAAATTTAAAACAAATAGATATTAATTAATATTATTACCTTACGAGTTATTCTTTCAGAATATATATAATTTATTAACTCAACACTAGACTAAATTTAAGAATTGCGATCTTTTCTACATTTTAATAGAATTTATAACTTTAAATGTCTACTGTTATTAAAATTTTGTAAGTGAAATTTTCTATTTGATTATTGCTATTATATTCCTCAAAGGACACAAGATTGCTTAGGTTGCAAACAAAAAACTAGACACTTCGCAATGCGTATTAAATAAATCGATAACCTCAAAATAAAATCCAAGATGGCGTCGCGGCCGTACAAATTCACGTATACGGTTTTGCCGATCGGATGCGTAAGAATTTAAGCCGCCGACAACTCTTCGTCACACATACAAATGAACGGTAAAAGTCCGAAGAGAAAATTTAGACTAGCCGAAAGAGTCCTGCCAAGTAAAACTGATATCGAAATAGAGAGTAAGACACTTACCTGCACAGACCTGTGCACACACCGAGCGCTACTATACTTCCTTCTGTCCAAATTCAAAGGGGGACTCTGATATCTAAAACTTTTTTCACCTAAACGCGCAATTACTTGCGCCACTCGCTGCTGACGTACTTAAAAGCACATACGAACTAATACATATATGTATACATACACATTTCGCATACATATATCGACGACTGCATGATGAATTTCAATATGGAGACCGATAACAGAGCAAAACAGGCAGCTACGTGGAATGAAACGCAGGGTTGCTGAGCGCCAAAAACTTGAACCCAAGTGATATTCGAAGCTGCATAAAAGCTGTTGAGAGCCTCAAAACTAATTACTAACCGACTCTAAATGTTTCAGTTTCATAAATCGACCGTGAGCACTCCTGTATCTTTCCATTTGATTCAAGCGCCAGAGGATAAAACACATGTTTAGTGTTGACTTATATAATTAAAGCACTCTACCTAACTAGTCATAAAGAACTTGCTCAAGGTGATTCCACGTCAGCACATCTCAACACATTATCGTTTGATAGGCGACGGCGGCAACCCTGCAGATTCCGTTTTATTTAAATGATTTAAGGTTAGGCGTTGTCACGAAGTGTACGCCGCTAAACGACTTTATTTATAATTGTAGTGTTTACTTTTATTTTATGAATATTAATACAAGAAAATTAAGTAACACAAAGCGTCACGTACTGTACCTGTAAATGAACAGAAAAAATTAAACAGTTAATTCAAAGTTTATTGATTTAGATAATTCAGTCATATTCTTGAAAATACAGTTCAGTAGGACCTATTTTTGAGGATTGTGTTGTTGCGGTATTTGTGTATCATATCACAAGTTCATATTTCCTTTTTCATCATTTTAAAGGTATATGCTTTATGAAGTCACCATTGTAAATAGACCCACCTTGTAACAACCGCAAATGCGAGGGTTCCATCAAAATTCTGAAAATTAAAGGAAATATATAATAGTAAAATAATTGCAATTCATTTTTAATACACTTAATTAGAGTTTTAGTTCAGTAGGACCTATTTTTGAGGATTGGGTTGCTGCGGTATTTGTGAATCATGACACATTCAGACTTCCGTTGTCATCAGTATACAAACAAACTCTAAGCTACTTTAAATACAAAAGATTTTTACCTTTACAAATCAAAGCGTTTCGAAGATTAGCTCCGTAGTAAGCCTGCAATGTAAGTTCACAGTTTATTAGCTTAGTTTTATAAATGGGTTGTGATATATTATTTTAAAATGATTTTCAGTAAGACCAATCACGCATTCAACATTGGAAGTTTCTCTTTATTTTCAGATAGGGGCGAAAGCTTGAAGCTCATCATGTAGAAAACAAATCTAAATATATTAAGTTTTCATTGATACATTTATATTAAATGCTTACCTTATAATTGATTCGAAAAATACTTTCCAAGATATGACTGCAAAATATAATGAAAGGCTCTTTTAGCACAAATATATGTTAAATTTTAAGATATTCAGTTCAGTTTAATTTCAGTAAGACCAATCACGCATTCAACATTGGAAGTTTCTCTTAGTTTTCAGATAGGGGCGAAAGCTTAAAGCTCATCATTGAAGGAACAATGTAAATTATGCCAACTTTAATGGATACTAACCTTTAATAAGCACGTCACCAATAGTTTGTAGATGTACAACAGCCGTAGAACATCTATAATAAAATTAATTGAAATTTTGATTAAAATTGGATTCACAATTGAACTATATTGATTTAAAAAATGTGCGATTCAGTAAGACCAATCACGCATTCAACATTGGAAGTTTCTCTTAATTTTCAGATAGGGGCGAAAGCTTGAAGCTCATCATGCAAAGATTAAAGCTAAGTATTATTCAATATTCTCTTGACATATTGCTTACCTTATGAATATAATAAATCTCGTGAAGAACATTCCCAAAGAATTCTCTATAAAATATAATAAATGCTCGTTAGGCACATATATAATTCAAATATTTTAAGATTTTGTTAGTTTCATTTCAGTAAGACCAATCACGCATTCAACATTGGAAGTTTCTCTTAGTTTTCAGATAGGGGCGAAAGCTTGAAGCTCATCAATATCTCAAAATTATCTGTTAAATTTTAATCATAATTGTATTTACCTTTTCATTTTAGGAGTTTTTTAGGCTCTTTTGCTTAGCAAGAGAATCTTTCAGATTAAGTTCTGCAAAATATACATATATACAAAAAATGTTACTAAGAAATATTATTATCATTTTATAAAGCCATTCCTCAAATGTTTTTCTTTTCAATTCAGTAAGACCAATCTCGCATTCAACATGAGAAATTTACGATAGGGGCGAGAGCCCCTCATCGTAAGATGATAAAACATTTGAAGAATGCGTTTTTATAAATTTGAAATCATCATTCAAAACTCACCTTTTAAATTTAAAGCTAAAGCACTTTCTAACTAAAATTCTAAAAAGTAAACAGAATAAAATTATATATTCATAAAGATTTACAATAAAATACAATTTATTGCATTGCGAATGTCACTTATAAATGCTTGAAAATTTGCATTTGTACAGCTCACATGAGCAAGAGGCGGTCTAAAACTTTAACCTTAACAGCTATGAAAATGCTCTCGAAATTGTAGAGGATTAATGCCTAATGCCTAGATTAATAGAAATTATTGTATCCTATTCCTGATCTTCTACTCTGTCTCTATCCTTATCCTTCTTCTTCTTTTTCTTCTTCTCCTTCTCAACAGGTACTTCAGCAGTGGACTCTTCCGCAGCCGGCGCCTCCTCTTCTCCCTTATGCTTCTTTTTCTTCTTCTTCTTTTCTGTAGTTGCGGGCGTGGCGTCAACTGCCGCTTCCTCTGCACTGGATGTGCTATGTTTGCGCTGCATACCGAAATTCTTTTTTAGATTCAAATTCGATTATGTATAATTCACGCATTTCTGCAAACCTTGCTGATCTCATTGGAGCCATTTGAGGGCGTTGCAGCTTGCGGGACGACAGCTGCGGCTGGCTTCTTGGCATTGTAGTCCACAAAGCCTGTCAGCCATTCTTTTGGTGTGTTTTCATTGGGTCTGCCGAACTTATCCAGTTTGCCAGCAGCAATGAGCGCCTTCTTGGCCGAAGCCTTAGGTCCCAGTCCCCACTTGCGCGGATATGTGTCACGCTCCATGATCACACGCTTGATCTTTGCAACGACGCCATGATCACACGAGGACATAGTTGCTGTGGTCATCATTGCAATGGCCAGGCAAATTGCCTCACCCTTTGTGGTGCAGATGACGATCTCCTGTTCTATTTCAATGCCATCCTCATAGCGCAGGACGCCAGGCAACATAATTTTGGCACCGTAGCAAACAGCATTGACCTGATGGAAATTAAAAATAGTTATGTATGAACTATATATCTGCTAGCTTTAATATAAATATATATATGTATATATATTTAGAAGAATATTTGTCGTCTGAAAATTACTTTGTCAGATACGCATGGTGGGCGCAACACCAACATACACACATCAGCGGCATTACTGTTCCCAGTCATAGTCACAGTCGCCGCTGGTTGAAATACGTACGACTGCCGGCTTAATATCTTGGGGTATTGTTTACAAATCTCATAATACTGTGCAACATACCGAACTGTCCTTCATGATGATGCGTTTGTGGTTGATTAGCAAGCCCTCCAGTGGCTTGATCACGCGACGCAGCATAGACTCGTCCTTGTGATTCTCGTACAGCCACATGGCATCGAGTACGTCATGCATGGTTACCATGCCATCCCGTTCGGACTGTATGCCAGAGCGAACACGACGCAGCTCCAACATCTGGCCACCTACGCCAAGAACTAGACCCAGATGGACGCACATGGTACGTATGTAGGAACCGGCTTCGCAGCTAACCCAAAAAACACCTAAACACGTAAGTATAGAGACAAAAACAACAGACTGTGTTACCAATACGACTGTGCATTCGCTAGAGCAAATACTGTAATTATGCTGTGTTCCAGTGCATTTTTAGCACTGTGCGCCTCTGTCTTAGGCCAGACGGCGACGCACTGGCTGCATTTGGAGAGTAAAGAGTGCTGTATTTTGTTGACTTACCCATATTACGTGTTTCGTCGTAGTCCAGCAATTTGCTGTCGTAGACTGTGCGCACACGTAGTTGACGCTTCACAGCAGAGATGAGGGGCGGGCGCTGGAAAAGCGCACCACGCAATTTCTCCAAGCCCTGACGTACCTTGGCCACCGACTCAACGGGACCGTGAAGTTTAAAAATAGCAACATACTCTTTGCCGGCACTTTGTTGCGACTTGACAAGACGTGTGGCGCGGTCAATGCAGACAATCAAGCAGCCTGTGTTAGAAAATGTGCGTAGGCACGTGCGTCAGTAACGATTTTTAGGTTGGATTGAAAAAGTATCGCGCGTTAGATATGAACGAAATATCGAAAAGCCAATATTGTCACAATTTTAGTCGGTACGATTCAACTTACCTGTAACCTTCGGATCCAATGTACCCGAGTGCCCGGTTTTCTCAACTTTCAATATTTTCTTAATCCATGCGACCACCTCGTGCGAACTGGGATTTGAGGGCTTATCGAGATTAATGAAGCCGGTTTTGATGTACTCTTTGATATCACGATTGAGCGGCGAAGAGCCATGTGCTAGCGGAGTATAGTGATTCGAGCGTATGTTCAACTTATCAAAGTTTTTAAGCAGTAGAGGCCACTGGGAAGTGTCCAACTCGGCTATTTTTGATGATGGTTTTATTTGAAATTGGTTCTGTTTCTGCAGAGTGCCAATGTCTTGTCCATCGAGTGGCTCTTCCTTGATTTTCTTCTTTTTTTTGCGAGAATCTGAAATGACGTATTACACATTTGAGCACTTTATTTGTTGTTTTTTATTAATGGTCACTTACCAACGTCAGTCATTTTAATTAATTATACTTCCGATACAATACGTGCGATGCAAGAATACGTCCGCACGTGGCGGCAGGTTAAGAAAAATGGCCGAGGAACGCACGTGTTGATTGAGTTGAGTAGTTGAGTATCGAACTAGTTCCAATTATTATTAGATTTTTTTCGGATAGACTATCGATATATAACAGTGGTCATCAATTTATATCAGATCTAGTGGTGTTAAAAATTAATAATAATAAGAAATCATAAAAATTCATTAAGCGAGAACGAAAATGATATTATTGACTGTACATATTGTTAGTATTAACGTCCAAGTAAATATAAAAATCATTTATTTTCTGCTTTTCAACAAAATTACTTTTGGAATGTTGGCGCATAAGTATAGTCTAGTTTGACCACCTTCAGTATTTTGTTTTCGACTCGCAAAGCTATTTACACTAATCTATGTAGTGAAGCTTTCACAGTCATTGACATCGAATATTCGCTATGAGCATCAGTATTGCCGTTTTTCCCGAGAAAAAATAGCCGTATCAGGACAAAAAATAAGCAAAAATAAGCTAAATCCCAGAAACAATTAGCTGAAAAATAAGCTAATATTTTAGAATTGTTTTTTCATATTGTTATAGATAGATACACGTACAAGTATTGTAAAAAACATTTCATATTTATGAAAAACAAAACGAAAATAATAGAAAATTTAACATTATACATTGTAAATGTTTACATTGATGCTAAATATGCCAATAGATAGTCTACAGACTCATTGGTCGCATAATTTAAAATATATTGGTTGCAATCGATTTGAGGCAGTTTACAAAAACTCTGTAATCAAAACATTATCTGTTACCTCGGCTCAATTCGGATGTAAATTTTAAAAAATATTAGTTTCTGTTTTAAGTAGACTGTATTTCTTTAAACCTTTACCCCAGGTTGATATTGAGTTTAACGTATCAAAGTTCATCCTATTTCTTATTTAATATTTTATTCAATTGACTTGGCTAGAGACCGTTCAACGTCGGCATTCCACCAAGGTAACGAATGTATGCGAAGCGCAACAGCAAATCTATCTGACCACTTTATGTTAGAGATGAAAGTATTGCAGAACTTGTGATGTTAGTCTTTAATAGTTGCCAGCTTGTTAGTTTGTCTATTCATCGGTACTTAATATCAGATATTAAGAAAAATATGTATTGTATTGTATGTATTTATAAATAAGCCGGACTTTCCGCTACCCGCAATTTCCAAATTTTTTTTAGCAAACGCACTTGAAAATAAGCCAGATCTGGCCGAAAATAAGCCAAAACGGCAACACTGATGAGCATACCGGGATGAACCACTAACCACTCTGGTTAGTGGATGAACCAAAATAAGGAATAATCATATCGATAGTTACTATCGAGCTTTCAAGTCAAATTAAAAAAAAGTATCGATTAATATTTCTACATCTCTAGTTTTGTTTGGATTACCAAATGGAGCAGGTCGAAGGACGTGGAATTGGCACATTAGTTAAAGAAAATTCTCAACTAAAAGCCACAAGGAACACAGCCATAAAGTGCTTAAAATGTGACAAAGTGTTTATATTCCCTGGTGATAAAGACGACTGCTTGGCACACCTGTACCTCGAGCATCGTCTGGTCATAGCAGATGTGGAGGACATAGCGCTCCTAGAAGACTATCTTCAATACTGGCAGAAAGAGTTCCAAAGTAAATTTATCGTAATCTTATTAATAAATCACATTTTAATCATTACTAATATCTAGCACATGAGTTCGAACAGTACTGCACGACAATGTTTCTGGATCAGCTGCCAGATGGAAGCTACTCCAAGAACGAGAAATATTATCTACTCTGTGATATCCTGCCGCAGGACTTTGAGTTACGCAAGCAATTACAGGACCAGCGGCTAGCTGCTGCACTAGAGCAACATCAATTTGAGCTAACGGATCGTAGCTTTAGCAAGGAATGCCTTTTCTGTCGTACGGTAATTAAAGGATTGCGCGCTGACTACCTGGAACATTTGTTCGACAAGCACTTTCTGCTTGTTGGCAAGCCAGAAAACTTGGTTTATGTGGACGAGTTGCTCGACCAATTGGAGGACAATCTAAACAAACTATTGTGTCTGTACTGTGAAAAGATATTCAAGGTAGACTTAGCAGCATTATAGTATTCATTGCTTTACCTAAAGTTTCGGTTGTCCTTAGGATAGGCCCACGCTGAAGGAGCATATGCGCAAGAAGGGCCACAAGCGGATAAATCCCAATCGGCGTGAGTACGACAAATTCTTTCTGATCAACTACAATCGCTCGACTTCAAGGCCTGTGTCGCGCAAACAGCCGCGAAAGGCGCGCAAGTCTGGCGCATCTGCAGACAATGCCAGTGTGGACTTTGACAAGCACTTTGCGCGTCAGGACTCGGATGGAGACTACGACTCAGATTGGTCCGACTGGGCAGCTGATGGCGAGCCTCATGTCATCAAATGTCTCTACTGTGCTCGTCAGGAAAGTCAATTTGGTATACTGAAGCAGCACATGATCGAGACACATCACCTGGACTTTGAGGCCGCCACCAGCTCCTTAAACTTCTATCAGAAAATCAAAGTTGTAAACTATGTGCGACGGCAGCTCTGCCTATTGCGTTGTGTTTGCTGTGATTTGCAATTTGATGAGTTTGAGCTCTTGGCTGAGCACATGGCTAACGAGTCGCACTGTGTCATCGGCGATCGCTCCAAATGGGATAAGCCGGAATTCTTTTTTCCTTACATTGATAATGATGGACTCTTGTGCGTGCTGGACGACAGCCCGGGTGACGACTTGGATGCAGATGTGGTTCGCATAATTTCTGAAGATAG